>NC_044384.1:112535168-112843076 GCF_006542625.1 Nomascus leucogenys | reverse complement strand
GCAATTCTCCTGCCTCAGCCTCCTGAGTCTCTGGGATTGCAGGCGCTCGTCACCATGCCCAGCTAATTTTTTGTATTTTTAGTAGAGACAGGGTTTCACCATGGTGGCCAGGCTGGTCTCGAACTCCTGACCTCGTGATTCACCCACCTCGGCCTCCCAAAGTGCTGGGATTACAGGCGTGAGCCACCACACCTGGCCAGCCCTATTTAATTAAAGCAATAAGAGGAACATGTTGTTGGCTGTCAGAGATAAATGTTTTTAAAAACTAGTATTTCCTTTATTCGCCCCTCAGTTTCGCCCAAGGTTTGCCTTTACTTTGCCTCAGGTTCAAAGCTGGGTTAACCATATCATTACTCCTCTCTTGTGTTTTGTTTTATTTCTTCCCCCATCATCACTCCATTGCCATCTCCTTCTCCACACAGGCACCTCTCTAAGTGCTAAAGTAGGTCTTTATGTGCACGTCCTTGTAAAACAGGTAGTATTGTTGTTTGTGCATATGCATTTTCTCTTCTACCAGCCCAAAGCTTTTCTTTTTATGTTTTACTTCTATTGAAACTACATAATGGAAAAGTGCACAAATCCTAAGTGTTCACTTGAAAGGGTTTTCTGTTGTTGAACACATCCGTGTGAGCAGCACAACACAGAAGCCAAATGTTATCAGTACCACCGAAGACCTCTTTGTGCCCTCTTTCTGTCACCACCGCTACACCCACCCAGAGTTAACTACTACAGTCACATCGAATTCCCCTTGCTAGTTTTACCTGGTTTTGATATTTATTTAAAGTGGAATTGTATAATAGGAGCTCTTTTGTGTCGGGCTTCTTTTGATCAGCTTTACGCTCATGAGAGTCACATGTTGCTGCTTGTTGCTGTAGTTCATTCATTCTTGTTGCTGTACAGCATCCTATTGTGTGCATATACCAGACTTTACCCATTCTACTGCTGATGGGTGTCTGGGTAGTTTCTAGTTTGGGGTTCATGAGTAGCACACCTATGAACATTCTAGTACATAAATTTTGATGAACATATGTACCCATTTCTGCCAGGTACATATCTGGGAGTGGAATTGCTGAGTCATAGGATAGTGTGTGTTCACTTTTAGCAGATGTTGCCAGACAGTTTTCCACAGTGGTTCCACCAGTATTCACTCCACCAGCAGTGAATGTATGCATCCTTTAACACTTAATACTTTTGTCATTTTCATTTTATCTCCTTCAGTGGGTGTGCAGAGGTTTCATATTCTGGTTTTAATTGGCATTTCCCTGATGACTAATGAAATTGAGCACATTTTTTATGATTAATGGCTGTCGGTGTGTATGTGCTTTTCATTTATATAAATGGGTATTGTTCTAGATTTCCTTCTTTTCCTTATGTTTCTCCCTCAACACCCTGCTTTTGAGCTGTATCTGTGTTGTGGTTTAGGCAGCTGGTTCTTTGTTTCTGATAACTGCAGAATGTTCTGTGTTCTGCATCCACGGCACTTTATTAATCCATTCCCCTTGAGGTGAGAGATTGAAGAAGGTAAGTGGATGGAAGAGTAGTAACTGTCTTGTGTTCCTGTTTTCTTCACTCTGCTAATTCCAGGGGTGGAGGTGGACAAAGAAGCAAGTGGGGTCTCAGACCCATAAACAGTCAGGACCAGGAGGCATCTTAGATGGTGGAGGTGCAGGTTGGGGCTGAGAACAGGAGGCCTGGGGAAAGGCCACACAAAGGCCAGCAGACCCAGAAATGCCTTGCCCAGCCCTCCCCAACAGAGGCTGGTCCTGCCTCATGCAGATGGCTATCTCTGAGCTCTAGATGGAGGGCATCTGTCACAGTGGAGGCAGGCTTGAGGAGCCTTACTGAAAGTAAGGAGATCTAGTGAGAACCCTGGTTTCCTCCTTCTGCTGGGCACTGGAACTCTGACTCTTATGTGCACTTCCCACTAGGCAGGGGGCTGGGGAATTTCACATTGAGACACTGACCAGCCCAAGAGAAAACATCTCTGATACTGGGCACTGACATTACCATCTATACTGCCCACTTGTCAAGAAACTCTGCCTGCTCCACATTCATCCCCACCCCTCTTTCTCCTTGCCTGCCTCTTCCATGAAGGCTGTAAGAGGCAAACAGTATTTGCCTTTCCAGTTTTTCCTATACCCAGTGGCAGCCGCGTAACTTGATGAGGGCCAAGGGTCAGAAGCAAACTTCTGCTAGGGAAGGGCAGTTTCTGAGAGAGCATTTGTTTTCCTGGTAAAAGAGGACAAGAGCTGCTGGCTCTACTGTCTTCCTCTTCTTGATTCTCCCTGCCTTGAATGAGGACATGATGCTTGGAGCTGACAAAATCTCTCTCAGCCTTGAAGGTAAGGCTGGGAGAGTTGCAGAAACATTGGCCTTGATGGCAGTGAACCATAGAACTAATACCTTTGTACTTCTCTTTCGCGCCTTTTTTTTTTTTTTTTTTTTTTTTTAAGATGGAGTCTTGCTCTGTCACACAGGCTGGTGTGCAGTGGCGCGATCTCCGCTCACTGCAACCTCTGCCTCCCGGGTTCAAGCAATTCTCCTGCCTCAGCCTCCTGAGTAGCTGGGATTACGGGCATGTGCCACCATGCCCAGCTAATTTTTGGATTTTTAGTAAAGACAGGGTTTTACCATGTTGGCCAGGCTGGTCTCTAATTCCTGACCTCGTGATCCACCTGCCTCAGGCTCCCAAAGTGCTGGGATTACAGGCGTGAGCCACCGCGCCTGGCCTTCTCTTTCACTCTTTGTTTAAACAAACAAGACAGGATTCTCTGCCATCCACAGTCAGATTGTGTTGGGTGAGGAGGGGCCTGGTAGCTCAGTTGCTCCGAATACAAACTGTTTACTAGCTCTGGTGTTTTTAACCTCTCTCTTCCTCCCCATTTTCGAAGGTACCCAATGCCTGGAGTCCTGAGAACTTTCCAGGGTTTTGAAGAGAGTGGCTACCCTTTGCTTTCTTTTGCCAGCTTTCCCTCTGCAGGCACACTCTGCTCTGGCAGTTATGGCTCAAACTTCCAGGAAGTTGTCATCATATCCGCTGTTGGCCCCTCTTCCGTACATTTTGTCCTTTTACAATTATTTCACTGTCAGCTGGGGACTGTGGCTCATGCCTATAATCCCAGCACTTTGGGAGGCCGATCAGGGCGGATCACCTGAGGTCAGGAGTTCGAGACCAGCCTGGCCAACATGATGAAACCCGTCTCTACTAAAAATACAAAAATTAGCCAGGCATGGTGGTAGGTGCCTGGAATCCCAGCTACTCGGGAAGCTGAGGCAGGACAATCACTTGAATCTGGGAGGCAGAAGTTGCAGTGAGCCGAGATTGTGCCACTGCACTCCAGCGTGGGTGACAGGATGAGACTCTGTCTCAAAACAAACAAACAACAAAAATTATTTCACTGTCACTTTAGTGACATTTCAATAGATGTCTTCCACTATATTTTGAAAGAAAGTCCTCCATTTCAGTTTCTACCCCAGGTAGTTTTAAGTAGTAATCAGATACTACCCTCATGGATTGTGAGCATTCTTGCTTTATTTTGAAGGCCTGAGCAATTGAGACCCTCTATCTTAGAAGGGGCAGAGAAAAAAATAAATATATTCATGGTCAAGGCCATGACCTGCTGCCAAAGGGCTGGTGACCCGATCCTGCCTTTATACCTAGACAATGGACAGGGTAATGCTCTTATCTGAGGGACCATTCCCATGTGGGAAGCATCTGCTGTCTCTTACATGTACCCTCAGCCCAAGTCAGACACACATGCCCTCACCTCTGCGGGTGGCCCCACTAGCTCAAATAATGCCTACCTGCAAATCTGCAAATGTGGATGAGCTGCCCCTTCCTCAAGACACTTGACTGCCATCTGCTGGAAAATTGAGAGAAAATAGAAATCTCTGATGAGTAGGAATGTGCATCGTACCCCAGGTTGTGTGAAGCATGACGGTGCATGGCATCGGCTCCTGCCTCCGCCTGTCTCATCTACTTGCTACAAAATGCAGTCCCTCACCCATCAGCTCTGGCCATTGTAGTGACTAGGGAGCAGGGCTTGGAGGGCCAGAAGTCTTGATAGGATTCTTCACTTATAGCCCATGTGACCTTGTATTAAACACATAACCCTTCTGGGCCTTACTTTACTGATATATAAAATGAGATAATTCTATACTTACCTAGCTGAGTTGTTAAGAGGAGCAAATGAAATAATATGGGAAGATGTTTTAAAAATAAATATTTTACAGATTGAATTTGACGGTCATACTATCTAAAGCCTATTCACCCTTTGCTTTTGATTGGGCTCCCTAAAAACCCCAAAAACAGACTCTAAAATGGAGATTTGCACGCAGGAAGTTTCTATGGAGTGCACTTGGAAACAATATTTGTAAGGATGTGAGGGAAGCAGGGTTGGGCAGAGGAAGTTGAACTCTAATGTGGTTGCAACCAACACCTCAGCCAAGCGTCCTGGAAGCTGGGATGACCAGGAGTTGGGATGACCCCTTGGAGTTGTCCCAATTTTAGGCCAGAGTGGTATGAGCAAGCTTGTCTACCTCCACTTCAACCAGTCATTGGCAGTGGCCTGCTTCTGATGAGAGGCCATAACCTTGGGTGAGCAGCTCCCATGAGGCAAGGGCAATGTCCAGACAGGGGCACATCTGAGAGCCATCAGCAGCCACACTCCTGGCAGCTGGAGGAGGAGCTAGATGGAGGAATTCCATCCTAAGAGGGGCTCTGGGCAACTCACTGCAGCATGCTCTCTTCCCTTGGTTGTATACGCGGAGTGAGGGGTGTTGTTGGTGCACGCAATATGGAAGCCATAAGAAAAAGAGCCAACCATTGATTGTATACATTACACAGCCTTGCCGGGTCTGAGCTTTGTAGGGTAAGAAGCACCAGAGTGCTGTGGGAGGGGGGTCTCCTGGGCATTATCCCTTTCACTCAGCTGGCCTTTCTGGCAGGTGAATCTGCTCAAAGCATATTCTATTCAAAACATATTCTCAAGTCCACATGGGGTGATCTGCTTCCCCATGTTCCATTGCATTTCATTGGGGACATGTGATCACCCTGAGTTCTGCCACCTTCATAAAGGTGCGATGGTTGTCCTGTGTTTTGTCATATTTCACATCAGTGCAGTGGTGTAGTTGTGTAAGAGGGTCAGAGTGAGAGATTTAGAGTCTGCAGATCCAGAATCCTGGTGCCTGAATTCATCCCACAGATGTATTTTTGGGGGCAGGGAGAGTGGTGTGCAGGTAAAGTGTGTCAAATAGTTTATAGCAATGTGAATATCTTTGTCTGAGACATGCACTCGCCAAGTCCCTTTGATCCCCACCATTCCGTGTTGTATTATGTTTATTAAATTACTTGCCTGGCTCTGCCGGCATTTGCGATTTTCTGTCTTGGATTAGGACCAAGCAGCACCAAGAGGATTGTGGAGCACCCAGTGTGGCCACAGGAACTAGGTTCAGAAGGAGGTGGGTAGGCTCTGGGCAGGCTGCATGCTGTAATGAGCAAGCAGGCAGGGACTGGAATGGGGCTGAAGGTGGAGGGGAGGGTGACGTTGGTTACAGAGGAGCTAGTGAGCTGTGTTCAGAGCTGGAGACTCTCATTGGATGGGAGCTGTGGTTGGGCATTGGGTTTCCACCAGAGTTTTATTTTTATACATCTGAGAAGCATTTTTATTGATACACACACACAACATGGATGAATCTTAAATTTGTTGTGTTAGGTGAAAGCAACCAGCCTCGAAAGGTTTTGTAGATGTTATGAATTCATTTATATGGCATTTTGGGGAAGGGAAAATAAAAGGAACAAGAAACATCAGTGGCCGTGGGGGCTGGGGGTGGAGGGAGGTGTGGGCTGACTACAGAGGGGCGGAGTGAGGGAGGGAGCATTTTAGGGTGATGGGCTGTTCTGTATGTTGGCCGTGATGGTGGTTCCATGACTCTGCATTTGTCAAAACTCACAGAACTGGACACCAAAAGGCATGAATTTCCCTGAATGTAAATTAAAATATAAATAAATAAATGGTTTAAAAAACAAGAAAGGAGGCATTTTTACCTTTGTGAGCGGAAGTGGTGCTTCCTTCAGGAATGTGTGAGTGTGTGGGTGTGTGTGGAGTGGAGGAGAGACAGGAGGTATCTCTGGCTGTTAGAGAGATGGTAGTCAGAGCTGCCGTTCTGGAACAGTCCTTGGATTTCAGGTATTTCATCTCTGCTGCTCTGTACATAAGCCTGGTCTAGGGGCTCTCGTTGCCCAGAAACAGGAGTTTGGACTTTGAAACAAAAGACTGTGTTTTGTTTTGTTGATCAGACGTTTTCTCCCTAACGCACTCTTTGCTCTCTCTTTGGTGGTAGAGAAGAGGGAGGGAGCCGGTAAGTGAGGGAGCCAGTGATCCCACGCTGGGGGCACTCCTGAGCCTCCCCCTCAGTTCCGTTCCTTCCCCAGCATCCAGATTTCTAAAAATAAAAACATCAGGGATTTGGAAAGAGGACTGGAGTCCCAGTACTACATAGGTTAGCTGAGAGGCTGCCCCAGGCCTCAGTTTCCCCATCTCTAGGAGCAAAACTGTGGGATTCTGAAATCCTCCAGGTACCCCACCCCACTCAGCAAGAATGCGGTCATAATGAATGAAGGCGGCACACAAGGAGCAACTCAGCCTCTCCTGCTGCCGTTCCCCTGCCTGGGGCTACCTCCTTCACTTCTGCATCCAAATGCTAACAGGAGTCCTGGGTGTCCCAGCCTACCCCGTGCCGCCTGCACGCTCCTGAGATTAGTGAATGAACAAAGGTGTTAGACCTGACAAGAGGATTCAGAAGACTTTGGTTCTTTTTCTTTTTTTTACTGGAAGTCAATGCTTCGGGCCAGAAAATGCTTAAACCTGGCAGCGGCTGACAAAAGCTGCCTCTTGTCAGCAAGCGTATCAGCTTCTGAAAGAGATAAGAGGCAGGGGGCTGGAGTGCAGGCTTCTCAAGTGAATGCTGACAGGAGAACAGAAGAGCTGCCTCCCACTCTCACCAGCACGGAGATCCGGGCTGCCAGGGCGGAGACATCAACCACTCCAGCCCCCACACTGCTCTGACGAGGGGAGACAGGTCTGGGCACCGGCAGTGACCTGCCCAGGGCCTGCAAGCAGCAGCGGCTGTTGCTGGGGTCCCTGGGGAGAGTCTGGGGACCTGTCCGCCTAAATGCGCACTGGGGAAGAGTGGAGCTGCTCTGGATTTAGCTGTGGAATGGAGGCAGCCTTGTAATTTCTGAGCGCTGTGGAGAACAGAATCCCTGTGGCTCCCATTCTGAGAAAGGAGTGTTGGGGGCCCAATCAGCCACAACTCCCAGGGAGGTTGGCTTCAGCCTGGGCCAACTTCGGGACCACTTCCTTATTGATGGACCTTTCCATGGGAACAGGGTGAACACGGGGCTTGACGTTTGCTCTTTTGGAAGATTCCGCTGAATAACTCTCATTCATTTCCAGGGTCCAGACCTTAGCTGTAATGCCTTTTAGGGCCCCTAGATGCCCCTGGGATGCCTCTAGATAAACATCCAATAGAAATGCCTTTTTCTATGGTTGTTGTCAAGCCTCTGCGGGTGGATAGCAGGGAGAGGCCCTCCGTTTGTCTCCTGGCTCATGTGCCTGGTCTATACCTGTTGGATCACACTGAGAAGCAAAATTGAACTGTTTAATGCTTCTGAGGCTGAGTGGATGGGACACTCAGCCGCAACTTCAACATCCTTCTAGTGCACCTTTCTGTACCCAAGCCAGAAGGCTAGCAAGTAGATTTCCCAGACTCCTTTGCAGATAGAGTTCTGGATTTAAATTTAGATTCCACCAATTAGATGTGCTGGCATGAGATTTGAATAGCAGTTTAAAGCAGAAATCATCTTCCTACTGTTTTGGCTGTTTCTCCTGGCAAGCATAGTAGAGATGTTGGGCTTTTCTATATCAGTATTCCAGTGACCTGTGACCAGATTTATGAGTATAAAAAAAAAATATGTAGCAGGTGTAATGGCTTTCTTACCATGGTGAATTCTCCTTTCATTTTTTGAAGCACTCTCTTGGAAGTCAAACATCATGTAGAAAGTCTGATCACCATGCTGTGAGGAAGCTCAGGACTGCCATAGGTAGAGAGATAGTCCATGTGAAAGAGCAATGAGATGCCAAGATGGGAGTAAAGCATTCTTGGATGTTCTAGCTCATCCTAACCAACAGCTCAATGCAGCTGAGTGAATGACCCTGGCTAATGCCACATGCAGCAAAAGAACCACTCAGCTGAGCCTGCCCAGGTTCCTAACACACAAACCTAGGAGCAAATTAGAAGGTGATTTTTTTTTTTTTTTTTTGAGAAAGAGTCTTGCTCGGCGACCCCAGCTGGAGTGCAATGGTGCTATCTCGGCTCACTGCAACCTCCGCCTCCTGGATTCAAGCAATTCTCCTGCCTCAGCCTCCCAAGTAGCTGAGATTACAGGCACCCGCCACCATGCCTGGCTAATTTTTTTTTTGTGTTTTTAGTAGAGATGGGGTTTCACTGTGTTGGCCAGGCTGGTCTCAAACTCCTGACCTCAGGTGATCCACCCGCCTCGGCCTCCTAAGGTGCTGGGATTACTGGTGTGAACCACTGTGCCTGCCTAGAAGGTAATTTTTTAAAGCCCATTCAATCTTGGGATAGATTGTTGCATCTCAATAGACAACTAAAACACTGATCCTTGGATTAAAGCTGTTGTAATTAGTACTTTTTAAATGGAGACATAATTTACATGGGGTAATGTTTAAAGTGTACAACTTGGTAAATTTTGACATATGTATACATCCATAAAATTGTTACCACAATCAAGATAGTGAACATATACAATACCTCCAGTAGTTTCTTGTGCCCCTTGCAATCCTTCCCTCTTGTCCCTTCCTGTACACCCATCTCCTCACCCCTGTCACCAGGGAACCACTGATCTACTGCCCTTGCTTTCTGATACTACAAATTAGTTTGTATTTGTCTGGAGTTTTCAATAATGGGATAATTATTATTATAATTTTTCATCTGGCTCTTTTAAGCATAATTATCTTGAAATTCATTCATGTCATTTTACGTATTGATAGTTCATTCTTTTTTATTGCTGAGTAGTATTTCATTGTATGGTTGTATCAAAATTTGTTTACTCATTCAACTGTTGATGGACATTTGGGTTGTTTCTAGTTTTAACTGTCATGAATAAAGCTTCCATGAACATTCATGTGCAAATCTTTGTATGAACATAGACTTTCATTTCTGTTGGGTAAATATCAAGGAGTGAAATGGCTGGATTGTACAGTAGAGGAATGTCTAATTTTTTGAGAAGTCATAAAACTATTTTCTAAAGTGGTTACACCATTCCCACTAGCCGTGGCAAGTTCCACTTCCTCCATTATCTCCCCAAAACTTGGTCTGGTCTGGTCAGTTTTTTAAAATTTTAGCTAAGTGTTTAATAGTATATCATTGTGATTTTAATTTGCATTTTCCTAATGACTAATGATGTTGAGCATCTTTTTGTGTGCCTGTTTACTATCCTGGTATCTACTTTTTGAAGTGTCTGTTCAAATCTTTTGCCTGTTTTAATATTAGATTGTTATTTGCTTATTATTGAGTTTTGAGAGTTCTTTATATATTCTGAATCATCTATCAAATTTGTGTTTTGCAATTTTTTTCCAGTATGTGGCTTATCTTTCCATTTTTTTCTTTGTTGTTGTTGTTGTTTTTGTTTTTTTTTTTTAACAATGTCATGGACTTCTGGTTTCAAAATGGCAGCATAAGTTCAAGCTAGCTTCACTGTCCTCCCCACAACAGAAAACCAAACCCAAATTATACAGTGCTAGGATTATCACCAGCAATATCCCAGAACTAAATGTGGGAATGAGTCAATTCCTGGGGCCACAAAGAAGTGAAAAAACTCCAAGCAGACTGTAGTAGAACCAGATTTTCATATCTGCAATGCCCCTTTCCTCAAGCTGCTGAGCAGCAAGCATGCAAAATTCCACCCCTTCCTAACTCATAATTATTATTTTTTTTTTTGAGAGAGTCTTACTCTGTCACCCAGGCTTGAGTGCAGTGGCACGATCTTGGCTTGTTGTAACCTCTGCCTCCTGGATTCAAGGGATTTTCATGCCTCAGCCTCCTGAGTAGCTGGGACTACAGGTGCAGACCTTGATAATTTTTGTATTTTTAGTAGAGACGGGGTTTAACCATGTTTGCCAGGCTGGTCTCAAACTCCTGACCTCAAGTGATCCACCCACCTTGGCCTCCCAAAGTGCTGAGATTACAGGTGCCAAATCAGTTTCTACATTGGGAAAAGTGATACTAAGGTGGATAACCAGCTTTCCCACTTTCTAGATTCTCTGGCAGGAGCTCTGTCCATGCCTCAACCCACAGGAAGTAGCGTGAGTGCCTAAAGGGGACATATTCCTGAGGACAGCAAGAGACAAAGTGGGGAGGCAGGATTATCACCCCTGGCTCTAGAAAATTTGCTTTGTAACTTAGCCGAAGGAGATGGCAAGTGGGAGTGGTTGTTCAGCAGCAACACACTGTAGGAGGTACATTCCACAGGCCCTCTGGGCACAAACCGCTTGTCAGCCTTTCCACATTGCTGCATATCCCCTTTGGGGCCTCTTCCTGACTGGCAGCTCTCTGATTACTTGCTAGAGCTGAGGCAATCCTGGGCTTAAGGTGCCATCTAGTGCCAAAAAGGAGGCAGTGACCTAGTAGAAAAAAAGAAATTCAACAGGTAGATTATGAAGAATGTCTAAGTAAATATACCCAATAAGAACGAAAGCAAGTCATACAGAGAATACTGGAGTAAGTTACTAATCCTTCAATGTGAAAACAGTTGTATACAGGCAAATATGACCTCTGCAAATGGACAAAGCAAAGAAACAGTGACTGACCCTAATGAGACAGTGATAGGTGAGCTCTCTGACCAAGAATTCAAAATAGTAGTTTTAAAGAAACATAGTAGTCATCAAGATAACACAGAAAAAGAATTCAGAAATTTATCAGAGAAATTTAGTTAAGGCATTGAAATAAATTTTTAAAAATCAAACAGAAATCTTGGAATAGAGAAATACACTTGATGAATTGAAAAATTCACTGGAGGTTCTCAACAGCAGAATGAATCAAGCAGAGGAAAGAATCAGTGAACCCACAAACAGGCTATTTGAAATGACATGGTCAAGGGAGAAAAAAGAAAAAAGAATAAAAAGGAATGAAGATTTCCTACAAGATATAGAGAATTACCTCAAAGGCCAAATCTAATAATTATTGGTGTTCAAGAGGGAGCTGAGCAAGGGCAAGGGGTGTAGAGCATATTCAAGCAAATAATAACGGATTATTTTCCAAAACTTGAGAAAGATATAAATATGTAGGTACAGAAAGGTCAGAGAGCACCGAACAGTTTCAACCCAAACAAGACTACCTCAACGCATATAATAAGCAAACTCTCAAAGGTCAAGGACAAACATAGGATTCTAAAGGCAGAAAAATAAAAGAAGCAAATTATATGTAAAGTAACTCCAATTCATCTGGCAACAAACTTCTCAATGGAGACCATACAGGCTAGGAGGGATGGAACGACATTTTCAAAGTGCTGAAAGAAAGCAACTGCCACCCAACAATACTCTATCCAGAAAAGTGATCCTTGAAATATGAAATAGAGATGAAGTCTTTCCCAGACAAATAAAAGCTAAGATAATTCACCATCACCAGACCCATCTTACAAGAAATGCCCGTGGAAACCAAAAAAAAAAAGCAGGAATAGCTATGCTTATATCAGATAAAACAGACTACAAAGGGATCAATACAGCAAGAGAATATAACAATTACGAATGTCTATGCACCCAGTACTGGAGTACCCAAATATGTAAAGCAAACATTAATAGATCTAAAGTGAGAGTTAGCAATACAATAATAACAGAGGACTTCAATGCCCCATTCTCGGTAATGGACAGATTATCTAGACAGGAAAACAACAAAGAAACACCAGAGTTAAGGTACATACTATACAAAATAGGCCTAATTGACAGTTACAGAACATTTCACCCAATTGCTGCAGAATACACATTCTTTTCATCAGTACATGGAACATACTCCAGGATAGGCCATATTTTAGGCCACAACTCAAGTCTCAACAAATTTAAAAAAGTAGAATTCATACCAAGGATAATTTCTGACCACAACTGAATAAAACTAGAAATCAATAACAAAAGGAACTTTGGAAATTACACAAACACATCAAAATTAAACAACATGCTCCTGAATTAAAATTAATTAACGTTAATTAATTTTAATTAACTAAAATTAATTAAAAGGGAATTAAAAAATTCCTGCAAACAAATGAAAATTGAAATACAACATACCAAAAAGATGAAATACAGCAAAGGCAGTACTAAGAGAGAAGTTTATAGCAATAAACGCCCGCATCAAAAAAGTTGAAGGACTTCAAATAAACAACCTAATGGTGCACCTCAAGGAACTGGAAAAGCAAGAACAAACAAAACTCAAAATTAGCAGAAGGGAAAATAAAAATCAGAGCAGAAATAAATAAAATTAAGACTAAAAAATTTATAAAAGATGAATGAAATAAAAAGTTGGTTGTTTGAGAAGATAAATAAAATCAACAAACCTCTTGTTAGATTAACAAAAAAAAGGAAACCCAAATAAATAAAATCAGAAAGGAAAAAAGGGACATAACAACTGAGACCATAGAAATACAATGAATCATTGAGGACCATTATGGAAAATTATTGCCAACAAATTGGAAAACCTAGAAGAAGTAGATATATTTCTGGACACATACAACTACCAAGATGGAACCACAAAGAAATAGAAACTTCAACAAGTCAATAATGAGTAACAAGATCGAAACTGTAATTACAAAGTCTCCCATCAAAGAAAAGCCCAGGACCTGATGGCTTCATTGCTGAACTCTACTAAACATTTAAAGAAGAACCAGTACCAATTCTACTCAAACTCTTTGAAAAAAATTGAAGAGACAGAATACTTTCAAACTCATTATATGAGGCCAGTATTAGCTTGATACCAAAACCAGACAACCAAAAAAACAAAACTACAGGTCAATACCCCTGATGAATATAGACGCAAAAATTATCAACAAAATACTAGCAAACTGGAGTCAACAACACATTAACAAGATCTTTTATTATGATCAAGTGGGGTTCATCCTAGGGATGCAAGTATGGTTTAACATGCACAAATCAATAAAGGTGACATATCACATTAAAGAATCAAGAACAACAACCATATAATTATTTCAGTACATGACAAATCCAATAAAATTCAGCTTTCCTTTAGGATAAAAACCCTCAACAAACCGGGCATAGAAGGAACATACTTGAAAAGAAGGTCATATATGACAAACCTACAGCCAACGTTATACTGAATGGGTGAAAAATGAGATCTTTCCTTTAAGATCTGGAGCAAGACAAGGATGCCCACTTTCACCACTTTTATTCAATACAATACTGGAAGTCCTGGTCAGAAAATTAGTCAAGAGAAAGAAATAGAAAAACCTGAAGAGCATACCAAAAAATTGTGAAAACTGATGCAGAAATTCAGTGAAGCTGCAGGATACAAAATAAACACAATAAATCAGTAGCATTTTTATATATTGATATGGTTTGGCTGTGTTCACACCCAAAATCTCATCTTGAATTGTAATCCTCTTAATCCCCATGTGTCAAGGGTGGGTCTAGGTGAAGGTAATTGGATCATGGGAGTGGTTCCCCCATGCTGTTCTCTCTCGAGATCTGATGGCTTTATAAGCACCTGGCATTTCCTCTGCTTGCACTCACTCCTTCCTGCTGCCCTGTGAAAAAGGTGCCTGCTGCTTCTTTGCCTTCTGCCAGGACTGTAAGTTTCCTGAGGCTTCCCAGCAATACTGGACTGTGAGTCAATTAAACCTCTTTCCTTTATAAATTACCCAGTCTTGGGTATTTCTTCATAGCAGTGTGAAAACAGACTGATACATATGTCAACAGCAAACAATCTGAAAAAAATTTCAAGAGAGCAATCCCATTAAAAATAGCCACAAAGAATATAGAATACCTAGAAACCAACTTAACCAATGACATGAAAGAGCTATACAAAAATACTCTATAAAACATTGATGAAATAAATAAAAAAGATGGTAGGATACTCCATGCTCATGGAATGGAAGAATTAATATTGTTAAAAATGACAGTACTACTCAAAGCAATGTACAGATTCAATGCAATTCTTATCAAAATACCAAGGACATTCTTCACGGATGTAGAAAAAAAAATCCTAAAATTTATATGGTGATATAGTTTGGACATTTGTTCCTGCCCAAATCTCATGTTGAAATATAATCCCCAGAGTTGAAGGTGGGGCTTGGTGGGAGGTCTTTGTATAATAAGGATGGATTCCTCATGAATGGCTTGAGTTTTCTCCTTGGTGATAAGTGAGTTCTCACTGTGAGTTCACTTGAGGTATGGTCATTTAAAAGTGTGTAGCACCTGCCCTCTCACTCACTTTATCTTTCTCTCTTGCTTCTGTTTTTCCATATGATGTGACTGCTCCCACTTCACTTTCTGCCATGATTTTAAGCTTCCTGAAGCCTCCCTGGAAGCAGATGCCGGTGTCATGCTTCCTGTACAGCCTACAGAACCATGAGTCAATTAAACCTTTTTTACTTATAAGTTACCCAGTCTCAGGTATTTCCTTATAGCAATGTAAGAATGGTCCAATACATATGGAACCACAAAAACCCTGAATAGCCAAAGCAATCTTGAGCAAAAAGAATGAAGCTGGAAGTATTACACTACCTGACTTCAAGATATACTCCAAAGCTATAATAACCAAATTTTAAAAATCTGATTTAAAAAAGTGCAAAATATCTGAATAGAAATTTCTCAGAAGAAGACATACAAATGGCCAACAGGTATATGAGAAAATGCCCAACATCACTAATCATCAGAGGAATACAAATCAAAACCACAGTGAGATACCATCTCACCCAAGTTAGAATGGCTTTTATTAAAAAGACATGGAATAACAGATGCTGGTGAAGATCTGGGGAAAAGGGAACCCTTGTTCCTACCCATGGCGGGAATGTAAATTAGTGCAGTCACTATGGAAAATAGTATAAAGGTTCCTCAAAGAACTAATAATGGAACTATGATATGATCATATGATCTAGCAATTCCACTACTGAGTATATATATATACACATATATATAATACATATATATGTATATATTCCATATATATGGAAGTAAATATATCAGAGATATCAGCCCTTCTATGTTTATTGCAGCACTATTCACAATAGCCCAAATATGGAATCACATGGATGAATGAATAAAGAGAATGTGGTATATATACACAAGGAAATATTATTCAGCCACCAAAAAGAATGAAATCCTGTCATTTTCAGTAACATGGTAGGAACTGGAGGTTATTATGTTAAATAAAATAAGCCAAGCACAGAAAGACAAATGTCACATGTTCTCACTCATATGTAGGAGCTGAAAAAAGTGGATCTCATAAAGACAGAGAGTAGATTGATGGTTACCAGAGGCCAGGAAGGGTAAGAGTGAGGAGGATGAAGAGCTGATTAATGGATACGAATACATGCTAAGATAGATAGACCTGGTGTTGGATAGATTATTAGGGTGACCATAGTTAACATTAATTAATTGTACATTTAAAAATAGCTGGAATAGAATAATTCAAATATTCCTAACATAATGAAAAAATAAATATTTAAGGTGATGGATATCCCAGTTTCTCTGATTTAATTACATGAATGTATCGAATTATCACATGTACTGTAAAAATATGTACAGCTATTATGTACCACTACAAAAAATACTTAATTTAAAAAATAAAAAGTTTGATTACAAAAAACAAAAACAAAACAAGCAAATAAAAAGTGTCCTTTGCAGAATAGAAGTTTTAAATGTTAATGATTTATAATTTATCATTTTTTTCTTTTAAATTTTATTGCTTTTGAGCTTATATCTAAGAAAGCTTTGCCTAATGCAAGGTCAAAAATATATATTCTCCTATGTTTTCTTCTAGAAATTTTGTAATTTTATGTTTTATATTTAGGCATATGGGCATATATTAGGCATAGTTTAATATTTGTATAGGATGTGAAACATACATAGAAATTCTTTTTCTTTGCATATAGATATCAAATTGTCCCAGCATCATTTGTTGAAAAGGCCATCCTTTCTCCGTTAAATTGTCTTTGTGCTTTTGTCAAAGATAAATTCACCATGTATATGTGGGTTTATTTTTGGAAACTGTATTCTGTTCCATTGATCTGTATGTCTCTTCTTTCATCAATGCTGTATTGTCTTGGTTACTAAAGATTTATAGTAAATTAATCAGGTAACAAGAATTTCTGTACATTTTTCTTTTTTGGAAAACTTTTGACCATTCTAGTTTCTTTACCTTTTAATATAAATTTTAGATTCAGCTTGTCAATTTCTTATTTTATTTTATGTTATTTTTTGAGACAGGGTCTGGCTCTGTTGCCCAGGCTGGAGTGCAGTGGCATGATCTCAGCTGAGTGCAATCTCTGCCTCCCAGGCTCAAATTATCCTCCCACCTTAGTGTCATGAGTACCTGGGATTATAGGCATGCACCACCATGCCTGGCTAATTTTTGTATTTTTTTTGTAGAGACAGGGTTTTGGTATCTTGCCCAGGCTGGTCTTGAACTTCTAAGCTCTAGCAATCTGCCTGCCTCAGCCTCCCAAAGTGTTGGGGTTATAGGCAAGAGCTGTTGTGTCTGGCTAGCTTGTCAAGTTCTGCAAAAAATCCTGCTGGGATACTAAGATTGTGTTGAATCTATAGATCAGTTTATGGGAGAATTGACATCTTTGCAATATTAAGTCTTTTAATTCATGAACATGGTATGTCTCTTCATTTACTTAGATTTTACTTGATTTTTTACATCTATATTTATAGTTTTTAACATACAACTTCTGTACATACTTTGTTAGATTTATACCAAGTGTTTGATGATTTTCAGTGCTGTTATAAATTTTACTTTTTAAAATTTCAACTTATATTTCTCCTTGGAAGGAATATCTTAACATGCTTCAGATCACTGGACTCTTGGAATCTGAGATTACATGTGCTTGCATTTTAATGGGGTTTACTCTCATCTTTTGATTCACATCTGTCTTACTAAGGCAGCTAAAAAACTTGCTACTTCTTGTTCATCAGATCCAATCAGCATAATATCAAGAATGATGTGAATCAGTTTGCTGTTATGTAGAATACCAATATTATGAAGATTTCTTCAGACTGTATAATTGTAGGGAAAGCAAGTTTAAATAGTCCTGTAGAAAAACTGTGCAGGTACATTGTTAGTCATGCTAGGTAAAAGCAAGCTGCTTCTGATGATCTTTGCAAATTGATGTGAAGGAAAAAGCATTTGCAAGGTCAAGAGCTGCATACAGGACTCAGAACCTGTGTTGATTTGTTCCAGTAAAGATACTACATCTGAAATAGCAGTTGCAATTAGAGTAACTACGTAATCAGGCTTACAGTAATCCGCAGTTATTCTCCAAGATCCACCTGCCTTCTGAACAAGCTAAATTAGTGAGTTAAATGGGATGTGACAGATAACACTATCTGTGCAACTTTAAAGTCTTTGTTGGTGGCACTAATCTTTGAAATTCTCCCAGGGGTTTCAAAGGGCTACAGTAATAGCCCTTACTCCATGTGTCAACGAGCCAACGTGAGGATTCTGCCTGCTTCCAGGTATGTCTCTCCCAGCTGTCAGGGGTCAGGAAACATTTCCTGTGAAGGATCAGATAGTAAATGTTTCAGGCGTTGTGGACCACATTGTTGTCGTCTCCTCCTCCTCCTCCTTCTTCTTTTCAGCCTTTAAAAAAGATAGAAACTATTCTTAGCTCACAAGATGTACCAAATAAATAAATAAATAAATAAATAAAGAAGGCTACAGGCCATAATTAGCCCAGGCTATATTTTGCCAACCTCTGGTCTAGACCAGCGCTATATAATAAAACTTTCTGTGATAACATGATAATGGAAGCTTAAATTTAAATAGCCACAGGTGATTAGTGTTGACTATATTGGACTATGCAGATCTATATCCAGTAACCATGAAGTATGTCAATCGACCTGTTGGGTCCACAATGATTTGAACTTTGGCCACATCTCCGTAATCACTGACTTCCCTAAGCACTCATTTTCCATTTAGATTGCGGTGGCATTTTGGGTCCCCAGGAATTAGTATCAGTTCAGAGCCAGTGTCTTTTAATCCCTCTGGATATTTCTTTTTCACCAGTGCACAATTACTATAGTAAATAGTTGCAAGTTCCTTTGGAAAAAGCCTGGTGAAAGATTTATAGTATATACATTCGGAAATTCTGCAGAATCCTTTTTCAATAGCAACTTGTCTCTACAATCAAAGGAATCTTAGTTTGTGGACTGATTAAGGTTTGGAAACTGGGTGAGAGGCTGTGACTCTTTATTGCAGTGACCCTTCTTTGCAGTGGGTAATTTCTGTCGACCTATCTTCAGACTCACTATTTCTTTCCTCAGCTGTTTT
Source organism: Nomascus leucogenys (assembly GCF_006542625.1). Lineage (NCBI taxonomy): Eukaryota > Metazoa > Chordata > Mammalia > Primates > Hylobatidae > Nomascus > Nomascus leucogenys. The sequence goes on along the minus strand of NC_044384.1, from coordinate 112,824,500 downwards.
CAATCCACTGATGCATCAGTTGAAGGTATTCTTCACTGCTGTTATTGTGGTTTTGATTTATACTATTTTCATTTGATTCTTATAGTTTTCATTCCTGCTGAAATCTGATCTTGCATGTTGTCTATATTCTCCATTAAACCTTTCAACATATTACCCATATATATTTTGAATTCCCTGTCTGATATTTCCAATTTCCGTGTCATATGTGAGTTTAGTTTTGGTTATTGCTTTATGTCTTCAGGTTATGTTTTGTCTTGCTATTTTTACATGACACTTGTTAGCATGGTGGTAGTGGACAGGAGAGGGAAATGTTTTTTGATGTATTAATTTAGCTTCATTCTTAGGCAGGTACTGAGAACCTGGGTCTTGGGAGTGTGTTCTCCAAAAGTGTTCTTGCTTCTTCATATAATACTGGGCCTTGTTTATACTCCTGTTCCTCCCCTGTGGGGATACAGGATTTTTGTTTGTTTGGTTTTATTTATTTATTTGGCCTCCCTTGGCTGCAGTGGGTTTCCACCAGTGTTTTAAGGCTATTATTCTGTTACCTGTCCTCTGTGGGCTAGGGCTTTTTAAAAAAAAATCTAGGGGAGATAGGGAACATGGGTCTGGCTAGAGGTTTTCTTTTTTTTTTTTTCCTTTTTTTTTTTTAAACTGTGGCTGCTGTTCCCCTTCCACAGCCAGCAATGGGGAGGGAGCTTTAGCAAGTTTCTTACCTGTGTCCCCTGTGAGAACCAGGTGGGGTTCCCAGAATAAAAAGATGCAAGAGAATGTAAACTCCCCTGTTTATATGCCTCCCCACTCCCTACAAACTTTACTCTTTCATGCTACCCCACCATTGTACTTTACAATTTATTAAAAATTTCTAGTTAAGCCAGGCGCTGTGGCTCACACCTGAAATCCCAGCACTTTGGGAGGCTGAAGCAGGTGGATCACGAGATCAGGAGATCAAGACAATCCTGGCCAACGTGGTGAAACCCCGTCTCTACTAAAAATACAAAAATTACCCGGGCGTGGTGGCACACGCCTGTAGTCCCAGCTACTCGGAAGGCTGAGGCAGGAAAATCATTTGAACCCAAAAAGCGAAGGTTACAGTGAGCCGAGATTGCGCCACTGCACTCCAGCCTGGTGACAGAGTGAGACTCCATCTCAAAAAAAAAAAAAAAAAAAAAAAATTCTAGTTAAATCTTAAATCTTCTCATTGGCTTATATGGTTTTTAACAACATCTGTCCTAGGTAAGCAAATGCTTAAGATCTAAGCATTTTTCCCTACAGGCACCTGTTTCTCTCCAGATATTGGGTTAGTTGTTTGCCCTGTGATCTCAGTTCTCTCATGGATTTTAGAAAAGTCACTACTTTTTCAGCTTTTTTCTTATATGGGTGGGAGCAATGCTCTTTCCGGCTCTCTATATCTTCAAGCTTGAGCTGGAAGTTCTCACTATTCATTTTAATAGAGGTAAATTAGTAGAGATAATATAATATAGAGAATTATGAAGTAGGTATTAATCTGTTAACTAAGTAACTGAAAAGATAAAAAGAGAACATTAAGGTCTCACAGCAGTAGGAACTACAGGAAGCAGATATAATTATAATTAGATAGAGCTGGAGGTACAAAGGAAAGAGCTGGAAGGAGGGGTCCTGAGGAGCTGAAACTTGGACTTTAAGGAGGTGATTCTGGCTGGCTAGTGAAGGTGTTTCTGGGGTAAAATCATGAAGAAGTTGGTTCTGCAAGTGCTGAAAAAATGCAAACTAGATTTAATTGCTGCTTTGGGAAGGCTCTGCTGCTCAGCACATGACTAGTAGAAGTTTCTAAACCTGCGCATTTGCTAACATAAAGTCCAGTGACTTAACAAAACTTCAACGTAATAGGGGATTAAACAAAACAGAAGTTTATTTCTCCCTTGTGTGAGTTAATTTTGAAGATAGGCAGTCTAGATCAAGTTTTGTGCTTCTATGATCATCAGGAATCCATCAATTCTGTCTTTCTAATTCACCATACTAATTCACAGCTTCTGTCACCTCATAGTCCAAGGTGGTTGCTCCATCTATCTCATTTGCATGGTAAGCTGGATGGAGGAGCTAAAACAGAACTCAAAATAGTCTGCCTCCTCCCTTTTTTTTTTTTTTTTTTTTTTGAGACAGAGTCTCACTCTGTTGCCCAGGCTGGGAGTGCAGTGGCGTGATCTCCGCTCACTGCAGCCTCCTGCCTTTTAAGGAGCTTTCTGAAAGTCATAAAAATGCCTCTGGTTATATCTCTTTAATCGGAATTTAGTTATAAAGCCACACCTAGCAGCAAAGGAAGCTGGGAAGACTGTGTTTTAGCTGAATATACTTGTCAGAATTCTGTTACCAAGGCAAAAGAAGAGACTGGATTTTGGGAAGCAATTAGCTGTTTATTCCACTATGTGATTGAGGAAACCTACCAAAAACTGATAGCAAATACATTAATAAATTCTGAAAGGTTTAGATATACCTGCTAAAGTCAGAAACATGATTATGATACCCACTCTTATCACTGCGATTCCACATTGTGCAGGAGGTCCTCCATGCATTAAGACAAGAAAGGAAATGGTGGCTTAAGGATGGAAAGGAAGAGACAAACATACAAATATATTATTTTTTACATAAGATCTAATTATCTGCAAGGAAAATCTAAGAATCTACAAACTTGTAGCACTTAATAAGAGAGTTCAGAAAAATTTCCAGATACAAGATCAACTTTTGAAAATCAATAGTGTTCCTATACAATAGTAATAATTAATCAGAAAAAGTAATGAGCAAAATATGCCTTTTGTAGTAGCGACAAACTATGTCCTAGCAGTAAACATAATAAAGTTGTGCAAGTATTTTATGAAAATTAATGTCATATGTTATTGAAGGGCATAAAAAATCTGAGTAAACGAATAGGCATATCTTGATATTGGATTGGAAGACCGAATATTTTTTAAATGTCAGTTCTTTTCTAATAATCTATAAATTCAATATATTTTCAACAATTACTCTAATAGATGATTATATGGAACAACTCATAATTCTAAGATTTATATGGAAAACTAAAAGGCCACAAACAATAATAAAATTTTGAGCAAAACCAAGTGAGAGACTTTGCTTATCAGATTTATTACAGAGCTATAGTAATACAGTGTTTTTCCTATAAAAAGGCAGAGATACACATTAGTGAGATTGAACAGAATGTCTATAAACAGGCCCAAGCATGTATAGGAACTTGATATTACATGTGTCAGAAGTGATATTTCAAATCACTTAGGGAGTGGATGGCTGTCTACAAAATGGTGTTGGAACAAATGACTACTAATATGGACAAATATTGAATTTTGTGTTGATGATAACTGGTTGTCTTCTAATATCCATTATCCTTCTCCTGTTTTCATAAATTGATATATTTTTAGTTGGGCATAGACCCATCCCCAAGGCTGAGATTAAGACCTCTTTGAAGATGGTGTGGCCACCCCAGGAACACGGCCTATTGGTAGTGAAGAGATTTGCCACAGAGTGTGGGCAGGTGCTAGTCTTTAGAAGTGGCCCACAATTGGCATAATAAATGGGTAGGTCAAGCCTGTTCTGTAGAAGTCACTTGCCATTGTGGATGGTGTGTCATTGCCTGAGGGTGCAGCCAGAGCTGGTCCTCTGTGCTAAATAGATAGAGTGACAGACTAGAACCTGTAAAGGAATATGTTTTTGCTAGAGCTTAGTCAGGTGGCAGCACCGAGCTTGTAAGGGCGACTATGACAGAAGAAATGTGGGTGACTTCCAGTGATACCTTTAAAGGGAGAAAATGTGCTGTCCAGTTTTCCATTTCCCATTGGCTGAAATGTGGATACAATAGTGGGGTCCAGAACAGCCCTTCTGGGCCTTGAGATGAAAGCTTCATGATGCAGATGTCAGAGCAGCATGGTAAAAGGAACCTTGGTTCATGGTGGCTGTGGAGCCTTCAGTCCTATACTTCCCACTTGGATTTTCATTGACAAAGCAATGCACCTCTAACTGTTTAAGCCTTTGTGATTTGGGGTCTTTTTGTTACAATAGCCAAGGTTATATCCTAACTAACATAAACAGATACCTTGTATATTAAAATATACAATTCAAGGTGAATTAAAAAAGCCAAAACAAAACACAAAATTTGAAAGTTTTAGAATAAAAAGATAAGAATATATTTAAATTTTTAATTGTATAAGGAATGATTTCTTACATAGACCAAAAGAGGGAAAAGATTGACAAATATGACCGTATGTAGATCAAAATCCTCTTTTTATAAAAATCATTGAAATAAAGCAACAGTAACTATATATGATGAAGGCTTCTTTGCAAGTGACTGTTCTAAATTTTTTTCAGTAATTACATATTTATGGTCAAAACAGTGCTCTGAGGTCTATGCTATTACTATCTCCATTTTGACAATGAGGAAATGAAGACACAGAGAGTTCATAATAATTTGCCCAAGGGCACAGGGCTAATAAGTAGTAGAAGGGGAGTTTGGCAATCAAGTGCTGGAGGTTACACACTTGACCACAACTTTATGCTGCTCCTTACTGATTTCTAAATGGACTAGAAAGACAGATGATAGGCTGGGAGAAGACATTTTCAATTTATAGCAGGTAAAGATATATGCAAAGAATGCCTAAAAGTGTATAAGAAAAAGACAACTGATGTAATAGACAAGTGAACAAAAAGTACAAAGCAGGCAGTACGTAGAAGAAAAAATACAAAGAGCCAAAAAATGTTTTTAAGAGTAGTAATGTTCACACAGTGGTCTAGAAAATGGAAGAGGAGGGAGAATTTCCAAACTTATTTTAAGAAGCTAGTATTACCCTGATACAAAAACCAGACATAGAAAGTACAAAAAGGAAAAAAAGAGATCAATGTCTCTCATGAGCTTAGCCACAAAAATCTTCACCAAAATATTAATAAATTGAATCCAGCAACACTTAACAATTATTATATACTATGACCAAGTGGGATTTATCATAAGTATTTAAGGCTGGTTTGAAAAATGATTTGGAAAATCAATTAATATGATCACCATATTAACAGGCTGAAAATGCTATGATTATATTAATTGATTAAGAAAAAAAGTATTGTAGAAATCCAGCACTCATTCATGATAAAAACTCTCAGCAAGTTAGAAATAGAGAGAAATTTCCTCAACTTGATGGAAAGCATCTATGAAAAACCTATGGCTAACATCATACTTAATGGTGAAAGACTGAATGTTTTCCTCCTAAGATTGGGAATGAGGAAAAAATGTCTATTCTCACTGTTCTTATTGCAACATACTACCACTGGAAGTTCTAGATAGTGCCATAAGGCAATAAAAAAAATAAAAGCATGCAAAAAGGAAGAAATGAAAGAATTACTATTTGCAGATGACATAATTGTCTGGTAGAAAATCACTACAAAAACAAACAAGAAAACTCCTAGAACTAATAAATGAACTTATCAAGATACAGGATACACGATCATCACACAAAATTTAATCACATTCTATATACTAACAATGAGTGTATAAAAACTGAAATTAAAAACACAATACCAGTTGGTGAAAAAAACCCACAATATCATTATCGTACTCATTTAAAAGAAAATGAAATACTTTAATGAAATGTGTAGGTTCTACATTCTGAAAATTACAAAATGTGGGTGAAAAAAGAAGAGCTAAATAAATGGAGAGATATATACCATATTCATGGATTGAAAAATTTAATATAGTAATGATGTCAGTTCTCTTCAAATTAATCTATAGATTTAATGCAATTTCTATAAAAATATTAGGAACAGTTTTTGTAGACATTGACAAGCTTATTCTAAATAGTACATAAAAATGCACAGGACCTAGAATAGCTAAAATAATTTTGAAATATAGAAAAAGTGGAAGAAATCACTCTATTCAATGTTAAGGTTTATTACATAGTTATAGTAATTAAGATATGTAGCACTGGTGGAGAGATAAACATAGAGGTCAATGGAGTGGAATAGAGAACTCAGAAATAAGATATACATATATGTGCAACTGATTTTTTTTTTTTTTGAGATGAAGTCTTGCTCTATTGCCCAGGCTGGAGTGTAGTGGCATGATTTTGGCTTACTGCAACCTCTGTCTCCCAGGCTCAAGTGACTCTCCTGCCTCAGCCTCCTGAGTAGCTGGGATTACAGGCGTCCACCACCATGCCTGGCTAATTTTTGTATTTTTAGTAGAGACGGGGTTTCACCATGTTGGCCAGGCTGGTCTTGAACCCCTGATCTCAGGTGATCCACCTGCTTTGGCCTCCTAAAGTGCTGGGATTACAGGCATGAGCCACTGTGCCCAGCCTTATGTCATGCTGATTTTTGACAAAAGCGTCAAAACAATTCAATAGAGAAAGATATCTTTTTCAACAAATGGTGCTGGAGTGATTAGACATCCATAGGCAAAGACATGAACTGTGGCCGGGCGCAGTGGCTCATGCCTATAATCCCAGCACTTTGGGAGACCTAGGCGGGAGTTTGAGAACAGCCTGGCCAACATAGCGAAACCCTGTCTCTACTTAAAATACAAAAATTAGCCAGGTGTAGTGGCAGGCACCTGTAATCCCAGCTACTCGGGAGGCTGAGGCAGGAGAATTGCTTGAACCTGGGAGGCGGAGGTTGCAGTGAGCTGAGATTGCGCCATTGCACTCCAGCCTGTGGGACAAGAGCGAGACTTTGTCTGAAAACAAACAAACATGAACCACAACCTCAAAATAAACTTTAATAGATCACACATTTAAGTGTAAAATGTAAAACTAAAAAACTTTAAGAAAAATATTTAGGTAAAAAATTTCAACACATTTGGACTTAGTCTTGATGCCAGAAACATGATCCATGAAAGTAAAAGTTGACAAATTGCACCTCATCAAAATTAAAAACTTTTGTTCTGTGAAAGACCATTAAGGGGTTGAAAAGACAAGCTACAGATATAGAGAAAATATTTGCAAATCACATATACAATAAAAAACTATTATCTAGAATACATATAGAATTCTCAAATCTCAACAGTAAAAAGTCTCAACCAACCAAATGGGAAAATGAGCAAAATACATAAACAAACATTTGGCTGAAGAGGATTTATAGGTTACAAACAAGCATATGAAAAGATGTTCAACATCATTAACCATTAGGGAAGTGCAAATTAAAACCATAATGACATATCGCTATGCACCTATCAGAATTGCTAAAATACAAAATAGTGATAACAACAAATGATGAGTAGGATATGTGGAAACTGGGTCACTCATGCATTCTGGTAGGAATGTAAAATAGTACTGCCATTTGAGAATAGCTTGGCAATTTCTTACAAAAGTAAACATGCACTTGCCATATGAACCATCAAAGGCACTCCTGGGCATTTATTCCAAAGGAATGAAAACTTATGTTCACATAAAATCTATACATGAATATTCATAGTAGCTTTATTCTTAATAAACAAAGAGTTAAAATAACCAAGATGTCCTTCAATGGGTAAATGGTTAAACAAACTGTGATACATCTATACCATGAGATGTTATTCAGCAATGAAAAAAGAATTAACTATGAATACACACAACAACTTGGAGGGATCCTTAGGGAATTATGCTGTATCAAACAATTATGCTGTAATCAAACAATGTAAATGTTCATCAGTTGGAAATGGTTTAATCGTGGTATATTCAAAAGATGAAAAATAATTAAAAGTTAAAATGAATGATGAGCTTAAAAATGTTGAGTAAAAAAGTAAGCTATTGAAAGACACAGGAAACATTATACTGTTTATGCAAAGTTTATAAAATGCCCAAGATATCGTATATTACTCATTAAACAAATATATGTAACATAAACACAAAACCTTTATATATGTAATATAAAGATAAAATCTTGCAAACAAATATATGCTCTAAACTCATCACAGTGGTTGTCTCTGGGATGGAAGGAAAGAGAATCAGAATGGGAAGGGATACAAGGGATACCTCAACTCTTTAATGTTTGAATTCTTTCAAGAATAAAGGAAGAGATCTGAAACAAATGTGATTGACAACATTTGTTAAACAGTTACAATGCTCCAGGCACAGATTCAAATCTTGGATTCAGTCACTTAATATTCATAACAATACACTATCCCTTTTTGCAGATGAGGAAGTAGAGGCACCGAGAGGCTGGATAACTTACCCAAGGTCTCACAGTGGGTAGAACCTGGATGTGTGGTGCTTGTGGGTGGACGGCCTGTCTTGTAACTGAGCCTCGTGAGGAGGGTTTCAACAGGCCAACTCTGTGACCCCTGAGGGTGCTTTCCCCACTAGTACTGACCACCAACCTATTCCTGAAGCACTGATTTGAGGATGGGAGATGTAGTGGCTGGTGTTTCTCCTGCCTGGAACATGACGCAGCTGAAGATGGGCTGGCTAGCTGTTGGTATAGAGGCCAGCCGAATGCAGGGTGGGCATATCTATTGGGATAGATGAGCCCTCCTAGAATTTGTCATCTAACAGGATGCCCAGAAGGACCAAGGGACCTCAGAAGAAAGAATCTGTAGGGGACTACCTCAGGGCTTCTCAGGGCTGTGGAAGGAAGTGAGAGGACAGGGCAGATGAGCTAGAGGAGAACATCTTACTCCAAAGGAAGGAACTACAGGTGGGAGAGCTCCAGGAATGAGAGCTTGATGTAAACCCATAAAATCTCCCACAGAGTCATCTTTAAACATGGGCGAGGCTCAGAGAGCGGGAGGTCAACTCACAACAGTGACAGCTGGAAAGAATTTTCCAGTTCCCTTCCCTCTCCAACACCCAAACCCCATAGGGGTCAGAGACAGCAGCTAGAAGAGGGAGAAGGCAAGTGAGAGAGAAACAAGCAACACCCCTTTCCAGGAACTGGAACTTTGAACAAGGTTGAAAGCTTTGGCTATTACATAGGACCGGCATTCTAAGTACCAAACTGGGACTGTATTTTGTGACCAAAAGTTATCAGTGGACTTCTTGTTACATAAATGTAATCAGAAGAGGCAAAGGACAATCAAGATTTAATTCAGAAGTGTTACAACTTCCATTCTGAATGAAATTCCAGAGGGCAGTGACGAAAACGAAGTTGCATCATTGAATACAGAAGTAAGAGGCAAGCAATGCGCCAGGGTGCAAAATTTAAGGAGACACCAACTCTCAGGCTCATGCAACTGCAGGATCAGCACTTGAGAGTGAGTGCCTCCTTCAATACTGTGTCCAGGGCACCATGCTTGCCTCACTCTGGTCCCCACCTTGACGGGCTGTACTTGAGGAGAAAGCACAGTCCCTGCAGGTGTTAAGGGGAAGCCTATTCTCGAGGCACTGATTTGAGGAAGGTCAAAATTACTGCATGGGAGCTTCTTGAATGGGGGCTCTGCTTCAGAAACACTGCTTCACAGTGTTGAGGGCAATCCATGGTGACTGTGGGCACTCAGGGAGGGGAGGGGTTGTTGCTAGATCTGATTAGAAAGCAGCTTTACTGGTCCAAGATGGCTAAGGATGCTCAGATGACATATTGCTGAACATCTGCTCCGAGGGGCTCCATCTGTGACACCTTCAGAATCTACTCTACTGCATAATGTTCATGCAAAAGCCATGTTCCTCCCATGCTGCCTCCACCAATGACTAAAGAGTGGGGTTCTAGAACTAGGCCATTCTTGCCCATTGAAGACCCCTCCACTGGGCACTCTTTATTCTAAGACTCCTCAGGAACCCGTTTGAGACTTTCCCACTGTTGGCTGCACTGCAGACTGAAGCTCTTCCAATCTAATCCTACTTCCTTCCTTCTCTCCTTTTACAGACAGTAGACCTGCATCACATCGGAGGTTCTTTCTGCTGATTCCTGCTCCCCTCTCTTTTATTCTTTATAAATGCCCCCCTCCATGAACCTCTTGCAGTGTAATTTTGACTTGAGAGACTGGCTCTTGGAGGACCAAGATTGACACAGAGGTGCTCTTCCCACCACGGCAGCATATTGCAGGGGCAGTTAATCTTGGTCCTATAGACTCTGTATGGGAGAGATTCAGGGAGGGATTTTGAGAACTATGGGAAGTGTTCAAGCTGGCAGGATAAATATATCTGAAATGTGCTCCATCATCCTCAAGGAGACCCCTATCTAGAAAGACTTTAGAGCTTAGTAAGACACTATAGAGGCTCTGTCCAAAACAAGGACAGTGAGTGGGTTAGGTGGACCTCATAGTCCATACATAGGATGCCACTGGAATGAAGCCACCAGTTGGAGCCCTTATTTCTCCATGTTTAGGAAAGAGCCTTGGCTGCCTACTGACTTCTTTTATGAGGTGGACAACAAGGGAGAAGACTGAGGGTTTCTTCCACAGTCTTCTGTTGCTCTGAGTGGCAAAAGCTAAGCTTCTTATTAACAGTAGGCCACAGCAACTTAGCCTGATGCTGTGTGCCAGGAAAAGGAACCATGATAGCTTCTGGGTACAGTCACAGTTTGGAAAGTCTTGTTGCAAAGTGTGACCCACAAAGTAGTCCAGTACAATAAACTGATGGAAAAGGGGCCATAGGTGGTTATAGACTTGTTGGGAGTCTTGTCAGTTTACAAGAGGCAGTGAGAAGCTAGAACTTGGGCTTATAATTACCTTTTCTTTCTCACAGAACAGTTGAGAGGGGAGGTGAGGATCTACTTGGTCCCAAAGCAGTTGCCATCAAAATCAAAGCCTTCAGTAGTGCTTTGAGAGGGTGTAGAGAGGAGTTTCACCTGCCTCCTTGGTCAAAAGCTGATGGGTGATGGGTGAGCAGTGGGGAGCTGGAGATGACAATGTTGTTTTTGGGTGGGACCCTTCAACAACTCACATAAGCTAGAGGAAGTGATTTCCTTTCTCCAGGAGCCATCTATAGCAAGCCTGGAGATGGGAGTGTTAGCATGTGGATGGCATGGGAAAGTGACTTCCCAATTCTGAGCAGCAGGATGTCTGGGGGTTTGTGTTAATTTGTGCTTTCCCCCAAACAGGAGCTGAGACAAGAATTTGGGGACAGATAGTTAATTTGGGTGGCTATTCCAGGAAGTAAAAGTGAAGGAGCAGGGAGAGTTAGCCATGAAGGAAGAAACTCCAAGAAAAGCTGGTTAATGCCCTGGGTAACAGGGCAGGGCAGGGACTAAGGCGAGTTGAGAGAGTGGCCTGGGGTGCAGAAGTTAAGGAAGCACTCACTCTCGGTTTCATGAAAACCTAGCCCTACATTAGAGCCTAGGCTTGCTGGGGATTCTCTGAGGAATTTGGCTCAGAACTGTCTTTCCAAGGAGATTAGGATATTTATCTTCCAACTCTTGTCCTCTGTTGGTAGAGGGTTAGCCTCAAGAGTGTCAACATCCCCCTGTATTTGCCCCACAGGAAGAACAGCTTCTGGGCTGCTGTGCCTGAAAAATAGCGGTGGAGAAAAGCCCAATGGCTTTGGAGAAAGCCCCGAGGCAGAAGAGCTGCAGAGTTGTATCCCAAGTCAGATGAGGCAAGGGATGTGGCACGGAGCCCCATTGGTATGTGCTACAGGGTTGACATGGTAGAATTTGAGCATAGCCTCCCACAGTGGTCTCTAGAGGAGCTGCCATCTATTTTGATGACCCAAGTTTTGGGCATGTCCAGGGAGGACCCTGCAATGTGGTGAGATGCTCCTTTGTGTGTGAGCACAGTGTCACCCACCCAACACCCCTCTACTCAGTGGGGCAGGGACAGCAGCATTGCCACTTGGGAGGGGCACAGTGTGGCAGGATGGGCTCTCTAATTTCCCCCCCTTTTATCTTTCTGCTTCTTTCTTCTGGGCAGAAGTGGAAGGCATCTCTTAGCATGAGAATGTTTAAAAGTTATGCCAACGGCAATAAATGGTTGGCCTGTAGGTGCTCCTTCCTAAAGAATACAGGGTAGGGGTCAATGAGACTTAGTGACTTAACATAAAAGGGGAGGGCAAAAATGGGGCCATGGCTGGCCAACTCTGTGTGAACTGCAAGGCCACCCTAAGTGGGCAGCAAAGAAGCGCCACCATCATCCTCTGCTTCAGAGCAGTTTAGGGTCAGCTAGAAGCAAGCTTGGTTGTGGGTGGAGTGGGCATGACTTTTCAGTCACTGTGGGTTGGGGCCAGAATGATAGGAGTTACAGCACTGGACTGAGGTGGAGGTTTTAAGGCTGAATGCATCTCTAGGCAGTAAATTTAATATTTCAAAGAATTTGAGGGAAGTAATCATACTAATCCAGAGAGAAGGCAAGACCCTGAGTTAGAGGAGTAAAAAATAACAGAAGGTGAGAGGTAGAGATTTGACGTAGAGACCCCAGGACTTAGCTGATAGAGTATGTGGAAAGGCAGCAAGCATAGCTAGCTCTGAGTGTCCAAACTGGGTGGATTGGGAGGTGAGTGGTAACCTGAAAAGGGCAAGGGGCACTGCAGACTTGTTATGAGAAAAGAGGCGTGCGTTGGAGTGATCCGAGAACATTCAGGTGGACATGACCAGGAGGTGCTGCAGCCAGGGGAGGAGGGGTGACTTTGAATTCTAGGGAGCACTCACATTTTTAGTCTTTAGAGACAGCGCCTCACTCTGACACCCAGGCTGGAGTGCAGTGGTGCAATCATAGCTCTACTTCATCAGGAGGAAGCTCTGGGAGTTAAGCACTCCCTTGCACATTCCTTATCTGCTGCAGAATTTCATAATGGTCCCGCCATAACAATCCCTCCCAAAGCTGGTTTTCTCTTTCAAACCTTACAAAGCATTTTCATCCCCTTTGAACTTCTTTGGTGGGTTTGGTAGGGCAGTAATCTTTCCTCCAATTGTGCAGACGAGAAAATTTGCTCAAGGAACTTGTGATATGAGCAACAGAAGGCCTGGAATCAAATTGGGACCATCTGCCCTCTCATCCAGAGCTCTGTCTGGAGCGCCATACCACTTAGCAGATGAGTTTGAATGCTTCTGCGTGGATCATTTCCAGACATCTTCGGCCTCCAGGTGTTTCTGAGGCTCCTTGTTCCAGCTTCAAGAAACATAATTATTCAACAAGTGCACACACACACACACACACACATCTTTATATTGCTTTATAATGCAATTAAATCTGTAAGCTGGAAGTAGGAATAGCCACAGTTCTAACAATCAATTAACTCAATGCTGGTAAGGAAAAAAATATGAGTCTTCTTCATGTATCCCCCTTTAGAATTTATCTTTGTGCGGTGTGCTTATGGACCAGGTTTTGTTGTTGGTTCTGTTGTCAGAACTGGTATTTAAAGGGTCAGCAGTAGACAGGAATTTCCTTGGTGTATATTTGATGCCCCCAGCAAATCCTGCCTTTTTCTACCTGAACTCAGCTGAGTGATGATTTATCTGGGTCTCCTTAGGAGGACACATTTCAAACATATTTCCATTTCAAGGAATGTTTGAATGACTTTCTGGAGCCAGAGTTCACTGCCAATGTTTGGGGCCTAGGGAGCATTTATCCAGACGACAAGTACTTGGCCATCTCCCCTTAGATGAAGGTGGGAGCAGGAAGCCTAGTCCATGTCCTTGGCATCCTATCTGAGCAGGCTTAGTGGCTTTTAGTCAGTTTGGTTGAGAGAATCAAAAGTCCCTAGATCAGGTCAGCACTGGACACAACCTCCTACCTAATCTCCCTGCACCTAAGCTCAGCTTTTACGTAATTTGTAACTATGGCCAGAGGGGTCTTTACAAAACATGAATGCAGCCTGTAACTTGTAATACTCATGGGGAATTTTTGCCTACCAGCTTCCTTCCTCCTTTTGGTAACAGTGCTTTCATGTTTTTGTTGGGGGTGAGGGAGGGGTTGGAGAGAGGAGGTGATTGCACGTGGTCTTGTTGGAGCTATCAGTCTAAATGCCCCTCTCTTCCTCCACTGGAGCTGGGCCGATCAGATGCTCTCTTCATCAAATTTGAATCCTAACTGGGAGACTCACAAGGGAAAAAACTGGAACTGCTTGGTCTTGGCCTCCTGAAGAGACTTTATATTAGTGCCTGCTGCCCAGAAATCTACCTAGCCTGGGGTGCCATCCTCCCTGATTCTCCAGCATTTTCTTTCATTCTTTGAGCTTCCATAGCCTTCTAGCAGATTATTTCTGTGCTTATAACTGAATAATTCTGATGCAGAAATTGATACCTAGAGATGAGTGTTACCGTTAACAGATTCTAAAATGTGTCATTGGCCAAACTGAGGTTTGAGTGTAGAGCACTGAGACTTTCCTATCCCCAGATCCAAATCTGGAAATCTCTATTATGCCATTAGCTGTAGCCTGTTATATCTGGAGACTCAGGCCACCTGCCTCTTGCAGTAGGAGTTTTAGGGCCTTGATGGAAAAATTCTAAGATTTGGAAGGTGTGGGCTACTTTCTGTAAGGCTTAGCAAAGTCATACAAATGAAGACAAACTTACTTTGCCTAAGTTGGCCCATATTAAAGCAGAAGGGGAAGCTTTTTCTCTTTATGGCAAGAACCCTAGATCTTACAGGCTTATGCACTGAAGAGTAGAAAAAGCAAATTTCTGTCCCAGGCTAATAATGGTGGAGAGAAGGCAGTGGGGCTGGAAACAGTGGTGTGCCAGAGCCAGCTCATATTCGCTCAAGTTGACTGTGTACATCTCTTCCCAATTCTATCTTCAGGGTGGTCACATTAGTAGTTTCACATGGGCCATGGTGTAAGTGTTTACACTAGATAAGGCAGAAAATGCTACATATCAGTTTTTTTTCTCCTGAAGAGCTGATTTTTTTAAACACTCACCAGCACACCACTGGTTGGGTACATTGAGATGGGGTAAGAATAGGAGCTGGGAGAAGCCTGACACCTCCTCCCCTCTCCTGCACTCTCTATAGGGCAAAAGAGATATTACCCCAATTTAAAGAGCTGTCCAGTGGGATACAGACTGGGGTAAGGGGGAAGTAAACTGTGCCTCCAAACCCAAGCCTATGTTTTTTCAGCAGTAACTTTATACAGTGGCTGGCTAAAGCCAGGATGAAGGCTACTCAGCTGAGAACTGGAGGGAGGAAGGGCAGGAGGTCTATTGTTAAAAGACAGTAACATACAAGTCTAAGTCTAGATGGAAGGGGTGTAACCCACTAGATCTGACAAGTTGGTAAAATATAACAGAAAAAATCTCTTATATTTTGAGACTGGGGTTTTGAGGGAGTTGCATTGCCAGAGAAACTTCAGTCCAGATAAGAAATGGCCTGTGATTGCTCAAAGCTGAAGGGAATTTGTAGGGCCCAGTGGTGCCAACAGAAAGTGCAATAAGCTGCCTATTCCCAAGAGGGAATCTCTTCCCAGTGCTCTTGTCTCATGAGGAAGTAGGACAGTGGATGAGGAATTCTTCCAGCCATCAAGACCAAGAAAACTCTCCACTGTCAGGTCAAGGAGTACATGCTTCAGGGTACATTGTGGATTGGCACTTCGGGATGTGGTTTCTCCTTTTCTAAATAGGGTTTTTTAAATGGAAGCTAACATGTTTATCCTATACTATCAATCGCATGGTTAGCATTTGGGTACTGGACCATGAAGAGCTACCTCTAAACTGATCAGAAAGAAAGCATTTCACTCATTTGACAAATATCTTTGAGTTTACTTTGATGCTGTTCTGGTGGCTAGGAATATATCAATGAGTAAAGAAGAGTCCTTGCCCTCACAGAGCTTGCATTCTAGTGGAGAAGACAGGCCATAGCCGAGTTCATGTATGAGATCCCAGAGGGTGTTAAGTGCTGTGGTTGTGGCTCATGATTAGATAGGCTGGTCGGAGAAGAACTGAAGAAAGCGCAGGGCTGAGTGGTATGGTTATAATGGCTGAGGGAAAGCAAGTTCCATGGACTTGACATTGAGGCAAGAGCATGCCTTGTGTGTTTAAGGAACAGCAAGGAGGACAGCGTGGCTGAAGCACAGGGAGTGAGTGGAGGGGAGATGAGGTCAGGGAGGAGTAAGGGCCTGATGATGTGAACCGGTTGTAATGACATCTACTCAGAGCATCCTGGGGCCATGGGTGGATTTTGAGCTCTGGCTGTGGTTTGAGAATTGACTGTTGAGGGTAAGAGTAGAAATTGAAATAAAACTTGTGAAAAATGATGGCTACTTGGATAAAGTTGAAAGTTAAGGTGGTAAGAAATGGTCAAATACTGGATGCATTTTGAAAGCAGAGTTGACAGGAGTTGCTGATATCTATTATTGAAACATGCTGGACTTGAAGCTGAATGCAATAATTGGACAAGGCTCTGGAGTCTATGGTTTTATGTGAGAAAGTTACATCATGTTAGGAAGTTATTCTTGTTATTGCATGTCTGGAAAGAAGGAAGTTTGCTAACACTGGGCAGCCATGAGGTGGAATGTGGTGAGCAGCTATTATTCATCATCTATTCCTTCTTGTTATGGCCACAGAGCTCCTCTATATGGGAACTACTCTCCACCCAGTTTCTGATTCTGATTGAGCACATGATCCAGGAATGGCCAGTGGGCTGCATGTTCTGGACACAATGCTTGCTTAGGAAAAGGGATGTAATACAATCAGGGCCAATGCCATGCCTTCCTGGATTTTTGCTGGAATCACTAGGTAGGAGTTAAGCTTCCCCTCTGCGATCACAGATACGAGCAATTTGCAGGTGATCTTGGCTACCTCATGGGAAAAGTCTGCCTGATAATGGAGCCAACATATAAGAGACCAGAGTCAAGAGGGAGAGATGACATCCTGATGGCATTGTGTGAGCTCCTGAATCCAGCTAAGCCAGATCCACCTGCATCTCAGGGTTTCCGGTTTAGTAGATGAAAATGTCTTCTTTTCTTTCTCCTTTTTCCCAGGAACTAATCTAGGTGGGATTTCTATCACTTGCAACATGGGATAATACCTGGTCAGTATATGCAGGTATAATGAGATATTTCTATATTGACTCGGAAATAGCAGCTGCCTCAAGTCTTCCAAGGGCTCCCTACTGTGCCAGCTATCCTGGTCCCTTCTTTGGGACCTCTCTCTGGACCTCCCCACAATCCAACAATGAAAGGGTTAATACCCGACACAGCAGGGGGCCTGCTTCAGCAATATGGTCAGTTCCTGCTAATTGGTTGGCGCCAGGCAGATTGTGAAAAGTTTTAATATCACCCAAAGTACCATCCAAAATAATTCAGAGGGATATAAAACTTTGTGCCCGTTGTGAGCATATTCTACTCGCTCCCACACTCCCTGATATGCTTGTATTACAATAGCTTGGTTACCTTTCCTCAAACTCTTCATCCACATGCACGTCTTCTGTGTCCTTTGCAGTTTTTATTGCTTTTTCCTAGAATTTTATTTTTTATTACCCACTATTGAACTCTTATGCCATCTTTTACAACTCAGCTCTGATAATCCAAGTCCAAGACATAAAATGTCACCACTGAGAGTAGCAAATAGTAACTACCTCTGTGAAGAGGGAGGAGTATCAAAGCTGAACCATTTAAAATTTCTTTTTTTTCCCTTAAAATCATGAGATAGAGTATCAAAGCTGAACCATTTAAAATTTCTTTTTTTTTCTTAAAATAATGAGATAGAGCATACACACAGAAAATGCATGAGACAAATGTTTAGCTTAATGCTTAGACATAAAGACAATACTCGTTAAGAGACCCATGTAGGTGAGTAATATTTTTTTTTTTTTTGAGACGGAGTCTCTCTCTGTCATCAGGCGGGAGTGCAGTGGCGCAATCTTGGCTCACTGCAACCTCTGCCTTCCGGGTTTAAGCGATTCTCCTGCCTCAGCCTTCTGAGTAGCTGGGACTACAAGCACGGGCCACCATGCCCAGCTAATTTTTGTATTTTGTAGTAAAGACAGGGTTTCACCATGTTGGCCAGGATGGTCTCAATTTTCTGACCTTGTGATCCGCCCGCCTCGGCCTCCCAAAGCGCTGGGATTACAGTTGTGAGCCACCGTGCCCGTCCTACATGAGTAATTAGAACATTGCCAATCTCAGTCACAAGCGCTATCTTCCGTCTACCAGTAACCTTGACTTTTGTGGGCACCAGCCCTTGCTTTTCTTTATACGTTCCTAAACAATATAGTTTAATGTTGCCTGTTTTTGAAACTCATATAATCGTAGAATAGATATAGTTTGTGTCTGGCTTCTTTCATTTAACAAGGTTCATTTTTAGACTTGTTTGATGCTGTATCTCATCCATTTTCATTACTGCATAAAATTACATTAAAAATACCACAATTTATTAAATTTATCCTACTGTTGAAGGACATTGGGTTGTTTCTAATTTGGGTCCATCATGAACAATATTGATAAGAAATCATCTTGTAAATGTCTCCTGGAATATCCGTGCATGGATTTCTCTAGGTTTCATACCCAAGAATGGAAAACCTGAGTCATGGGTTTATGTATCTTCAACTCTTCTAGGTAAATTTAAGCGGTTTTCCAAAACACAGTCATGCTCTGCATGATAACATTTCTGTCAATAACAGACCACATAGAAGACGGTGTGCCATAAGATTTTAAGGAGCTGAAAAATTCCTGTTGCCTAGTGATGTCATAGCCAACAAAAAGTGGTAGCACAAGTCATTACTCCCATGTCCGTGGTGATGCTGGTGTAAAAAAACTTATGGGGCTGCCAGTCATATAAAAGTAGAACATGTACAATTATGTATAGTACATAATACTTGATGATGAAAATAAGTGACTTACTGGTTTATATATTTACAATATCATATTTTTATTATTAAAGTGTACTCCTTCTACTTATTTTTTTAAGTTAATTGTAAAACAGCCTCAAGCAGGTCTTCCAGGAGGTATTCCAGAAGAGGTCATTGTTATCATAGGAGATTACAGCTCCATGAGTGCTACTGCCCCTAAGACCTTTCAGTGGGACGAGATGTGGAGAAAGAAGACAGTGATATTGATGATCCTGACTCTGTGTAGGCCTAGGATAATATGTATGTTTGTATTTTAGTTTTTAACAAAAAAGTTAAAAAAATTAATAAGAAAAAGCTTATAAAATAAGGATATAAAGAAAATACTTTTGTATAGCCTGTACAATGTTCTTGTGTTTTAAGCTAAGTATTATTATGGAGTAAAAAAGTTAAAAGAAATTAAAAAGTTTATAGAGTAAAAAAGTTACAGTAAACTAAGGTTATCACTGAAGAAATACAAATATTTTTAAAAACTTTAGTGTAGCCTAACTGTACAGTGTTTATAAAGTCTACAGGAAGCATACAGTAATGTCCTAGGCCTTCACATTCACTCACCACTCATTCACTGACTCACCAGAGCAACTTCCAGTCTCACAAGCTTCATTCATGGTAAGTGCCTTACAAAGGCATACCATTTTTATCTTTTATACCATATTTTTACTGTATCTTTTCTTTTTTTTGTTTTTTCTTTTTTTTTTTGAGACAGAGTTACACTGTCTCCCAGGCTGGAGATATACTTTTAATCCCCTGAACATTGTTTGAATTTTATTCTATGGCCAGGCATACAGACTATTTTTGTAAATGTGCCCTATGTACTTGTATTTGTACCCTTTTGGTAACCTTAGGTTTTGTGTGGCTTTCTGTAAACAGAATTTATTTGAATTTTTTAAAATCTTGACTGACACTCTTTTTCCCAGAGTCCATTTAAATTTAATGTAATTTATGAATATATTTGTTTTTGAATATACTACTTTACTCTGTCTATTCTATTTGTTTCTTTTATTCTGTATGTCTCTATATCCTTTTTATTATTATTATTATACTTTAAGTTTTAGGATACATGTGCATAACGTGGAGGTTTGTTACATATGTATACATGTGCCATGTTGGTGTGCTGCACCCATTAACTTGTCATTTACATTAGGTATATCTCCTAATGCTATCCCTCCCCACTTCCCCCACCCCACAACAGTCCCCGGTGTGTGATGTTCCCCTTCCTGTGTCCATGTGTTCTCATTGTTCAATTCCCACCTATGAGTGAGAACATGCGGTGTTTGGTTTTTTTGTCCTTGTGATAGTTTGCTGAGAATGATGGTTTCCAGCTTCATCCATGTCCCTGCAAAGGACATGAAATCATCATTTTTTATGGCTGCATAGTATTCCATGCTCTATATGTGCCACATTTTCTTAATCCAGCCTATCATTGTTGGACATTTGGGTTGGTTCTAAGTCTTTGCTATTGTGAATAGTGCCGCAATAAACATACGTGTGCATGTGTCTTTATAGCAGCATGATTTATAATCCTTTGGGTATATACCCAGTAATGGGATTGCTGGGTCAAATGGTATTTCTAGTTCTAGATCCCTGAGGAATCGCCACACCGACTTCCACAATGGTTGAACTAGTTTACAGTCCCACCAACAGTGTAAAAGTGTTCCTATTTCTCTACATCCTCTCCAGCACCTGTTGTTTCCTGACTTTTTAATGATCGCCATTCTAACTGGTGTGAGGTGGTATCTCATTGTGGTTTTGATTTGCATTTCTCTGATGGCCAGTGATGATGAGCATTTTTTCATGTGTTTTTTGGCTGCATAAATGTCTTCTTTTGAGAAGTGTCCGTTCATATCCTTCGCCCACTTTTTGATGGGGTTGTTTGTTTTTTTCTTGTAAGTTTGTTTGAGTTCATTGTAGATTCTGTATATTAGCCCTTTGTCAGATGAGTAGGTTGCAAAAATTTTCTCCCATTCTGTAGGTTGCCTGATCACTCTGATGGTGGTTTCTTTTGCTGTGCAGAAGCTCTTTAGTTTAATTAGATCCCATTTGTCAATTTTGGTTTCTGTTGCCACTGCTTTTGGTGTTTTAGACATGAAGTCCTTGCCCATGCCTATGTCCTGAATGGTATTGCCTAGGTTTTCTTCTAGGGTTTTTATGGTTTTAGGTCTAATATGTAAGTCTTTAATCCATCTTGAATTAATTTTTGTATAAGGTGTAAGGAAGGGATCCAGTTTCAGCTTTCTACATATGGCTAGCCAGTTTTCCCAGCACTGTTTATTAAATAGGGAATCCTTTCCCCATTTCTTGTTTTTGTCAGGTTTGTCAAAGATCAGATAGTTGTAGATATGCGGCATCATTTCTGAGGGCTCTGTTCTGTTCCATTGATCTATGTCTCTGTTGTGGTACCAGTACCATGCTGTTTTGGTTACTGTATCCTTGTAGTATAGTTTGAAGTCAGGTAGCGTGATGCCTCCAGCTTTGTTATACACCAATAACAGACAAACAGAGAGCCAAATCATGAGTGAACTCCCATTCACAATTGCTTCAAAGAGAATAAAATACCGAGGAATCCAACTTACAAGGGATGAGAAGGACCTCTTCAAGGAGAACTACAAACCACTGCTCAGTGAAATAAAAGAGGATACAAACAAATAGAAGAACACTCCATGCTCATGGGTAGGAAGAATCAATATCGTGAAAATGGCCATATTGCCCAAGGTAATTTATAGATTCAATGCCATCCCCATCAAGGTACCAATGACTTTCTTCACAGAATTGGAAAAAACTACTTTAAAGTTCATATGGAACCAAAAAACAGCCTCCATTACCAAGTCAATCCTAATCCTGTTTTTTTTTTTAACCTTACTTTTTTGATTGGCTAATTGTTTCTCAGCATAGTTCCCCCTTGTCCTACTTTGGAAACGATATACTCTATTTCTGATTTGTTACTGGCAACCCTAATAATTAAGTCATTCATTCTTAAGTTACACAGTCTAATGATAATAAAAACCTTTACTTTTTTTTTACTTTTTAGCATTAGGAGAAATACGTAATGTAGATGATGGGTTGATGGGTGCAGCAAATCAACATGGCACATGTATACCTATGTAACAAACATGCACATTGTGCACATGTACCCTAGAACTTAAAGTACAATTTTAAAAAAAGAAAAAAAAAGGAAATGTCTTTTTAATGTATTAGTAAACCTTCAGCCTGTGTTCAGCTCCAGACTGAAGATCTGTCTTATTTTGCATCCCTAGCACTTAGGAAAGTGACTTCACTTTTGTCTTAAGCAAATGCTCCAGCACACCAGGGCTCTGCCTATACCTACTATTCTGTGTTAAGTGGATGTTCTGAATGTTATTTGCCATCTGTGTCTATGTGTTATGCAGTTTAATGGTATAAAAATTTAGGGTAGTGTTTATGGTGGAGGCATACTTTTGAGAACTCGCAGATCCCAGATATTTGTACAGTCAGCATCATTGTCCTGTCTCTTATCTCCCTTCAGTGCTAAGGTATCCTCACATTCTGGGCCAGAGAGATTCTAGTTTTATCTCTTGTGGGTGAGGTTGAGAAGGTAGCTCTGGCTCTCAGGTTGGCTCCCATGAAAATCTAGTTTCTACCTTGTAATTGTACCACCAGGTGAACTTGGAAACTGGCTCTAGCGAAATTTTCAAAAGATAATCTTGCATTTGGATACATTTCCAAAAACTCCGTGTCATGCAAGATGTATATATTGCATCCCTTTTCCAATGTTTCCCATTACAATCTAGGAAATGCATTTGTGTAGAAAAAATGAGAAATGGATTAGTTTTCCTGGGATGCTGTAACAAATTACCAGAAACTAGGTAGATGACAATAATAGAAATTTATTCTCTTACACTTCTGAGGCTAGATGTCTAAAATCAAGGTATTGGCAGGGCCATGTTCCCTCTGAAGCCTGCAGGTGAGAACCATTGCCTTCTGTGCCTCCTCCTAGCTTCAGCAATCCTTGCCATTCCTTGGCCTGCAGATGTATCTTTCCGATTTCTTCCTGTGTCTTCATACAGCTGTCTTTTCTCTGTGTGTGTGTTTTTCTGCATCTTCCCATGGTATTCTCCTCTCTGTGTGTCTCTGTTCAAATTCCCCTCATATTTTAACAACACCAGTCATTGTATTAGGGCTCACCTTCATCTGAATTTGTTTACATCTGCAAAGACCCTAATGTCAAATAAGGTCACAATCACAGGTACTATTGGTTAGGACTTCAACATACCCTTTTAGGGAACATTATTCAACCCAAAGCATAATTCAACATAAATTTGAACATAAAGTTGAATTATGTTCCTATGTTTAGGGAGCATAATTCAACTCAAAGTAAGAATACTTTTGAGAATAGTATCCTCTACTTTAATAGAACCAGTCTGATGGTTTGGCTCACTTAATTCTTTCACATATCATTGTAAAAATAAACCTGTGCCCAAACTCTTTGTCCACTTAGCTGTCTTATAAACACTTGGGCTAGTATCTCAGATGGCTTTTTCATCATCCACATGGGATTTAGATGTTGAAGAAGCTGCACAGTCAGTATCTGTGCTCCCGGGTTCAGTGGTATGAGAGAGGAAGAGCTATTTGGTTGAACTCATCTTTTAGAATAAATCAGGCATTCAGAGAATAGCTGATTTGAGAAGGCTTAGGCCCTCTGCTATCCCATCATCATCTTATTAACCTGCATCTGTGGACGCTGCCAACTCCCAATAAGCATCTCGAAAGCCTCTTTGACTTCTGATGGGCTAATAGTGACAGAGAAGGGAGAGCAAGGCCTCAGCAAATCTGTATCCTTGAGGCATGTGAGATGTATCAGCCACTGTGCTTTGTAATTATACAAATGGAAAATCTTATGAAGTGGTCAAATATATAGCCAATGAATTGGCTATATATTTGAATCTTTGTGATGTGGCTGGGAATGGCCCAAGAGTTAATGGAAGATCATAATTGTCATTACAATCCCTATGTCCTATTTTGTCATAGGGAGTCTTTGCTTTCCTTCGTCTCAAAATCTGCAACATACCTTTGGCCTAAGTAAACTCCTCTGACAATTCTTACTCCATTCAGTTCATATAATTAATCTTTTGGGGGCTTAACTCCTATTTTATCTCTTGTTCTTGGAGCAATGCCCATCATGTAGTAGGTAATTAATAACATTTGCAGGATGAATGAAACTACTGGCCATACCTTTTATCTACCGGATCATCGTTCTCATGATTATACTTTTTCTTCTGATTATACTATGGAGTTCTAGACGCCGGGTAATGTAACAACTCTCCTCCTTAATGTCTGATTATGAGATGTAAACAGACTCTGGAATGTATTCAAAAGCTTCCTCTTTAGCTACACAACAGAAAGGTCCAGCCATTTCGGCCTCAGAAAAGAGTGTTTTTCCCATATAAATGGGGCAGGCACCATTGAGTTCTACAACATGAGATGCGAAGGCTATAGAAAGCATTCATTTTCTTCCCTTCCCACCAATTTTACAAGTGAGGAAATTGAAGTTAAGAGGGGAAAGACTTTAGCCCTGGTCAGCCAGGCAATTGGTGGAAAAGTTAGGATTCCAACTGGCATTTCCAGATCCCAGGACAGTGCTCTTTCCTGCTCCACCCAGCCTCAATCTCAAACTGAAAAATATCAAGATCCCAGAAAGTGAGGGGTAAGTGACTCATGATACATGTCAGCATCACAGAAATAAGAGAAAAATAAAATGATGCTTTATGACATAACACTGGTGTGGACATACCTTTAAAAATATTAATTTTAATGGATATCTCAAAGGCTTTTCAAGACATAGGCCACAGGTGTTACCCTGGGTCAGAGCAGTTGTCCGACAGCTCTCACATGCAGTCATGCAAAATCCTAAATAACATTGCCAATCTCTATATGGTGCTTCACAGAGGACTACCTTGGACCTTCAGTAATGTTCTTGTTTTATATCTTTGGAAGTTCTGGTCCTGAGAAGTTTGTCTCAGTAAATATAATCTGATTACAATAAAAATAAAAGGACAAGGGATATTTTCTGGAGAGTAAGAGAACCCATGATCTGATGTTGAAATTCAGAAGGGAAATCACAGTGGAAGTGCTCTTAGCTTCTGACTCCTTTTTGTGTATGACGACTTTTTCAAAGGTGGTTACCAGCTGCATTCCCTGACCAGTTCTGACATTGTGACCAGTGGCATGTATTGGTGAGGCTGTAGCTGGGTGTGAGCTGTAATGGGAAAGAGTTAACACAGAGCAGAAGGACACATCATAACTGAACATATCCAGGCTAGAGTGTTCTCACTAGGGCCCAGGGGTAGTCACCTCCATACTGGTGGCTTCATCTCCATCTTGTATTGAGCTAGATGTCCTCATGTTGACTCTATCACTAAGGCCTCTAGTGACACTCTCATAGGACGGTGGGAAAGATGTCGCAGATGCAGTTTCAGATTTGTCTGGGAGTACACAATTTTCATTTGCTGTGAATGCAACAAAACCTTCATCTGGGAGTGATGCAGCCTCCTCCTCAGCTCTGGGCACACATGGGGTGTTAGAGAGTGCCATGGAGCGGTGCAGCACATAGCTCCGATAGGCCTTTTGAATGACAGTGGCTGAAATGTCTTCTTGCTTCCATCGGAGAGTGGTTGCTATTGGTTCATAGGATGATTTTGAAAGATTAGTTGCCATAAACTTCTCCTCCATATTTGCCTTCAGAGAATCCAACTCCCCAGATTCTCCTAGGACATTCTTGGTGAAAGCAAAAAGGATGTCCAAGCAGTGGATCTTATCTCCAGGGACCAAAGGCAGGTCCATCTGGATCAGTATATTTCGATTGGGTTTTGGGATTCTCAGGGGACCAGAGAGAGTGTCTGCAAAATCCGAGAGAGCAGAAAAGGTAATAAACTGAGTGGCCTCTGGGTCAAACTTCTCCCAGGTCTCATAGAACATGTCAAAGTCGTCCTCACTCAGGGGCTCGGTGCTCTCCTCCGTGGCCACATTGAAGTTCTCCAGAATCACTGCGATGTACATGTTGACCACGATGAGGAAGGAGATGATGATGTAGGTGGTGAAGAAGATGATGCCTACGGCTGGGCTCCCACAGTCCCCTCTGGTGCCATTGCTATTGGGCAGATTGGGGTCACAGTAGGGGGGCCCTGTGTTGAGGATGGGGCTGAGGAGGCCATCCCAGCCGGCCGACGTGGTGATCTGGAAGAGGCACAGCATGCTGTTGGCGAAGGTCTGGAAGTTGAACATGTCGTCGATGCCAGCCTCCCACCTCACATGGGGAAAGCTGGACATACCGAAGATGGAGTAGATGAACATGACAAGGAAGAGCAGCAACCCGATGTTGAAGAGGGCAGGCAGGGACATCATGAGGGCAAAGAGCAGCGTGCGGATCCCCTTGGCCGCTCGGATCAGTCTGAGGATGCGGCCGATTCGGGCCAGGCGGATGACTCTGAAGAGCGTCGGGGAGAAGTAACTTTGAAGTGACTTAAGAATTGCAGAAAAAACGAGGCCTTTAAAAGAAGGAAGAAATTATCTAATTAGTATCTCCAGCCATGAGACCTGACAAAGTTGGCTGTGATGGCACTATGCTTTGCTTGGTATAGACTGCCACTTGGGCATCCATATTTGAGGACTCTGGGCCCTCAGAGCCTGGCATGGTAGGTAGCACAAAGTAGGGGCTCAGTAAATGCCCATTGCATAAGTCCTCTCTTCCTCATCAGTCTTACCCTTCCTACCATGTTATCTTTGCCTCCACCCAGAATATCCTCTTGGTCAACCTCCACAGTCAAAAACTTATCTTCTGCAGCCAAGTTCAGCTGGAAGTGACTGCAGTTTATTCCACAGGCCCACAGTCTTTGGCCTGTTTTTGCCTATGACACAGACCCTGCTCCTCCCTGATACTGTAGGCTTTGGGTCATGCCCTTTCCTCTACCCAAGTCCTGTGCTCTGTGAAGGCCAGGACCCCTTATGATTCCTCTCCCTACCTCCTACTGTGAAGATTGACTCTGTTTCTGGCACCCGGTCCCGTGGCTAATTGTACAGAGTCTGGTGTTCATTACAAGGTGTCCTGAGGATTTGGGCAACTGGCAGACAGCTAAAGCATAAGGGCTTTGAATGACCAGTTGTCTGCACAATGCCTTAATTTTTTTTTTTTTTTTTTTGGTTCCAGCTGTTTTTGAACTTTATGTTAGGGCCTGGAGATAGGTTTTTTTGAGGGAGTCAGTTACTGCCCCCAACTCCAGCTATGAACAAAGTTGGAAATATAAAGAATGTGTATGTCCCTCTATATGATGTCTAACTTGAAGATGTTTGAATTTTGGTCTTAGGGACCTGGGGAGCCCTATTTGTACCAAAGGCCTCCACCAAAGATGAGGCAAGGCCTTTAGGTAAGAGAAGGTTCAACATCTCACAGGAAAAATGGTGAGGGATGTAGCAGCAAGCTCTCGCTCCTTGCCAGGTTCCCTGTTCCCTCTCCCCTGCTTGCCCTTTGTCGTTATGCACATGGGTCACAATACTGTGTTGGAAAGAGGAAGAAAGTAGAAGGGGACTTGGGAAATAATTATAATTTTGGATTATAAAATCTTTGTGGAAGACCTTCTGTGAAATTCCAGTTTAACTAGGACATGTTCCCATAGTGTAGGGTACATTATTTGTCTACATACTCTGGTAAAATTTTCTGCCAGACAACTGGTCTACAGCATATTTAAATTTGCTCCAGGATCTTATTTTAAGGGAGAATGAGCCCTCGTACTTGTAACAATTAGATACTCAATCACCTCTTGCTGGTGGGAAGGAAGAAAGGGAGGTAAGGAGAGAGGGCAGAAAGATTGATATGTGGGTTTTTCTGCTTATTTTCCAGCTCTATAAAGGATTCCTGCCCCAGCGGATGGTGCTACCCTCTAAGTCACAGGAACTGGTAGTTAAGATATCCCCATCATAGAACTAAGTACTTGGCTATGTTTTATTTCTATATTGCTGATACACAAACAAGCTCCCTTCTTTAATACAAAATCAAAATAGCCTTTGGAATCTTTCATTTTGGAAGACAAACAAAACAAAACAAAAATGAAAACAACTAACCAACCAACCAACCAACAAAAACTCCTATTATGCTAAGTGAGATAAGCCAGACACAGAAGGACAAAAATGACATGATTGCATTTATATAAGGAATCTAAAATAGTCAAACTCATGGGAGCAGAGAATAGAATGGTGGTTTCCAGGAGCTGGGAGGAGGGGAAATTGGGGAGGTACTTGTCAAAGTGTACAACTTTCAGTTATGTGACATGAATAAATCCTAGAGCTCTACTTATAGCATAGTGCCTATAGTTAACAATACCGTGTTGTCTACTTAAAAATTCACTGAGAGAATAAATCTTAAGTGTTCCTAGCACCCAATAAATAAATAAATAGGCAGGAGGAAATATTTGGAGGTTATGGACATGTTTCTGGCACTGATGGTGGTGATGGTTTCATGGGTGTATACTTATCTCCAAACTCATAAAGTTGTGTACATTAAACATGTATAGTTTTTACATGTGGATCATACCTCAATAAAGTGTTAAAAAACAGAGCAGCAATATCAAAATAAAACGAGAACAAAAACAAACTGAAATCCCCGGAAATACACGCAACCCAAGGCTGTGTTTCAGCACCAAGGTGGGGAGGTTGATGGAATGCTGCTAAGTTGTATTTAGATACTCTCAGCTCTTGGTAGTAAATCAGTGGGAAATTAAATCTACAGCTACGCCCTGACATGAAAAGTAAGCAGGTCAGGATATAACCAATCAAGATACATTTATCGGCCGGGCGCGGTGGCTCACGCTTGTAATCCCAGCATTTCGGGAGGCCGAGGCGGGTGGATCACGAGGTCAGGAGATCGAGACCACGGTGAAACCCCGTCTCTACTAAAAATACAAAAAAATTAGCCGGGCGTGGTGGCGGGCGCCTGTAGTCCCAGCTACTCGGAGAGGCTGAGGCAGGAGAATGGCGTGAACCCGGGAGGCGGAGCTTGCGGTGAGCCGAGATTGCGCCACTGCACTCCAGCCTGGGCGACAGAGCGAGACTCTGTCAAAAAAAAAAAAAAAAAAAAAGATACATTTATAATGCCAGGTGAAGCTGGTGAGCTGTGATTTGGCCTTTATAGGGTCAAACTTCAGCTAACCCATAAGCCCAGGGACAGTCTCTTGGCTGTTGGTGACAGGCTGCAAGTTCATTAGAAGATTGGAGCCTGTTCTAAATTCAGCTTCAACACTTGGAAACTCTGTGACCCTGCATAATATTCTTGATCTCTGAGTCTCAATTTTAAATGTATAAAATGAGGATAATAATACCTGCTTAACAGGGCTGCTGTGAACATTCATGGAGCCCAGCTCAGTGCTCAGAACTTAGGAAGTATTCAATCATGGCAGCTCCATTTCCCCATGTTAGCCTCTAACTCTAGTAATTTTCTCTGAACACCATTGGGCCCAAAATACTGGGCCTGTCATTCAACAACACCCAGACTGGGCCTTAACAGTATTAATTTCTTGGCATTGATATCTTGACTTTTCTATCACTCATGTTCCCTAATAGAACAGTTGTGTAGAGATTTAATTCCAGACGCTAGACTTGAGAATCTCCTTTGAACAATCTCCTCCCAGTCTTTCCTCACTTTGATGGCAATCCATCTCCTTTTCCAGAACATATTTTAAGACTCACCTCACATTACACCACCCGCCCACTGCTTTCAAGACCATAAAAGTAAGGTCTGCTGGAGACTCCACCGTCTTACAGTCTGAAGTTCTCAGGAGGTGTGATTATTCCCTGTCAGCCCCCGAGGTTCTAGCCATGGGCTGTGCACACAGTAGGCGCCTGAAAACACTTCATGTGAGCATGGAGAAGGCCAATAGAACCTCTTCATTTCACTGAGAGAGCAGCCCAAGGCATTTAAAACTTGCTACTCTTGGAAAGCTGCAAATACAGGGTTCTTCTAAAATAAACATGTATTTCAAAAAGTTGGTTGGTTATTTCCTTGGTTTTAGAATAGTATCCCAAAGACCCCCAAGCAGAGGTGGGGCTTCCCCACCACGTGGCTGCCCACTTACTCGCAATGGAGAGAACCACGACAATGAAGTCAAACACATTCCAGCCATTGGTGAAGTAGTACTGCCTCAAAGCGAACATCTTCATGACACATTCGCCTGTGAAGACGGCCACAAAGAACTGGTTGATTTTGCCCAGAATTTTCGTCTTTTCTTCACTCTGGTCATCAGTCTCCACCATCATGGTGATCATGTTGAGGCAGATGAGGACCATGATGGTGATGTCAAAAGCTTGTCTGGTCACGATGTCAAAGACAAAACCCTGGAACTTGTTCTGAGAAAACAAGAGATAGTGGCATCAGGGCCTTTGTGCCAACACAAACCAGGCATCTGTGTTATCCATAGATGAGTTTTGTCTCCATCACACTCCACATCCGAACAGAAGCCGAATACTAGCCTTACCTCTTCCAAAATTTCACTTTTAGTTGACTCTACCTCATTGCCCCAGTTCAAGTCCTTAATACCTCTCGTGGCCCTTTGAAGTCACCAGGCCCTTCCTTTGTCCTGGTCTGTGCCCTTGCCTCTATTTGCAATGCCCTCCCAGTCTCCTCTCTTGGCTGTCTAAATTCCAACAGTCTTGAGTAATCCATCTCTTTTAAGCTCCACTTACTGCATGGAGCATCCCTTAGTCACGTGACACCACACTGTCCTGTCCCTTTGGGGCTCCCACTTTTCAGTCAGCCTCGAGTTCTAGCATTTCGTATATGCGTCTCTTCTTCTCTACTAGACAATGAGCTGTTCGAGGACAAGGGCTATACCTTCCTTAACTTTGTTTCCCTGTAGTGCCCTGCACATTGCAAGAGTTCAAGAGCTGCTTGAAATTATTAATCTGAGCTACTTTGCTGAGAGTAAAGTCAAGTGCAAAGGGGAAACTTATTCTTGGAAATGTTCCCTCTGTTCCTGGTGCTGTGCAAATGCCTAAGCAAATGCAGGTATAGGGCGTGGGGTCAAATCTTGGTTGTTTGCATCTTGGAAGGAGGCAGAGTGGCCTGGATAACCAAGAGATCATTTATATCTGGTTATTTCTATGGTGTCTTTAAAAAGCTCCTAGTGTGATCCTCTCTTCTTTCAGTGCTGTGAACATCTTACTGCTCTGTGAGTCCTTGATCCCAGCCCCATTCCCCATGCTTTGACCTTCTCCCAAAACTTCTCCTGACCTCTATGGAGCTCACCTGCCTTGATCTGCATATATCTCCCCCTATTCAAAGGCTGCCATTCTCCCCTACCCCATGTACCTCAGGGGTCAGGCCTGGGGTTCTCCTTGTTCACCACTGACCCTTCCACACCATTGCTCTTCCTGTGTCTTGTAAAACCCCTTCTTGCTTTGAAGCTTTGCCACCTAGCTTTGTCACCTCTTCATTACTGCTGCTTGCCAACCTCTTGGTCCCGCTGCCTCATTACTGATGGGTGAGGCTTTTGGCCACATTTGCCCACTCTTGGCCATTATCCTAGGCAAAATTAATGTCCATGTGCATTACTCTTTGTCTCTTGGTTTATTGCACAAATCTCTAATGACCTAGTTTCTCTTAACTTAAAGCAGAATCTTTCAGAAACTTACATCTCCTTCCAGCTACCATCTTAGATCTCTTCCCACTTTCAAAGCAAAATTTCTTGAAAGAGTTGTGTACAATCAGTGTCCCTCATTCACTCCTCAGCCCACATCAACAGAGCTTTTGCCTCTATCCTGACAGAGATGGTTCTCACTAAGATCATGAATGACTTCCCATAATGTTAGATCCAAGGACACTTGTCTGATATTGCCTAGTACCCCCTCTGCCTTGAAATGTTGCTTTCTTGGTCTCCACCATGCCTTACATTTCTGCTTCTTTTCTTGCCATTTGTGATGCTCTTTTATAGTCTCCTTTACCCAACTTTTAGACATCAGAGCTCTTCAAGGCTCAGTCTTGAGCATCCTTTGCTCTTCACCCCATTTTTTCTCCCTTGACAATTTCTCCAGCCAGGAATTAATATATATGTGCAACTTTTGGCCAACTGTTTGCCTCTGTCACTGGACTGTAATCTCCGTAAGAGTAGGAAATTTGTCTATCTTGCTCAGTGCTCTAACCCTGGTGTCTGCGTAATGCCTGGCTGCAATAGATGCTCTGCAAATTGGTAAATGAATGGAACACAGAATGGGCAGTTCTGAGTTAACCATAGCTCAGATGAAAATTTAAAGTCACCGTTTATTTGACTAAATTCAATTCTGTACCAAGGGTACATACTGAATGTATGGGATGTGCAGGCCTCTGCATGAGTGGCTGTGAGGGAGGAAGACAAGAACCTGTCTGATCCCTGCCAGGGAGCCCATGGGAGCTGCACAGCAGGCAGAGGGGGAAGCGCTGTGATGAGGCTGATCCTTGCCTTCTGCTTCATGGTGGGGATGGGTTGCTACCCTGTTGGGTTAGAGCAAAGATTCAGACCCAAGTGGCCTTTGCTCAGGGCAGAACTGCTGGCTCACATCTTTCCTGGGGCGGGAGGGGGATTGCTGAGCCACTAATCCCTTCCATTTCATCACTGAAAATGGTGAAAGAATACAGGCCCATTCATGGTCACATGACTTCTAATTAAACAGAGCAGGCAACAGCATCGCTAAGTGGCTGGGTGTGAAGTTTGCCCTGGATATTCTGACTTTAGGGAATGGAGTAGCTTGCTAGCTGCTCTTGGATTAGCCCATGGTCAGGGATAATACCTTTGCAACACTTGGTGCTCTCAGAGACGATGAAGTGGGTGATTGATGATGTGATATTCTCTAGAGCCTATTATATTTCTATAAAGTGGAGTACGTGAGAGCTGCTTTTATTGATTTCTGTAGCAGGGAATGTTAAAGAATAAAACTTCCCAGCCTTGTGGAATCCTTAGCCTTTCCTATGGAAGAAACAAGATTTAGAGCCTGAGCATCATCAGAGGTGATAGGAGGTGTGTGAGGCTCCTATGTGGTCCCAGGTAAGCTCTGTCATGAAATGGCACCCATGCACTGATGGGGCAGAAATCCTGTGTCTGCTTTGCTGGTATGACCAGCTTGACCTTCGGGGCTTCTAAGGGGAGAAGGTGGACATTCCAGGGCCAATAATCTGGCCAAAAGCAAGCTGGGCCTGGGAAGAAGGGTTTTAGTTGGGAGTGGGAATTTCCTTTTTCCTTGGATTTCTTTCTTGGTTCTAGACTTTGAAGAGGGAAGATGATCAGGCTTGTGCCACTGGGCATGTGGGTGTCAAAGATGTTGCCTGCCATATGGATGCTGGTCAGGAGCTAGGATGGTCCAAGACTTCTGGGTCCTGGAGAGCAGCCATCTGCAGTTGCTGCTTGGACTCTGCTTTGTGCTGATTTCTCTGTTGGCATCCCTGTGACTTCAAAGTTTTGTTTAAATGTTCTAGCCTTGCCTCAGCTATGCGAAATTAGGGAACAAAGGAAAGAATTACTACTCCACTCTTCTTCCATTCAAAGGATGGAGAATCTCAGGAACAGAATTGGTTATGAGGTTTCACTCTCCCCCGACATGTGGAGGTCTCCCCCAGTGCCATCCTCGGAGGATCTTGGTTGCAGCTTAATTAGGAGAAATGGTGATTTTGTTGCAGGTCTTCCTGCCTGACCATCAACTCTGTCTCCCACTCCTATTTACTGCCTGGAATTTCAACATTAGGGTCATGCCTTTGTAGGTAGATGCCCTCTCCAGGGTCCCTTTTTGAAATATGATTTATCTTGTCCTAAGAATGTTGTCTTCCTTGAGGGGAGGAAGCTTTCTTTGGCAGCCTATGGGGTTGGGTGATGAGAGGGAAGAAGCTGGGATGTCAAAGAGAGATTGAGTAGTATGTGGGGGAAGGTGCCAAAAACTTTCATGATTTTGCCAAGGGTTGTCCCTAGCATAAACCTCCTTGGCATCTGGTTCAAATGTGGATTCAACCTTACTCCAGCCACAAGTAAAGGCCAATGTGGACTCAGCTGCTTGCTTCTCATTAAGTCTTAGGGTCCTCCTCTCATTACCCGTGACTTGAATGTGGTTGGGACTCAGCCTTTCACCTAGTTTTAATTTTGTGCCTGCTCCTCTCCATTGAACTTGTTGATGGAGGGATACTCAAAGAGCCGAAGGACTTTTGCTCAGGCTCACTCAAATCCAGTTATCTTGATCATATGCGTGATTTAGGAAGAAAGTTCTGCCCCTACAGAGGTCTGAACCTCCTATCACTCCCCAATCCCCATTGTAATACTTCTTATCAGAATTGAGACTAGTAATAAATTCATGACCACTATTTCAAAATAAAGTGTCAAAAGTCATCACTTTTTTTCTCTTGTAAATGTTTTTCACTTTATTCTGACAAAGTTTGAAGTAAATTATGCAAATCCTATACCTTGATTTAAAAAGTCTAATACCTTGGCTAACAGAATGCATGTCTCCATAATTCATTTAGGGAAAGGCTTGTTCCTTTGTTAAAGGTCCTTTGGACCTTGCCCTTGTGTGGGGAAGGGCTAATGAAATTGTGCCACCAGCAATACCTGCGATTTTCTTCACTAATGCTGCATCTTAGCCACAGAAAGTTTATGTAAAGGGACACAGGGCCAATTCCATTCACTGAAGTGGATGGCTTGGAAATTCTTTGAAGAGGATCAACAATAATTTCTGACACATCAACATCTTCACCCCTAAACCTGTTCATCCATTCCCAAAAAAGTGCTATCTTGGGGCCTCTCAGAGGCTTGATGTTTTCTATCTTCTGGCAGAGGGCTGAGAAGAACTTAGGTGATATCATGTGTGGTATGGGTAATGCATTTAATGGAGGAACAGAAAGCCATGTCTCTTGAGATCTTTATGAAAAAAGGAGTGAAACTAGAGTCTGGCCCTAATTTTTGCCCAATCTTTAAACTCGAGTGGGATAACTTTTGGTTCCTATTGGGCCATTTGACCATGACCATGACTGCATCTTGGATCCTGGCAGGGGTCATTTCCTCTCTATACCTGTAGGCGTGGGGTAGAATATAGGGTGATACTGGAGATCCACTGCCACCTAGACCATGATACATAACCACACAAGTTTAATCCCTGGGTTCTAACTACCCTTACTGTCACTTAGCTTAATCTGCCTCCAATCCTGTGCTTGAACTCTAAAACTGTTGGAGAAACTCAGTGCTTCCCCAAACAGACTCATTTCAAATAGCCGTAAAATGTATGTTTACTCCAGAAGACCAGAGTTGCTTCTTTTGAACTTCTCATTCCTTGGGCCTAGGAACCCTCATCACCCTCATCCTAACGTCAACCCAGATCTTCTCTTCCATAAACAGCACTCCCTCAGGCCCCTGCCTGACACAGGCATAGACTGTCATGTTGGATTCACAGACAGACTGTGCTAGAGGAAACCTCCGGGGCTCACCAGGGGCCGTGGGATGGGCTTCTGGGGCTTCTTGGAGCCCAACTTCTTCATGGCATTGTAGTACTTCTTCTGCTCCTCTGTCATGAAGATGTCCTGGCCCCCTAAGTGCAGAGAGGGCCACACTGTTACTAAAGCAAGAGGAACTCCCCACGGATACGAAAATCAGAACGGGCAGGAGAGAAAGGATCATATCAACCTTCTCCCCTCCTCTGCAGATAGACACACCAAGCCCAGCATCAAGGAGTGTCTTGCCACAACCAGTGTCAGAACGGGGGGACTGAGTTCCATTGCTGACTCCCTGCCTGGGTCTCTAAAGCAAAGCCACTTTCTGTTCTCCAGGGATCCAGAGATGCTGGATAGAGGGTGGGGAGAGTTGGGAAAGAGAACTCAAGGAGAAGGTACATGTTGGTTCAAATCTGAGCCTTGGATCTAGCCTGTTCATTCCAGTAAAATTCTTTGGGCTTCTAGAGTCACAGTCCCTCCCAGGGGGCAAGAGATTTCTTGAGGACCTTGAAGCAAAGACTCTGGGACAGAAGCCCTCAATTCTTTTCTGGAGAGGAGGAGATGAGGACAATTACTGCCTTATCATTGGGTCCTTGGTCTCAGAGGGACCTCTGGTTCTCTTGAGGCCCTGCCAGTCACACTGCCCTCTGCTGTTACAGTGCCAGAAACTGCACCACCAAAGATGTCTTCCTCTCTTAGGATTGGGTATTAGTTTTTCTTTAGGGGCTCTTTGGATTTTCTTCATTCAAGCTCTCACCTTTAACTTGCTGACATAATTTGAAAGCCACCTATTTTAATAACATGCTTATGTAAGTTAGTCCTTGCAAATGCTGGGAAAGTGGGCTGAGATCTGTGGAATTTGAAAGGAGATCTGAGAAGATCTGTGGACACAAAGGGCTTCCTGGGAGGACCTCTTTATGGGGGGAGAGAAGGAAAGGGCAAGGGCAGGGTTAGGTGAGCTCCAGGTGAGGTCATGCTGAGAACTCTGACCAAGGATTCAGTAGATGCAGTTTCTCAGTGACCCCAGCCTGGACACTGGCTCATCTCCCTCCGTTACCTAACATCTCCCTCTGTAATCTGTTTCTTGACCTCAGTTTTCTCATCTGTAAAATGAGAGAAATGATTGCTTCAATAATCTCAAACCTCCCTAGGGTACTAATCACACTGATCAGCACTGTCTTGTCCCAGTCCTATCCTATCCTCTTCTTATGCCCAGAACCCTGGGCAAGGATTTCCTGTAAGTGAGATGCCTGCCCTACTAGGTATATATTTTAAATTGTTAATAGCAACGGCATCTGGTGCTCTTGAGGCCCTGCCAGTCACACTGCCCTCTGCTGTTACAGTGCCAGAAACTGCACCACCAAAGCTGTCTTATGCTCAGTGATCTTTGTTCAGGGTTTTGTTTACCCCTCACCACAATCCAGAGAGTAGGTATTATTAGCCCCATTGAATGAATGAGAAAACTGAAACTCAGAGAGGTTTAAAATATTGCCAGCATGAGCCATCCACAAGTAGTTGAGTCAGGAATGCAAACCCAGGTTTGCATGTACTCTGTGACTTATCCATGTAACCCCTTTTCTCTCGGGATCTCAGTTATGCAAATCTAGAACAGCGCCTATCTACCTCAGGGGTATGGAGGGCATTAAATGAAAGGATAATAGGAAAGTACTTTATACCTTTATTGCCCTGACATTTGCTTATAAACATGAGAGGTTATCTGGGATTTGATTCCTATCAATCAGAGTTGGCACCCTTGGAGGCACAAGCCTTCCTCCCCATCCCAAGGAGGGTTGGGATTCTGCCAGTGCTGGGCCATGGCCTTTCCTGAGGTGCCCTGACTCAGTCCTCTGTGGGGATCATATCCCCCAACAGGTCAGCAAGTTCTGGATCCCTTTCTTTCCCTGCTTGTATTCTCCCGGGGCTCACTTGGAACACATCTAACACATCTGGTTCCAGTTGGGAAGCCCAAGATGCCTTAGGGATGTGAACCCTGAGTGAGGGTGTTAGGGGGGCATTGCTGACAGAGAGAAATGCAACTCTTCCAGCAACAGCAATCACAGGGTAAGGGTTAGCAATGACATTAAAGTGATGGGCTGTGAGTAGTGTTGGCTTTTGTTAGGAGGACAGAGCTGGCCAGGGATCAGGAAATATAAGGCTTACCACTACAGCAGAAACCAGAAACACCTGAGCCCCACTTATCTTTTTTTTCTGTTGATTGAAGTTGTCAATTATGACCCCAACAAAGAGATTCAGTGTGAAGAAGCCTCCGAAAATGATGAAGATGACAAAGTACAAATACATGTACACGTTGTCCTCCCACTTGGGTTGCATGTTGACCTGTGACCAGACAAGGGAGAGTGGGAAGGAGGGTGGGTGTCTTAGTTCAGGTTCGCTCTGAAAGCCAAGCCTAAGACATGGACCTGGGTGCAGGTGATTTATCTGGGAGGTGATCCAAGGAAGCAGGAATGAGGGAGTGGGCGCACATAAGCAGGAGTGGGGGAGAATAAGCGGGAACGGGAGAAGAGCCTGTGAAGAGGATGTTGTTAAGCAGGGCATCATTGTGGGCAGCTGGAGCGCAATCCTATTGGGGTCCTCTGAGTAACTGTGTAGAGCACATGCAGGATTGTATCACCAAGGGACAGGGAAGCTGGAGTATTTATCCTCAGACTCCCGAAACTTATTGGTAAGGGTTGCCCCTGGGGACATTAAATCCCTGGTCCTTGGGGGAGAAGTTGCTGAACAAGCTCCTAAGCCCTGAAGTCTTTACACAGAGAATCAGAAGTGCAGCCTGCAGGTGAAATCAGAAATGGGCTAAGGGAAGAGGTGGCAGGGAATTGACAGTGCCTGCCACAGCAGGAAGGGGTCATTCCCCAATAGTGTCTCCCCAGCCTGGCTTTTTCTTTTTTTTCTTTTTTTTTTTTTTTTTTTGAGATTGAGCCTCGATCTCTCGCCCAAGCTGCAGTGCAGTGACGCAATCTCAGCTCACTGCAACTTCTGCCTCTCGGGTTCAAGAGATTCTCCTGCCTCAGCCTCCTGAGCAGCTGGGACTACAGGCACAAGCCACCATGCCTGGCTAATTTCTTTCATATTTTAGTAGAGACGGGGTTTCACCGTGTTGCCCAGGCTGGTCTCCTGAGCTCAGGCAATCTGCCCACCTCGGCCTCCCAAAGTGCTAGGATCACAGGCATGAGCCACTGCGCCTGGCCCAGCCTGGGTTTTATGATAGTTCCTGAGATTCTACCTCATTCCTCCCGATGCCCCTTGATTTAGCCACTACCCTTGCTTTGCTCCCACCCTTGTCCAGGGAGTGACTCACATGAACTGTCTCTTAGAGGTTATCTGATGCTTTCCTCAATGGTGAACAGAGGAAAACCTCGAGAAGCCTGGGGAGTGTAGATGAAAGGGGGATAGGCTCGGTGGCTGGAACACCCAACAGAGAGCCAGCTGGACACTGCTGCAAGGAGGGACAGTGTGAGGTTGCTGGGTGATCGCCTCTTCCAGTACCAGGGTCATCGTCATTTCATTTCAAATGCAGACTGATATGGGTAGGATGCACAGAGGGGAAGGCTGTAGGGACAGTGGGTTGAGACTCACCTCCCGGGAATCAACAGCTGCATACATAATGTCCATCCAGCCTTTAAAGGTTGCCTGGAGACAAGGAGCAGAGGCCACTCAGTGTCTGCCCATCCATCTACACTGGACCCTTCCCAAGCCATGGTGGCCCAGTTAGAGAGGGGAGAGTCCTAAGTTGGAAAGGGCTTGTGCAGAAAGAATGAAAGGAAAGGTTCCCTTGGGTTACTTGACTAATCTCATATGATGATTTAAAGTAATCCCACACGTGGCTGTTTAAGAATAGAGTAGCATTAAAGACACAGAGACTTTCAGAATGTAGTATGGACTGAAGACTGAGTGTCTAGATGTCTGGTTCTAGTGCCAACTGCTACAAGGCTGCTCTGTGCACTTGCCTAAGGTTTCCCCTCTCAGGGCTGCCATTTTCTCAGCCACTTTCCCACCTTATGCACATGATGTAAGAATGGTATATCTTCCAGATGGAGAAGTTGAGAATAGAAGACCTCCATGTTCCTGCCTTCAGCTTTAGCATTCTTGAGGTCTAGAAACTGGATGTGCCTTCCAGCATGTTCAGAGCATGCAAGACATCTTAGGTCTTACACTCCTAGGCCTGTTTAAAGCACATGATTTGCTGTTTTAATTCACTTATTAGTCTGTTTCTCTCATACAGCATCAGTGTCCAAGGCCAGTTCTGACTGTATCTCCCAGGGCTGAGTAGTACCATGCCTGGCATACCAGAGCTACTCAGAGATTATTTGTTGAATAAATGCAAGAACCAATGGTGGAATGTAGACACTCAAGAGTAACTGCATGACAAATGTATAAGTAATTGTATTAACACTTGAAAGAACAGAGGACTGAATGAACATGTGGATGAAGGCAAGAAATGAGTGATTGAATGTTGAATGGATGATGAAAGAAAGACAGGGTGAATGTGTTTGACTGTCATTATCACCAACATTATATATCATTACAATAGACCTAGTTAGACATACTTTATTACCATTTAGGAAATGATGTGAAGTTGAAGACTGAACATGTGGCTATGCCTTGTCTATTTTGTACAGGTTCTGTGTTTTAACTCACCACCTGATAACAATCCCATGGCAGGCCCATCCCTTTATACTATTCTACTGGCCAACACTTGTGTGATTGCACCACTGTGATATCATATTCACTAGGAAGGCCCTCTAGCTTCATGGTGTAGTCTGTAGGAAGAGAGAATGACCTCACTTCACACTGAGGGCTACTCCTTGCAAAGTCCCCACATAGCATCTTCTGGGAACCCAGACTCTCCATTTTATTGAGCAGCCAAAGCAAGAGATATGGTTGATCTCATGGTTGACTCACCACCTGCAGAAGTGCAAGGTAACCCATTGCAACATTATCAAAGTTGACTTTCACATTGACCCAGAAGAAGCTGCCGGTGGAGTTTTGAATCTTGCAGTCAGACTTGTTATTCACAATCGACAAAGGTACAAGAGAAAACTCTCCATCGGTATAGTTGATGCATCTCCAAAACTTCCCTGCGAAGAGGTTCACGCCCATGATGCTGAAGATGAGCCAGAAGATGAGGCAGACGAGGAGGACATTCATGATGGACGGGATGGCGCCCACCAGGGCATCCACCACCACCTGGTGGGAGATAGAGAAAGACATGGAACCCCCCAATACCCCACCCCCTCTGCTGGATTCTATCTCTTTCTATACTCATTCAGGCTGCTTCATGAGCCAGTGGCCTTTGGAAGCAGCAAGATAAGTGGGTTAATTAGTGCAATAATTCAGACTCAGAAGACTGAGAGACACTGGGCAGCTGAAGATGGATTTAGACCTTCTTCCCTTAACCTCATTCAGGGTGGGTTGCAGTGAGAAGATGGATGAGTTTACAAGCATACTGCACTCATTTAGAAGTGTGAGTGTGTCTATTGTACTTGCACATACAAACTTCTAGAACCTTGACTTATTCTCCTTAAGTACCATGCATAAAACGCAAACACAATTTAAATACAATTTAAAGTATGCTTTGGTCAAGAACTAGTGAAAACCTAAATCCATATTCACAAAATAGCTCATTTGTAAATAAGCAAATGAGAATCTATTAGATACAAAATAAAATAAATTTCAAACTATTTCAATCTTCAGGTCTTAGTGCTTGTAAAGGTACAAGTTAATTTGAAAAGCCCACTTTTGTTTTTGAAGCTGTGATGACTACTTCCAGCCAATGATAGTGGAGCAAAGCAAAACCTTACTTTCTGCTGGGGAGCCTTTTGTAATTATGAGGAAGAGGTGGGTGTCAATCAGCAGTCTCTAAGAGAAGGCTCTGGCTGTGAGCATTCTGTCCTGACGGAGGCAGTTAGGGCAAGGTGGAGGCTGACGGTGGTGGATAAGGAAAGGGGTGGATGGAAGGGAAAAATCCACAGGACCTGATGATTGCATTAGGTAGGAGAGAAGAAGCATTCCAGTGGGTGGCAGCTGAGGTAATGAGCTGATGATGTCACTACTTTTAAATGGAGTATTAGAGGAAAGACTCATTTGTCATGGAAAGACAGAGAACTTGGGATGTTCTGGAGATGTTGGCAATAAGAGGCAGAGTTGGGTGATTGAGATAATAGATGCTTGTGGAGCGATGATTCAGGATCACTTCACTAAGAGCAAAGGGGGTGAGGTCTGGGTCCTGGTGGCTGTAATATTTATGGGTGACAAGGGAAGAGGGGCCCACAAAAAGACTTGAAAGAGAACTAAGAGAGTTAGGACATGCAGTACCACCAAAGTCAGAGCAGGAAGTGAAGACTCAGAGCCTACCTTTGGAGGTGGAGCCCCGGAGCTCAGGGTTGGTGGGATGGAGGGCATAAAGGGGGAAGGGGTACCAAAAGCTGCACATCAGAGAAGTTTTTTGTTTGTTTTTTGAGACGGAGTCTCGCTCTGTCACCCAGGCTGGAGTGCAATGGCACAATCTCGGCTCACTACCACCACACTTGGCTAATTTTTGTACTTTTAGCAGAGACGGGGTTTCGGCATGTTGGCCAAGGTGGTTTTGAACTCCTAACCTCAGGTGATCTGCCCGCCTCAGCCTCCCAAAGTGCTGGGATTACAGGCATGAGCCACCGTGGCTGGCCAGATGAGAGAAGTTTTGAGGTCAGACTTACCCGCATGCCTTCAAATCGAGACAGAGCCCGCAGTGGCCGCAGAGCGCGAAGGGTTCGAAGGGCTTTGATGGGAGCCACTTCAGAATATTCCAGAATCTTCGCTGTGAGACTTATCAGTGAGATCTGAGTGCAGGAGAGGGCAGAAACATCACTCTAGGTTTCCAGAAAGGCAGTCCTGGTGGAAGGAGATAGGAACTCCCTGCCCAGCCTCCCATCCGTACACGTCTAAGCCATCATCCTAACTCCCACCTTATTCAGAACTCCAATGAGAGTCTAGAAAGAGTTCTGTCTCTTCCCTTGTATTAAAAATTTTATTCACCACTCTCTTAAACAATCTGGGCAAGCAAAACTCAGTCTCTAACATCACCAACCTCTGGTATGTAGGTGGCCAAGCTTCCAGTGTATTAAATCAACTCTTCCTTTTCTCTCTAGGGGTAGCAGTCAGGCCTCAACAACCTTGAACTGATTTTCAGAGACTTGGAGATACGATGTTCCCTCCTAGGGGCTATGCTGAGAGTCTATTCTGAGGAATATAGTAATCTGAATTATATTTGCTCAGAGAAGTGGAGTGGAAAGAATAGTGGTTTGGTTGGGGTCTAATTCCCTTTTGAAGCCTGAGTTTTTGTGACCTTGGGTTAGTGCCTGGCTAGTCCAGGGTACTTTCACCCTTTGTAAAATGAAAAAGTCAGACTAAGAGAATTCCAAAGTTCTGATAGCTTTGCAGTTCTTCAAAAAGTTTCTGGTATGGGTCCGTGAGATCTAGCTTCAATAGATATCTGAGATATAATGACTGACTTGTGAGCCCCTGTTGGTCTGTCAGTTTTCTTTAAGTGATGGTCCAAAGACTGCAAAGGAAAGAAACTTACATGAAAAAAGTTCCCCTGCTAGGAACTTTGAAGATGCCAGGGAGATGTCATAGATACGGGCTAGGACCCTGTCCTGTGAGATCTTAGCCACACCACAGATGGTGGGCTGAATTCAGGCTCAGCTTACCCTGGCAGTTAGGTGGGATGCACACAGGAGCTTCAGAAAAGAAGGGCTTTATACTTGAGTGGCAGAGTCCCAAGCGATGTCCATTCTTTGGATGAGTGGCTTATTCCATCAGGACAAAGAACTGGAATGGAAGGGACCCCCTTCCTTCATTCATGCAAGGCTCCAGACATCAGCAGGTGAGACCCAGCTGCCTGGGTGCCTGAGGGTAGGGAGTTTTGGGGCCAGTTCCATGCTGAACCCTATTCAGTCTTTTGCTCAGCCCCCTGGGAAGTCTGCCTCACGTGGACAATCTGCAGCTGGGGCAGACAGGTGCTGGTGCCTCTCCAGCAAAGTCTGTCCACCCAAGCCCACCTCCATTCCCACTGCTCAGCCCACTAGCCTCCCAAGTAGTCTCCAGGCCCTAGTACTGCACCATGCATCTATTCTCCACTGCAAATCTGATTATGATCATGTCTTTCTCTTACTCCCAAACTTCACTGGTACTTTATCACCCTCAGGATAAGCTCCGTACTCTGTAGCCTGTGTCATATGGTCACAACCTACTTTTCCAATCATATTTCACCCACACATTCTACCCAAATCAAATTGTTCCCTGAGCATACTTGTGTCTGTGCCTTTGTTCAGGGTCAGGCTTTAGCTAAGACGGGCCTTCCCCAGTCCCCTTGC
This sequence comes from Nomascus leucogenys, assembly GCF_006542625.1. Classification (NCBI taxonomy): domain Eukaryota; kingdom Metazoa; phylum Chordata; class Mammalia; order Primates; family Hylobatidae; genus Nomascus; species Nomascus leucogenys. Next base: position 112,781,020 of record NC_044384.1, on the reverse strand, counting down.
AGCTCCTTGCTCCTGCTCATTTCTATGCCCTACATCTAATGCTACCTCCCATAGGAAGCCTTCTCAACCACCCCACGCCAAGAGTGGAAGAAGGCTCATGTCTCTGTGTCTCCAAGATACTAATTGCCCCCAGCAGTGCTCAACACATTCACCCTTATAATACATTTATTTCCATGTGTGTCTTGTCTGCTGAAAGACTAAAGTGTAAGATCCTGGAGATAGTGAGTATTCTGTGCCTCTGTTTCTTGCAGACCACTTCATAAGACAATCCTGTATTCAATAGTTATAAATAGATGTTTGACAAATGGAAGAAAAATAGGAGCATTGGGATGGCTAGAAGGAAGGAAAGAAAGAAGTACAGCTGGATGAAAAGTTGAAGGGTGATTGCATAGAGGGATGAATTAAAGGATACAACGATAAATAGGATAGATATAATGTATAACATGAATACTATAGTTAATAATAGCATATTGTTTTCAGTATTTTTGCTAACTGAGTAATTATAGCTGCTCTTGCCGCAGGGGGAGAAATGGGTAACTAAGTGAGATGATGGATATGTTAATATGTTCCACTATAGTAATCATTTTACTATATATATATATATATCTTATAACATCATTTTGTACCCCTTAAATATTGATATGATTTGGCTGTGTCCCCACCCAAATCTTACCTTTAATTCCCATGTGTTGTGGGAGGGGAGGGACCCAGTGGGAGGTAAGTGAATCATGGGAGCAGGTCTTTCCCATGCTGTTCTTATGATAGCAAATAAGTTTCATGAGATGTGACGATATTATAAGGGGGAGTTTCCCTGCCCAACCTCTCTCTTTGCCTGCTGCCATCCACGTAAGACGTGACTTGCACCTCCTTTCTTTCTGCCATGATTGTGAGGCTTCCCCAGCCATGTGAAGCTGTAAGTTCATTTAAACCTGTTTCTTTTATAAATTGCCCAGTCTTAGGTATGTCTTTATCAGCAGCATGAAAATAGACTAATACAAACATATACAATAAAATGTATTTTAAAAAATTTTAAAATATAACAGATACAAAAAGATGGATAGGATAGATAGTTGAATGGAAGGATGGAAGAAACAAAGAAGAAAGGAAAAGTATGAAAGCAGGGAATAGTGAATGGATAGATGAGATAGGTGGATAAGAGAAGGATGGATGGCTGGATAAAATGACTGATGCATGAATAGAAAGATGGGGAGCTGGACAGAATAGATAAATGGAATAAATTAGTGAATGACTGAAAGGTTGATAGGATAGATGAATGGATGATGAATGGAAGGGAAAGGGATGAATGAATAGATAAGTGGAAGAAAGGAAGAATAGATGGATAGGTTGAAGCAAGAATGGAAAGATGGAAGAATGAGTGGATAGAAGGATGAGTGAGTAGAAGGATGCTTGGATGGAAGATGCATGAATGAGTGAACAGAATGTTAGACGATTGGACAGTTGGATAGAAGAATGAATCAAAAGATAGAAAGATATAAGGGTTAAGGATGATGAATAGATGGAAGGAAATTTAGAATAAATGATTGGGCAGAAGAGAAGAGGGAAAGAAGAACGGGAATGGATGGATGGAAGGAGAGGGCTTATGGAGATGTACAGCTGGAAGAAATAAAGATGGATGGATGTTTGGGAGGAAGGAAAAAGGAAGACTGAAAGGTTGGATACAAAAGGTGAAATGTATGGAAGGAAGGATGGATGGTTGGAAGGAAGAATCAGTAGGAAGATGGATGAAATGAGTGTGTGACTGTTTAAGGTGATTAGGACTGAGACTGGTGAGATCAACATAAGCAGGAGTGACTGTGCCCCTAAAGGGGTGGGACACCAGAATAATAATTTTCCTTTCATTTATGAATAATTATTTTATATGCACAGAATTATCACCCATGACTCAGATTTCAGGCCTCACAGCCAATCCTTGTGGTACAGTGGCCTGAAGCTGCTAGTGCATTGGCATCAGGGAAGAAGAGAATTGAATGCACAGGCCTGCTGTGGAGGACCTGCCAGCACAGGAGGCTGGACAGAATGTTCTGTGCTGGACCTCATCCAGCTTCAGGAGGCAAGCACCAAATACAGACACATTTCCTGACACCTCTGCTGGGCAGACCTTGCTGCTGGCAGCTGCTGGAGTGGGGCAGGCAGAGACCAACACAGTACATGCCTCACCCTGCTTGCAGAAACCCTCAGCTATGCGGCAGTGAACAGATAACTCAGGTAACCATGCTGCAAAGTAAAGAAGGTAGTGGCCTAGACAGTGATAGTGCAATGTGGTGGTTAAGATGAGGAAGAGATGACTGAGGAATCACATGTCTGATGTGTGAGAAGCACACAGTCAATTCTCTAATGCAGGGGTTACTGGCCACAGGTTACTATGAGTGTGAACACATGAACTCCAGCTCATTACCTCTCCAAATGGGCCCTCTGTTCTTTTCAATGCCACTGGGGAGCAGGCAGCAGTATAAGCTCAGTGGTTCTTAGCCATGGCTGCACCTTGGAAATGCCTGGGAGCATTTATAAAATACAGGTGCCTGGGCCCCACCCAAGATCAATAAGATCAGAATCTCTGGGGTAGTGGTGTTCGGTCACTGCATATTTCATAGCTCCCCAGGTGATTCTCAAATGCAGCCAGGTGTGAGGACCACAGACCTGCAGGTGGGAAGATTCTCTGTGCTCACAGTTCATGGCTCCCCGAGGTCCAGAAGCCCCATCTGTGGATGCAGGGCCATAAGACTTCTGAGAGCTGCATGTATCTTCTCACTTTGGATGTAAAAATGCAGAGGATTGCAGGGATCTTTCTGAATGGAGACCTAATAACTCACCTAACAATCACTATTGTGTCACAGTCACATACTGCCTGGACTTTACCACTCATGGGTGTCAGGGCTATTCTCAGACTCCTCACTAAATGCTCAAAGCTTTTCTTTGAGGTAGCCCTTGAGGGCCAGGTCTCTGAGCTTCCTTTGCACTAGCTGTAGCCAGGAGTCAGAGGGGAGGACCCCAAACCCCACGTGTTCCCACTGAGCCACTCACATTCACAATGAGGAAGTCCAGCCAGCACCAGGCATTGGTGAAGTACTTTTTGAAGCCATAGGCCACCCACTTAAGCAGCATCTCGAACACAAAGATAAAGGTGAAGACCCTGTCAGTGTACTCCAGCAAAGCTTTCACCGTGGGCTTCTGGTCCAGGTAATAGTCTTCGAAGGCCTGGAAGGAAGAAAGGATGCAGAATGGCAGGCTGCCTGGACCCACAGCACTGGGGCCCAGACTGATAGGGAAGGACCCAGCCAGCCCTGACCACAGTCCCTGGAAGGGGATTTGGTAGTCAGCTTGCCAGTAGCATTTTGTTTGTTGTGGGGTGGTAAAGTGGGATAGTGGAGGAGGTACTGTGAGATACAAAGCATGACTTCTTCAGGGCCAGTGGGGACACACAGCCCTGCTGATATTTGCAGGGATGCTAAATGCAAGGGAGAAAGAAAACCTTCTCAAATTGGATTTTGGAAGTGAACCAAAGGGATACTAACAGTGACTTTGTTTAAAAATAAAAGCATCAACGGATGTTCACAGGCAGTTTACAAAAATGAAAGTAAGAATCGCCAACACACCTCTGAAAAAGAATGTTCTATCTCACTGGTAATCAAGGAAATTCAAATTAAAAGAAGATGCTGTTTTTCTTCTATCAGACTGGTGGAGATGGAAAAGAATGGGGGAAACCCTAGGATGCTGTGGCTGTGGGGAGCTGCCACCCTTACAAGTGACTGGCAGGAGTGAAAATGTGGCCAGTCCTGTGTGAAGCCAAATTGGCCATGTGACTCAAAGGTTTCAGGAACCCAGCAATTCCACCTTCAAGCACTAATCCTAAGGACACTGGAGGCTGTTGGTGCCCACCCAGCTCCTCTTTAAGGGGCCAGTGCCCCTATCCTTCATCTGCTGGGAGTGTCAGCTGCTAATAGTTCACGGATGCAGACACCCCCTTTACCTGATGGCTTCGCTGGGCTGGAGGGAACTGTGTCCACATTGGGAAATGCTCATCTTCCCCGCTGGGGCAGCCCTCAGCCAGGGACACTGACACGGGGATTTACAAGGGCTGTCTCCTTTGCCTCAAGGTGGGACAGCTCTGTGGTGCCCTTTGTGCTTCAGGGCTTTCCATGGGATCAGCTGAAGCTGGATTTCAACTGAACCCACATCTTTTCTCAGCTTCCGATTCTGTGTCTAGGACCAGGACTAAGACAGGAGATTATCCAACGTCTCTAAGGGAGTACACATAGGGAATATTCAATGTGTATTAGAAGTAAACATAGAGATGGGTTGAATAAATTATAAAGGAATATGTTATAGCCATTAAATGAGATAATATCAGAATATTTATGGAGAAAATGTACTGAGGTTATAGAATGCATAAAAGTGGCTTTATTTTTGTAATGTGTGCATATTTAATGCATAAGCAAGATGAGAAGGAGGTATACCAGCATGTTTTCAAAGTGAGCTTCTCTTTGAGTGATAGGGAAATGGATGATTTTTTTTTCTTTACCTTTTTCTATAATTTCCAAGTATTTTTTTGGTACCTTACTTTGTCAGATGAAAATGCATGTTATTTTTAAAAGGTACTCAAGTGAAAGCCTAAAGAAGGCTAAATTTGGTGCCAGCCTGTTCAGTCCCAGGGGAAAGGAGATGGGAGGGAAGGGAGAGCTGCAGGGGGGCGGGTTGGGCTGGAGCAGTGCTGCAGGTCTGAGCTTCCTCCTGGGAATGCAGGGGGTGGACCAGGGTGTGAGGAGAAGGGGGTTAGAAAGAGAAGGGAGGGAGCAAGGGAGAGCAGAGAAGTGAAATGAGGAGAGAAGGCCCACAAGCCAATGAGGTAGTGAGGAGAGCACCTGGCCAACAGCACATGTGGTTATTATTTTAATCCAGGAGGACTGGAAGGAGAGGAGCGTAGGTGTGGAGAAAGCACAGCCCACCCCCTCTTGTCCCTGCAATTTGGCCTCTACACTGTGCTGAGGTCCGTGTGGACAATCACTGCCCTCTGCCAGGGCACTGGGCACCTGCAGCTGCTGTCACACCCTCCCCCCTGCACCCAAGATGGCAAAGCAGCCCCTGCCCCGAAACTCTCTTCTCCCTTGGCTTTGCGTCATTGCCACCCTAGTTTTCCTCCCACCTCTCAGATCCTGCCTTGTCCCGCACCTGTGCTCCTCCCTAAGGCTGAGGCCATGCACCGAGCAGTTTTGTCACCCTTCCTGGGCAATCTGGCATTTAGATGGAGGCCCAGATATTTAGTAGGTTGTTTTTAGAGAGTAAATGACACATAAGGTGCAAGATGAGTGAAAACACTGCAGCCGTGAATCAGAAGAGTGGGACTGTAGTCCTAGCCCTTCAACTAATTAGCTGCGACCTTGGACTCTATTCCCAGCCCTTCAACTAATTACCTGAAGCGCCTCATGCCTTTGGGCTTCGACTTCCTCATCTAGAAAATGCAAACAACTGAGGATGTTAAGTCCCTTCCTGTATCTATGTCTACCTTGGTCTACTGGCGGAGTAGTTGAGATTGTATAAGGAGCTTAAGCCACAGTACAGAGAGAACCTTCCTTCTTTGCTCTACAAAGCCCAGTATTCAGCCAGGGCCTTAGAGGTGTCTCCCAACTCTGAATCTCTATTCCCATAAGGCCTTGTTATTCAAAGTGTGGGTCACTGAGGGCAGTGCAAGCATCACCTGGGAGCTTGTTGGAAATGCAAATTCTCAGGCCCTGCCACAGCTCTATGGAATGAGAATCTGCATTTGAAGAAGCTCCTGGGAGATTAAATTTTGAGAAGTGCTATTGTAATGATTTTCTGTGAGCTTTAAAGGAGTAATTAGTAGCATTTGGAAGTGGTTCGATAAGGAAAGATAGTCCTTTTTGTACTGTAGGCCTTCAGAGAAGGCCGTGTGTTGGGGAGGTCAGAGGGTGGGAAACCAGGGGCTTCGGGATTAAATAAGGGCAAAGCTGGGTTTTGCTGCTGACAAGTTGGGTGACCTTGGACAAGTCTTTTAAACATTTTGAGTGTCAGTTTTCCCATCTATATAGTGGGATGCATACACTCACTCACTCAAATTCTTGCAGTCAGGTTTGGCAGGCCATGGCACAGGCACCTTGAACACCTCCCATGCTCTGCTGCTAAGAGGGGCCCTTGCCCTGGGCTGCAGCTCTCCTTCTAGTGACAAGGTTGGGGACTTTCAGCTCAGTAGTCAGGAGAACCCACCGATGCAGCTCCAGGGCCTTTAGATTGTAGGAGATTCCTATCTGGAGGATTTGGGGGAAGGGACTGTGCCTCCCCTTACCAGAGATCCACTGCTGAGCAGGATCATGAAGATGATGAAGCTCTCAAACCAGCTGTGCTCCACAATACGGTAGCAAGTCTTGCGCACCTGCCAGCCCACATCCCATGGACTCTTGGTGGTATCCACTTTGCAGCAGGGACAGTGGCGAATGCATCCTGTGGGGAGAGGTGACTGATGGTGGGTGATGGCCACTGGGCAAAGGGGATAATTTCTGCTCCTGCTGCAGAGAAACCATTCTGCTAGGAAACCCACTTGTCATGCCCTTGGAAAAAAATTCTTTCCTGGAATATGAGTGAAGAGGGGTCCCTTCCAGGCAGTCCCTCAATCCAGACCTGCAGGTGTTCCTCTCCATCATTAGTCTTGCACACTCTGATGTTTTTCCTAGCCATATCCTTCTTACAGATGACACTAGTGGTCCCTGTCCTGCCCACCTATACCTGGAAAACAGACAAGCTACGGGGTATGAGCCTGGGGGTGCCTGAGGGGGATATGCTCCAAGCCCAAGCTGAACTGAGGGCCACGACACGGCTGAGATGGGGATTGAGTCCAGCCCAGCTCAGCCCAGCCCAGAGTCAAATAAAACTATTAATAAAAACTCAAGCATTTAAAAAATTTTTCTACGTATTTTTAGAAAGCATTGAGGCCACAATTCCCTTCATAGAATGGACTCTTGATTCATTCATTGCACAAATATTTATTGAGAATGTAATGTGCCTCACTGTTCTAAATACTGAGAAGAAAGATGACTAAGACACAGGTTCTGCTCTTGAGAGCTAAACAAAAGATTGAGGGAAGCAGATACATCATGGCCCTCCTCTGGGTCCTTCATGGTCCAAATCAAGAGTTTTCAGTGGTGTTTATGGTGGTGACTACCTTTCCCCCTTTCGACTCAAAAGGGCTGGTTTAGAACTTAGGGAGGGGTTTTTGAGGGTAACGAGGAAGGCACACGTCTCTCCGTGGTGTCTGATAGGGCATGAGATGCAGATACCACGGCCAGGCTGCTGCCAGCTGGGGCACGTGTGTCTGATGCTGGCACCCTCAAGCCTGGGAATGAGGCAGCAAGTGGGCACAGCTTGTTTGTCTTCTGTGGATCCCAGGTGAGTGTTCGCTCAACTGGATTCTGGCCCTAATTAACATCAGTGTGAGGGGGCTGTGGCTGTCCCTTCACCTTCTGTGAAGCAATCATCTGGTTCTTCTAGGTCATCTGCCAGCTCAGGGATCTTCCTCAGGATCTCCTCAGGATCTGGGCAGTCCACCGTGCTGCCCTCAGAGGAGCTTGTGTCGTCCACTCCCTGCAGGGGAGAAGCCCAGGGCAGTGAACTCGTCTCTCCGCGGGGCCCGGGGAATTGCACGCGGTCACTGCAGGTTCAACTGCACCCATGTTTGGTGCCTCGCCAGCTGAAGCCTGGAACACTGCTGTTCTCCCTGGAGTCCCAGAGGCTTAGCTGTGTGAGACTGTAAACCTTCGGGGCCCCTGATGGAGTGCTGGCAATGGCCCGAGACACCGTAATTACACCCATAACGACTCTCAGCATTCACTGGGCTTGAATATTTAATCATGGAGTGATGCTGCAGGGGCCTGCTGCCCTCCTGGCAGCTCCAGCCCTATAATGTCTCCAGATGAATTCAATTAGGGGTTGAAGCTGCTCTCATATTAGTAAACCTGATAGCTTGGCTAATGGACCCAAATGGTGGGGCGGGTCCCCATCTGTCGCTGTCAGGCCCCTCCTGCCTAGCCGGGGTCATGGACAAGAAAACAAAAACAAAAAACCAACACCCAGAAGTTGTGTACTGAAAACACCGAGTAGGGACAACTAGCCAGGGGAGTCCTTGGAACATTTGGGAAGAAGCACGACATCCACGTGCAGAATGTGACAGCCCTCACCCAGTGGGAACCAAGCGGCTTCTGTTCACCCACAGCCCCCAAATCCCGTCCCAGCCCTCCCTCTTATCTTACCCTGCTGTGGTCAGCCTTGCCTAGGGCACACAGCCAGTAGCTGACATTCTTCAAGCTGAAGGGCTTGATAACTTTGGGGATGAATTATGACTTCCTTATCTCTGTTGAGCCCAGTACCTGTCACATAGTCAACACCCAGTGGCTAGGGGCCAAATTAAATTCTTGAATTGAAGCAGTGTTATTAAAGATGCTAAACTTTCATAGACGCCTCTTTCCCTATAGCTTGTTTCCTTCAAGATTTGTAAGTGAAACCACATTTATTTGTACCTTGTATAAGACAATCCTAAACCTCAAATCTTCCAGCTCAGTCTCTGTGAGGCTGTCACTTCACTACTCACCTATAGAGAGCCTCTCCCTAGCCCCAGGCTGCTTTTGCCTAGAGAAAATGACGTGGACAAAAGAAAGCAGGGGAGAATCACAAGGGAAAAGTTCCTCATCTGTGAGCACCTCCAACTCTTATTTGCTGGCCCTGAAAGATATTTGACTTTCTTTGTGCATTGTCTTTCGTTACCTTTTTTCTTGGCTGTCATTTCCTGGGCACTTACTTTGTCTCAGGCAGGACCTAAACATTTGACAAGCAGCATCTCATTTAAGCTTCAAAATAATCCTACCAAGTAGGCATTACCATTCAGTTTCATAGATGAATAAATGGAGGATCAGAGAGGTTTAGGAACTGATCTTAGGTCCCACAGCTTCTGGAGTCTCACTCTTTCTTTCTATACCTACAGCCACCCTGGAGTGAGATTGTGGCAATGGTATATGGTGAAAGTTGAAATCGTGCAGATTAGCCGGAGGTTGGGAGGGACTTTAAAAATTCCCAGGATAAGAAATGAGGTTATGTGGTTGAGTGCAGTCTGGAATACCCCATCTTCACTCCCACCCTCCAGCCTCTACCAGCCCACTGGTCAGTGTCTGGCTGGCTGTCCAACCTCTCCAGGAAGCTCACATACCTACCTCGGCAGGGGCCTGAGGAACAGACTCATCTTTCCACGTCTCACCCAGGGATGGAGCCAGGTCCTCAGAAGATGTTCCAGTGCCTGGGCTCCTGGGTGTCAGGTGGTCCTCACACCTCTCAACTTGCTGCAGCTGCTCCTGCTAGTGAGAGAGGGTCCCAACTGGGTGCCTGGCCCCACCCTTAGATGACCAGTTCTAAATTTGAAGGGATCTTGCACATCACAGGCTGCCAGAGACAAGGGTTTCATATATGCAACTCACGTACATACACATATACATACACGTGTGTGAAGTGAGCATGAAGACTATAGCTAGATAGACCTGTGTTTTATCCTTGGTCTCCATTAATTATAAGATGTGTGGCCTTAGGCAAGTTGTTTAACCTCTCTAATCTTCGTTTTTCCCGTCTTCAAAATTGAAAAGGCTAGATCTGCATCATTCAGCTGTTTTGATGACTAAATATGTTAAGTGCTTGTAAAACACTTTGCACGAAGTGCTTGGCTCAATAGATGTTAGCCATGACCATTGTTATTTGTCCAGAGGTCAAAATTGTAGGGAACTTGGCCACCTGGAGCTCCCTGAGAGCCCCAAAGTAACTGAAAATGCTTCTGAGTAGCAGACTGCTGTCACAGAGTTCATGTCCTTTACTCTGGGGATGGTGATGCCCTGCCCTCTGCTGTCACCCAGACAAAGGCATGTAAAATATGGCAGCTGATAACAGCAGCTGCTGGAACACAAGTGACGACTGCGGGGAAGAAGGCTATGGGAGAGCTACAGACTGAAAGCACAGCTTTTCTGGACCACTTAGTAACCTGGCCAGCAGCCCTGCATGTTCCTGAGGCCCCACAGGGATCCCTGCCTTCCCACGCTGGGCAGAGGTGAATGCCCTGAGTTACTGAGAAGAGGTCAGCGGGGGTTGATATACCAACTTAAGGTAGTAAGGAATAGTGCCAAGTATTTAAAAATATATATTATCAAATGGCTCAAATGTGCTTTAAATTAGTTGGTGCCAAAAGGAGTGTGTCATTTCCCTGTGATATCACTTGTGGGGAAAAGCTGGCTAAATGAGTCACATAAGAATCAGGACTTCTTAGGATGCTGGTAAAGATTAGATGAGCCTTGCTCTTGGACAACATCCTGTTCTTAGAGAAATCTCATTAGCATCTCATGCACAGAGCCTGGGTTGGGCAGAGCGCATGGGACAGCTGTGTGAAAGACAATCCCCAAGCACCTCGAGGTGGCCTGTTGCTCACCTGCTGCCCCCCACTCCCTGTTTGTCTGCCTGGGGAATTCTGACTCTTTCTTCTAGGCCCTGCTCAAATGCCACCTCCTCTGGAAAGCTTGGCATGGTTTAAACTTCTTTATGTCAAGGTCTCCTCTGCATTTCCCTTTTGCCCTTTGTCACTCAAGCCCTGAAGCTCCTCCCCACTGCCTGTGGCTGTCCCTTGGGGATAACTCTTACCTGTCCTTTGGGGATCACTTCCTGCTGGGAGCTCTGAGCATCTTCCTCACCATCATCCTCCAAGTCATCAAGATCAGATTCACCTTCAGCAATGGGCACAGAGACCCACACAGTAGGATTAGCGATGAAGTCACTGTGCTCATCCCTGGGGCCTCTGGGAGCTTGGAGCCCTCCAGAGCTCCCCCTGGCCGTATTGGCAGCAATGTGGTTCTCAGCCTTGGAGCTGGAGAGTGGGAGTTTCGCCACCAGCTCGGGCTCTGCCTTGGGCCTGGGGAATGGGCAGGGCCTGCTGAAGAAGCTGCAAAGAGCCTGCTTGGTACGATGGCCAAAGACCTGGATCCGTGCCAAGGCCACCTGCAGGTTGTTCACCTCCCCATCATCCTCTGGGGCTGTGAGGTTGTCAGCACTGAAAGAGTTCAACAGCAGGGCGATGAACAGGTTAAGCACCTGAAGAGAAGGAATGGAAGGGAAGATTGATCAATCTCTAAGCTGAGCCCCACATTGGCCTACGGGGTTAGCAGCTGGCTGGCACGACAGCCATGGCCTGGGCCTCTTCCTGCCCACCTGGGATGCTGTCCCTTTTGGGGGAATGGACATTCTGAGAGCAGTTGAGGGAAAGTTTGGGGATGTCCTGGAGTGACCCGCCTCAGTGGACGAGGCTTGGAAGCATATTTTCCACCATAAAGGAGGAGCCCCCTGCTGAGCAGAGGGACATTTAGGGACAACAGAGAGAAGGCATTGGCCCTTCCTGCAACCATCCTCATGTGCCAAAGCCCTGGGCTCTGTTCCTGACTCTGGAATCCTGGGCACATCTTGCTGCTTCCCGTTCTTCACTTGAGAGCAGATGAACAGTGGTTGTGAAGACAAAATGATACGAGAAATGTAAAAGTGCTCAGAGGGGTAAACTTCCTGTCTGAGAGTGAGGGGCATCTGTGGCTCTACAGGGATGGTGGGCTCAGCCTGGAAGAACAGAGTTTCTGGGATGCAGCAGAGGAATCTCTGGCTCAGGGGCCAGGGTGGAAAAGACTGAAGAGTCTGGATTTGTTGTTGCTTCCGTTTTCTTGGTTTAGCTTTCTTCTGTCTATAAAACTCTCGTGAGGAAAGAACTCAAGTTGGTTGATGTCCAGGGCAATAAGAAAGGAGCTTCTGGAAGACTGCATCCTCCCACACAACCAGTCAGTCCCAGGAGGGCAAGGACCCCCCATGACCAGAGTGGGTGGAGACAAGCTGAGGGCAGGGGGCCAGGCTGGGGTGGAGAAGGGGTATTGGGGCTTATTGGCAAGTGAGTCTCCAGAGGGGCTTCCTCCAAACATGGAGTAGATTTTGTTATTATCTCTGTGGCCTTGGATGTTGTCTGTGACCCATTGTGCCCCCTCCCTGCAGCCTCTCCCCCTGCTCCCAGCTAGGACCTGTGCAGCTTGGAGAAATCAGTCAGCTCTTACTTCCCTGAATAAAAATGTTTTCTGAGCCCCCTTAGATTGGGGAAGGACATTTTTCCTTTAACAGCTAATAGACACCATTTATTGAGTTCCTGCCTCAGCCCAGACATTGCATTAGGCGATTTGCATATGTCATCTCCTGTCATTTAATTCTCCCAGTAAACCCATGAGTAAGCACTATTTTCTTGATTTTAAGGAAATTAGATCTTGAGGAGATTAAGTTTATTGCCTGGGGTCACCCACCTAGTAAATGGTGGAGCAGAGATTCTACACCAGGTCTTTCTTTTTTAATCATATATTCTCATTCCTGCAAGTCAGGCTGCCTCCCAAGGCACACTTCTTGTAATGAATCCCACAAGAATTTGAAAAGTTTGAAGACTTTTCAACAAGAGAAGTACAATCTGGGCATAAAAATGCAGATCAAAGCTTTTTCAGTTAACCCAGAAGCCTTCTCCTTTCCCCAGGAGACAGTGCCCCCAGCAGGGCTCACCACTCACCACCAGATTCCCTAGCACCATCACCGTCAAGAAAAGGATGAGACATATGGATTTTTGGCCGACTTCCATGCAGGCCCACATGTTCTCAATCCACTCTCCACAGAGGATACGGAAGACAATGAGGAAAGAGTGGAAGAAGTCGTGCATGTGCCAGCGGGGCCAGTCTTCATGGGGTGCGGAGATATTTTTTCGGTTGCTACGGTAGTTTTCCCCTAGGAGCTGCTTGCCAACCAGAGCAAAGACAAAGACAATGATGGCCAGGATGATGGTGAGGTTCCCCAGTGCCCCAACTGAGTTTCCGATGATCTTGATGAGTGTGTTTAAGGTGGGCCAGGACTTGGCCAGCTTGAATACGCGCAGCTGCAGAGAAACAGAGACTGTCAGGTTTTGGTAGCTGTGCTCATTACCTTTCATCTAAAGTTTTGCCTGGAAACCAAAGATCTGGGAAAAACACAAGGCCTCTCATCCCATTAAACCAGGGTGTTTTCTGGAAGCTGCTTTCAGAGACCTTTCTTCCTATGCTATAAATTACTCAAAAATATGATCAGCCTTCTATGATTCCTAAGTATCAATGTGCTTCATTGACTATTGGCCGAGTCAGGGTCTTGTACTGGGGTGGTGGCCTTGCGATTTGTACTCTATTCTATAGCCACAGGCCTGATCCCTCCTGAATACGGGCCTCTTCTGTGGAAGTGGGGTGGGTGTGATGGGGCTCACAAATAAGTGAGAACAAGCTTATTTTTGACCCAAATAGAGACCAGCCTCCTTCAGGTAGGGGATGACTCACTGCATTTGATAGTATTGGCAAAACATCTCTTAGGGCATTTCTCATCTTGGGGCAGTGGACACCATCGGTTGCTCCTACCAGCTTTGAAACTGCAAATGTCCATGATTTCATGGACTCAGCATTCATATGTTCATTTAATTGACCAACCAACCTACCCCCCGGAACACCAGCCGTGCAGGTACACGGCAGTGTGCTAGCCTGTGAGGTGTATGAAGAGAGGTGTGTGGGCTCTTGCTCTCATGGAACTAATGATTTAGTCACTGAGAAAAGATGAAGTCTCAAAAAGTCTTCATTGTAAACTCAAATATGCTAAGTCCCACAAGACAGCAAAAGCATCAAGCATAAAAATGTATAAATGTTTTAAAATATCTTTGCATGATTCTCTAATTTGTTAGGAAAAAAATATCTGAGCTCAACTGTCAGTCTATCAGTCAAGGTGTGTTTATGGAGGACCTACTAAGAGCCAGGCTGTGGCTTAGGTGCTAGGATGCAATGCTGAACAGAACAGTGCAGCTACAATTTTATCACCCATATCAGTGAGTAAATCCCATGGGAGGAGGTTTAATCCTCTTATAAAGTAAGTACCGTATACACCTCTTTATGTGATGGGGGAGAGCGGGTCCACGTTCACCTTACACCCAATCTGGAAATTACTCTCCTTATATGGGAAGCAGAGCTTAAAACAACAACTCTGTGGACTGGTCACAGAGGCAGCTGATAAACACAAATAAAAACTGAGCATTAGTAACTAGTATGGGGAGCAGGAAACGTAGTCCATGGCCTGCCGAAGGTTGTAAGCCTAGCAGGAATTTCTCCCCGCTTTAAGACTAGATCCCAAAGAGCTATACCCTTCATGTAAGGATGAACCACAAGCCCAGGAGAATGCAAGGAAAATCGAATGGCTGGTGCTAGGTACTAGCTACAGGAGGAAAATTGACGCTGAGCATTTGGAACAACAAAGTGGTGCTCATGTAGGATTTTAGCTGGAATTCACACTACCTAGGTATTTTAAGTTGAGAATTTAATTTAGAGCAATTCTACAAAGTGCTCTGCAGAATTAAATGTGAATACTCTCTGGAGGAACCGGCCTTTATCACAGGTTTCAAAGTATTCCCTCAAAAATTGTTTAAGAGTTGCAGTAAAAAAACAAACAAAAACAGAAGGAATGAGTCATCAGGAGTGAATGAGATCCAGAAGAAACCACAGATGTGGAAATAGTCATTCCATTTCTTTAGATGATATAATTATTAGTCAGAGATAACAGTATAATTAGGTATAATATGTTAAAGAAATAAAATAATAACGTGAAACTATGTGCAGAGAATAAAAAAACTATAGATAACAATAACAAGTTGTGAAAAACACACTCTTAGAAATGAAAAATATAATACTTAAAATTAAAAATATTATGAAGAAGGTTTGCATCAGATTTGACACAGTTTGGGAGAGAATTAGTGAATTGAGGATATATCAGAATAAATTATTTGGAATGTAACCCAGAGAGACATAAGATGAAAAATATCAAAATAGTGTAAGAGACATAGAGGATAGAATGAGAGAGTTTAACATCTATCTAACCAAAGTCCAGAAGGAGAAAAAAATAGAATGGAGTGGAGGCTATAATCGTCCACATAATGTCTGGGAACTTTCCAGAATTGAAGAAAATTACAAATCTAAAGATTCAAGAAGTCAATATATCTTAAGCATTATAAATGAAAAGAAATCCACACCTAGACATATTACAGTGAAAATGTAGAACACTGAAGGTGGAGAGAAGATTTAAAAAGCATCCAGAAAGAAAAGAATAACAGTTAAATTGAAATCTGACTGCTCATTAGCAACAATGGAGGCTAATTGTTGGAATACTATCTTCACTGAAGGAAGATGAAGTATCAACTAGAATTTTACATTCATAAGAAATGTCTCTCAAAGACACGGGCAAACTGAAGAGCAAATTTCAGATAAACAAAGAGGTTATGGCCAGAAGACACTTATTAAAAGAAATTCTAAAGGAGGTACTTCGGGTAGATAGAAAGTGATCCCAGAAGTAATGTGTAATGTGTAATATACAAGAATGTGAAACTGTGCTCCAAAGCGTTAAAGAAATCAGTAACTAAATTTTTAGGCTTACAGGATACCAGATAAGAAACAACTCACTGAAAATCTGAAACTCAAACTGTGTTCCAAAGAGTAAGAAATCACTAACTTACAAAAATTCTTGAGTTTTTAGGATAGCAGATAGGTAAAGAAACAACTTGCTGAGACACTGAAACTCCCTCCCCTTGTGTGATGATGAAAAAACTGGCTGAAATCAATTGGAACCAGGATGGTTGACTGGAGTTTGTGCAAATGAGCTTGCTGACGTCATGGACTGAGTTTCCACTTCCTATTGCATACTAATTCCCCCCAAATTTGCATATGCAACCCATGAGTTAGCATGAAGAGATACCTGCGCAGGCCCAGGGACTCTCCAAACCTCCCCTTTCCTTCCACCAATCACCTGCAAATCCCGGTATCCACCCACTAAACATTTTCTAATAAAAATACTGCCTTGAAGACAGCACAGGGAGACAGATCTGAGCTTGACCTCCTGTCTTCTTGCCAACCAGCTTGCAATATTAAGCTTTTCTTTTCTCAAAAACCTGGTGTCATAGTTTTGGCTTCCAAAGTCATACTATTGGCTTCTAGAGCATTGGGTGGCGAGCCCCCACTGGCTCTATAACAAAGGTATAAAGAGCAAGAAAGTGCTAAGCATGAGAGTGAATCTAAATAAACATTGAATGGACACAACAACGTCTTGTGAGATGTGGAAGACATTGGGCACATGGTTTCCATTCACTTGTCTCCTCCCAGGCGCAACGGAAGACTTTTTTCCAGTTTTGCTTGCAAATAGTTGGGGTCATGTTAGTGGGTTCTGTCTGGTGGAATGGAGATGGAGACAGAAGTAATATACATGACTTTTAGACATAGCCTTAAACCCCCTGCACTTTTTCTTTCCCTTTCATGTTCACCATAAAGGTCACTAATTGAAGATGGTCACGATATGGAATAATCCTAGATCCTTGAGTCGCTACTTGAAGTAGACACTCCCAGGAGAGCTTCCCAACAAGCACTGAATGTGCTGTGAGACATACATCTCTATTATGTTAACTCACAGATTTAGAGGGTATCACTGCAGCTAGTTGTACTTATCTTGAGTAATGGAGAAATTGCTTCATTGAAAAAGGTATTGCCTTTTCAAAAGCATCAACTATGTGGCACTGGCTTAATGATCATGTGGTGGGCAACAAGGAAGCTGACAGGAGAAGGCTTGGAATGTCAATCTATGTTATTCAGTGACAAAAATATTGCTGGTAAAAATTTTGAGGCAGATCATGAGCCTCATGAACCAGCAACCCTAGGGGAAGGGTTTATTAAACCTTAGTATTGTGGGTCAGTTGTAATTGGCTATGTTGGTCAAGACAGTACAAGAAAGAGATTAGCTCAGGAAAGATTTAGCTGGTTTATAAGAAATAAAAGAAAATATAATCCAGAAGTTTAGAGCCTTGAAGATTTAGGGAACTGTACTGCTTCTAGATTCCAGGCAGTGAGCAATGGGATTAAGTCTTCAAATGTTAAGACTAGTTAAATTTTCCAATTAAATGAAACAACGCTTAGCAAAGCTTTTAGTAATGGTGTAGCCACTGTTTCTTGTGCAAGAGAAAGGTGTAGGGAAAGGAAAGCAAAGAAATAAAGAACAATCGAGAACTTTGTCAAAGAAAGCACTTTGTGTGGCAGTGAGAGGTCTGAAGCCATCTAAGTTTTTGAAGTAATTGTATTGTGAAATAAACCATAATCTCTGACTGAAAAAGCCTTTCACTGTTTAAACCTTAAAACGAACCTTGGCTTTCCATTTTCCCACAAGCAGGAGGCAAACTTTGAAGGTTATATTGGCCTCCTTCAGGCATGGCAAAGTCACTTCTTGGAGTCCCACCTAGAGCTGTCTGGCTTGCATTAGGCTATGACATGAGTGAGAAATAAACCTTTATTGGGGTAAGTTACTCAATTTTAGGGATTGTCTGTGTAATAGGTAGCTTTATTTTTCATTGATTAATAAAAATTTTTATAAACAAGATAAAATTAAAATACTTATCATTACAATAAATTGGGAAAGGATATCTGGAATGAAAAATTGTCTTGGAGGAAGGTTAAAGATTTTAGCTAACTTTTGGCTTTGATTAAGTTAACTAATGGAGAGTTAATTTATGCTGTAATTTCTGCAGCCACGACCTCCTGGGCTCAAGTCATCCTCCCACCTCAGCCTCCCAAATAGCTGAGACTATAGGCACGTGCCATCGTGCCCAGCTAATTTCTTTTGTTTTCTTTTTAAAATTTTAATTTAATTAATTAATTTATTTATTTTTGAGATGGAGTTTTGCTCTTGTTGCCCAGGCTGGAGTGCAATGGTGCAATCTCAGCTCACCGCAACCTCCGCCTCCTAGGTTCAAGCAATTCTCCTGCCTCAGCCTCCCAAGTAGCTGGGATTACAAGTATGCACCATCACACCTGCCTAATTTTGTATTTTTGGTAGAGATTGGTCTTCTCCATGTTGGTCAGGCTGGTCTCGAACTCCCAACCTCAGGTGATCCACCTGCCTGCGCCTCCCAAAGTGCTGGGATTACAGGCATTAGCCACTGCCCCTGGCCTTTTTATTTTTTTTAATGAGACGGAGTCTCGCTCTGTTGCCCAGGCTGGAGTGCAGTGGCATGATCTCAGCTCACTGCAACCTCTGTCTCTGGGATTCAAGCAATTCTCGTGCCTCACCCTCCTGAGTAGCTGGGATTACAGGTGTGCGCCACCACACCCAGCTAATTTATATATTTTTAGTAGAGATGGGGTTTCCTCCTGTTGGCCAGGCTGGTCTCCAACTCCTGTCCTCAAGCAATCCTCCCACCTCAGCCTCCCAAAATTCTGGGATTACAGTCGTGAGCCACCCGACCCGGCCCCCTTGGCTTTTAAAAAAAAAATTGGCATAACCTTGGAACCTTGATACCAAAACCTGGCAAGGACAATGAAAGTCAGGAAAATTATAGATCAAATATTACTCATCGATATGGATAAAAAAATCTTAAGCAAATTTTTAGCAAACTAAATCTTCCAATGTATTAAAAAATGCATCACGATCAAGCTAGGTTTAAGCTGGGAATGTAAAGTTGATTTAACATTAGAAAATCAATTAATATAATTCACCACGTTAGCGGATTAAAGGAGAAAATACATGATTATCTCAATACATGTAGAATAATTGTCTGATAAAATTAAACATCCATTCATGATAAATATTCTTGATAAAAGAGAACTTCCTAAACTGGTAAAGGTTTCTTATCTTTAAAAAAAGCCTGCTACAACTGTTAGAGGTGGTGAAATATTGAAAGGATTCTCTTTGGGATCAGAAAATTGATAAAGATACCTGTTATTAACACTTCTTTTCAACAGGGTACTGGATGTCCTAACTAGCACAGTGATCTAGTAAAAAGAACCTAATGGCATAAGGATTAGAAAAGAAGAAATTAGGCTGGGCGTGGTGGCTCATGCCTGTAATCCCAGCACTTTAGGAGGCCAAGGCAGGCGGATCATGAGGTCAGGAGATCGAGACCATCGTGGCTAACACGGTGAAACCCCGTCTCTACTAAAAATACAAAAAATTAACCAGGCATGGTGGCAGGCGCCTGTAGTCCTAGCTACTCAGGAGGCTGAGGCAGGAGAATAGCGTGAACCCGGGAGGTGGAGCGGCAGTGAGCCAAGATCGTGCCACTGCACTCCAGCCTGGGTGACAGAGCGAGACTCCGTCTCAAAAAAAAAAAAAAAAAGAAAAGAAAAGAAGAAATTAAACTTATTATTTTCACATGATGTGATTATGTTAGAAAATTTAAAACATTGTATAGATAAATTATTAGAATTAATAAGAGACATTTCTGGATACAAAAATGTTAG
Organism: Nomascus leucogenys; assembly: GCF_006542625.1. NCBI lineage: Eukaryota > Metazoa > Chordata > Mammalia > Primates > Hylobatidae > Nomascus > Nomascus leucogenys. The sequence continues at coordinate 112,761,632 of NC_044384.1, read as the reverse complement.
ATATCAAAATGCTAGCCAAAAATGCCAGAAAAGAACATTTAAAAAGATATGCAAGATCCTATGGAGAAAATTATAAAAACCTCATGGAAACATTTTTAAACTTTATTGAAAGACTGGTATAGAGAGTATACTATCTTCATAATCAGAAGACTGAATTATGTAAAGATTATAAGTCTTCCCAAATTGACCTATCAATTATAGCAGTCCCTGATGGGAAAAACAATAGCAGTTTTGTGTGTATGTGGGTATGTAACTTGGCAAGATAATTCTAAAGTGAATATGAAAGTGTGCAGGCCAAGATATTCTTGAAGTAAATTAGGTGGATTACTTGATTTACAGACACAGATACATTTAAAGCTGCCATAATTAAGACTGATACTGGTGCCAGGATAGACCAATGGACTAATGGAGCAAATGGAGCAAGGCTTTAAGTGACGGGAGGAGAAGCAATGCTATTTTGGGAGAGAAGGAAGACAGACTTTTTATTTCTTCTTTTTTCCCTCCTCCCTCCTCTCTTTCTTTCCTTCCTTCAATCAATCAACAGGTGTTTATTGAGTTCCTATGTATGTGCTGGGCCTTGTGCTAGGCCCTTGGGATAAAATGGTAGACAAGAAAGTCTGGTTTTTGCCTCATGGGATAGCAGGACAATTGTAAATGCCAGGTTAATTTGATGAGGGAATCCAGCTTTAGATAGTGTGGTTGGGGAGGTCCCCTCTAAGGAGGTGACAAGTGCATTGAACACAGGTTGAGAATAAGCGAGCTAAGTGAAGACTAAAGGAAAAGTATTCCAGGCACAGTGAAAAAAACTTCAAAGGCCCAAAGCCAAGAAGTTCTCTGTTATGTGTGAATAAGAGAGAGTAGGCCTTTCTGGCTGGAGCAAAGTGGGCAAGCGGGAGACTGGCGAACTGGCAGATCCTGATTATGCAGAACTTTGTACACCATCATGAGGAGTCTGGGTTTTATTCTCAGAGCAATGGGAAACCAGTGAAGTTATTTGTAGCAAATGTAAGTACTAACATAAGATGTTGGTAATAGGGAAACTCTGTGTGTGTGTGTGTGTGTGTGTGTGTGTGTGTGTTGTGGGATTGATGGTATATGAAAGCTTTCTCCTCAATCTGCTCCAGTTTTCTGAAAACCGAAAACTGTCCTGAAAATAAAGTCTATTAATTAAAACCAGGAAACTGACCAGCTGGCGGTGATTTTTTTCCAGCATTTCTTACAGCTCAGGTGCAGGCAAGGTGGAGAGAAATATTTGACTTAGACTCTCCGGTGAGGTTTTGCCAAACACAAAAATGCAAAGAGGCAGAGGGGAAAGGTGATTGAGTTTGTTTTCAAGGGCATGATAATATTGGTGGGCTGTGAAATCTAAGCCAGGTCATGAGGGAAGTGGACTAGATCCCAAAAGTGTGTAGCTGGTGGGTGTGGTTAGGGAATTGTGCATTGATCAGCATGTTAAATCGGCGAGGTGGGGACAGGGCAGCATTCCCCTGCAGAATCCTGTAGGGGCAGATTGTGAAGTAAACTTGCCTATTTTTGGTCGTTTGGGACTTTAGACTGTGGGATCAGAACAAAAGTAGCACATAGACCTTAAAACACTAAGCTTCTGCTTCCCCAAGTGTAGTGGAAATGTTCGTATTTTATTAGAAAACTAACTGTGGGCCTGCCAGCGTATGGGGGTGTGATATCTTGCTCTCTTGACGATTGTGCATAGGTACCTTACATTGACCATTAGCTTGGGGGCCTGCCTCTTGACATCAATTTCTAGATACCTAGAGAAATCTGTCCTTCTAAAAATGTGATTTAATTCTGACCTTCTAAGATTTTCAGGTTATGGATAAAGAGTCCTACAGGCCTACTCTACCCTTCTCCTCCCTGGGATGGTGACAACACCATCAGCTTAGGCAGATGCCATCACCCAGCATTTCATGGCACAGCTGTGTCTCAGGACATGCTTTATTTGGTCTTTAGAGTGTTTTAAAAAATTGGATTACTAGCCAATATTAAAGATATTTGCACAAAAATCTGGATTTCTGACTTTTTATGGAAAATTAGTAACTCTGACAATAATGGACAGGCCATAGCCCGTCCCTCCCTCCCTCCCTTTCTCCCTCCCTCCCTCCCTCTCTCCCTTCCTTCCTTTCCTTCCTTCCTTCCTTCTTTCCTTCCTTCCTTCCTTCCTCCCTCCCTCCCTCCCTCCCTCCCTCCCTCCCTCCCTTCCTTCCTTCCTTCCTTCCTTCCTTCCTCTCTTTCTTCTTTCTTTTCTTTCTCTTTTTCTCTTTCTTTCTTTTCTTTCTTTCTTTCTTTCTTTCTTTCTTTCTTTCCTCTTTCTCTCTTTTTCTTTCTCTCTCTCTTACTCTCTTTCTTTCATCTGTCTTTCTCTTGCTTTTTCTATCTTTATTTCTCTCTCTCCCTGTCTCCTTTCTTTTTTGAGACAGGTTCTCACTCTGTCTCCCAGGCTGGAGTGCAGTGGCACGATCATGTGCACTGCAGCCTCCACCTCCCTGGTCTCAGGTGATCCTCCCACCACAGCCTTCTGAGTAGCGGGGACAACAGATGCGCACCACCAGGCCTGGCTAATTTTTTCATTTTTTGTAGAGACGGGGTTTCACCATGTTGTCCTTGAACTCCTGGGCTCAAGCGATCTGCCTGCCTCGGCCCCCCAAAGTACTAGGATTACAGGTGTGAGCCACTGCACCCGGCCTGAGATGGTCACATTGATTTCTATGTAAACATCCCTCCCTGGAGTTGTGCACTGCTTTGGGTCTGCCTAGGTGAAATGGAGTACTCTTTGCCTGTCTACCTGAGGCAAATATCCAGTGCCCAAATCTTTTCCATGGCTGGCTCTATGTCACCACACATGGGCATTTGAGTTTGCCACCCCTGCTCCAGGTACACCAAGTTCAGGGGCTCAGCACTGTCTCACTGGCCCCCATGATAGGGTCCCAAGCAGATCTGTCCTAGTGTCTCGCTGCCTCCTGAACCATGCACCCCCTTCAACCTCTGGATGCCCAACACTTGTCAGGACCTTGGGGAGATTGCTGGATACTCCCCTTTGTTTTGTCACCTCTCTCTAAGGCTAGATGCAGGGCTCCCAGTTAACACTGAGAGATCCTGAGAGCAGGCGGCCTGCGCCAACAAGCCATGACATTTCTTCAGGCCTCTTTCCTATTCCCAAGAGTCAGTGAGATGCCAAGCTTCCTCCAGATGGCCTGGAGACTTGGAAGAACCTAATGACCCGACACTCCTGGGAATCTGACAGGTTTGGCTGACAAACGTGGCTCTGATAAAAGTGGGTGGCCTGTGGCACTTCTCCTGTAGAGGGCGTCCTGCAGCTGAGTTTAGAGAAGAGCCGTCATTGCATGTGAGTGAGACTAATAGGAGGCAGGTTGAAGGTGCTTGAGACATTGGGGCTCTGATTTCGGGCACCAGGGAATCAGAGAATGACTTCCCTGGGGCTGGAAGGAGCTGGGGCTCTGGAGTCAGACAACCTGGATTTGAGATCCAGGTCTGTGGCTTATTCGCTTGCTTGGCAGTTGGGAGACTTTGGGGTCATCATGGAACCATTCTTTTTCCTCACCCACCCGTGAGGATCTTAAAAACGACTATCTCTCAGGGTTGTTGTGAGCATAAAATGAGGTACGTTTTTCCAAGTGTCCAGTGCTATGCCTGACACATTGTAAGTGCTCAGTAAGTATTAGCTGCTATGATTATTGCTGTTATTGTTATTTGATAAGAGACGAGGACAGTGCTTGGAAGTCCCCTCTTGGTGCAGATGAGGGAGCCAAGGCCCAGAAAGGAGAAGGCACATCCCCACTCTGAGCCAGCGAAAAGCTGGGACCACAGACCCGAGTCCCCAGTCGCCCAGGAGTCAGACCCTGCTCCCTCCCACAAGGACAGGAGAGGAAGGGGGAGCTGGCTGGTGCAGTCCCCAGAGCACAGTGTCTTCCCTGAGTCTGGGTGGGAATTTCCCCAAGCCATCAAGAGAAGAACATTACCAAGCGGAAGCTCCGCAGCACAGACAGGCTTCCCTTCTTGGCCACGCCCAGCTCTAGCAGACTCACAGTGACGATGATGCAGTCAAAGATATTCCACTTCTTCTGGAAATAATAGTATGGGTCGAAGGCAATGATTTTGAAGACCATTTCAGCAGTAAAAAATATGGTGAAGACCTAGGAGTGGAAACAAGTTTTCATCACAGCGGGATCTGTGGGGTCGGAGGCAATGATAAAAATGGCAGCAAGAAAATGTCTTATTTACAAAATAGAAAATCCTCTTGTTTTGTTCAGTTGCTATGCTATCTGTGGGCTCCTGAGGATTGGCCAGGGGAACAGTCAACGTGACAGAATGGAGACATTTCTGCATCATTCTCAGGGGCTGTGCATGCTGCAGTTTTTCCATGTGATTGGTGGTGGGAGTGGAGTAAGCGGATAGTCTTTAAGATGATTATGATAATATCATCATGTCAGTGAAAAGTCAGTCGGGTTCAGTAGTTAAAAAGTGTGGGTTGTGGGACATCACAGACCTGGATTAAAATCCCAGCTCAGACATTTCCTAGCTTATGTAAGCTTGGACAAATAATGCATCCTTCCTGTACCTCAATTTCCTCATCTGTATAATGGGCATAAAATGAGCCAATGCATGTGCAGTTCTTAACAAAGAGCCTGGCAGACAGTAATTCATTCATAAATAACAGTGACTAGTAAGAACAATGATTCATTGTCTCTAAGATTCTTTTAGGCTCTGTGTGTCTCTAATTGTCTTAAATAGGACAGAATTCTGACACTGAGAGAGGTCAGAACCAGGCTGGGGTAACACAACAACCAGCAGGGAAGGGAAACAGAGAAGGAGGAAAGCAAAGACCAGGGTCAGGAGCTTTTCCTTCGTATCTTTTTATCTGAGCCCCTCACCAGCCTGAGAAACAGACAATGCATCCTTCTTATGGAGAAGAAAACAGGCTGAGAGTTTAAGTGACTTTCTCATGCCACAAGACTGATTCAAAGAATATCTATTGAGTGCCCCTTGTAGGCAAGTCAGTGTGGTGTGGTGGGGGGTAGGGTTGAGGTCTTGTGTCTTCCAGAGACCTGGGTCCACCCTGGTTCCACCCTCACCAGCTATACAATCTTGGGCAGGATACTTAACCTCTCTGAGTCTTAGTGCTCTCTTTTGTCATGTGAGGGTGACAATAACCTTATAATGTTGTTGTGACACTGGGATAACATTCATAAAGCACCTGACTCATTGCAGGCACCAAACACATGACTTTCTTGCTTTAAAAAAGTGGTGCTTTGCTCTGACACTGCGGGAAAGGCGTTTTCTCTCTCTTGCTTCCACTTTTCTAACTGTAGAATGAGGGTGTGGGCTCAAATGTCTATTCCGTAAGGCCCTCTGTGGCTGACTTCTTGGGAACAAGCATTCTCTTCTCTTTCCATTTTTCCTTTTCATATCAACTTTAGGATGTGACCTCAGCCTAGGTGCTGCCAAAACATGAGGCATGCTGATTCCACCATGTTCCAGAACCTACTGCACCCCCTTTCACAGCCCTGGATTATGGCGGAGGGAGTGGTTTCTAGGGACAAGCAGTCACATTTCCTCTGGGCCTTCCCCCTCCACCTAAGTCTGCAGCCTATAAGAAGCTGGACCCCAAAGCCAGACAGTTCTGGTGAATCCAGTAGGTCACCTCCAGTTTGGTGGACCCTGCTGCGGACATGAAGGCAGGACACTGACACTTTCTAGCTTCTGCCTATCATGTGTGCATGTGTTTGAACACACACACACACACACACACACAGACACACACACGCACGCAGGTCTTGTGAGGTGGCTTAATTCAGGGGTTAAGAAAAGTGGGCTTGGGAGCCTGTCTGTCTGGGTTCAAATCCTGACGTGGCCACTAAACTCAACTCTATGATCTTGGGAAGATTATTTAACCTTTTGCATCTCCATTTTTCCATCTGGGAAAGGGAATAACAACAGTGCCTACCATATAGGGTTGTTGTGAAAATAAAATGAGATAATCCATGAGAAGCATCTGAGTATTATTACTATTCCTGTGGGTGGGGCAAGGTTGGAGCAGTTGTTCTCCCTCTGAGTCAGATGCTTTATTCAGTATATAGTGAAATCCAGTACGGATTGTATCTTGTTAAGAGTAAATAACACTAACAAGTGATGGAGGAAAATGTAAAGTAGCATCATGTCTAAACTAGATGCCAAAGAAAAGTTCCGACTTCCTGATGCTTTTGTTACAACAGCAACCTTGTTTCCACGTTTCCTCCCTTCCACTGTCTTCCCCTTCCCTCCCCAACTCTTTTTCTCCTTAAGTGACAGCATTGAAAATCGGGGCTACTGTTCATTGCAGTCATAAAAGTAATTACATTGGAAGGAAATGGACAAGTCCAAATATTGTCTTTAGATAAAAAAGTGACATTTATCTTCATTTCAAGGTAAAGCAACTGAGATCCAGAAGATTCAAGTGGTTGTCCTCTGTTTTGTAAAGGGCAACTAGCTGCCTCTGGCTCCAGGCTCTCTTGGTTCACTTTCCTGTGCTTGTTCATCCCAAAGCCATTCCCACCAGCTCAGCCTGGGTCCTCCCACACTTGACCTCCTGAACCCAGTGTCCACATGTCTCCCGCACTGCTGCTCTGCTCTCAGCTAACTGGCTCAACACACTAACCGATAAGGGCATGCCCCACACCACCCGAACCGCACCCTGCCACCATCCCCACCCCGCTCCGGCCACGCCAGTGAGGGCAGTACCAGCCAGAGCACTCACAATGTTGCCTATCTGGAGCATGGCTTCGAAGGTAGGGCTCATGCCATGGTGCTCCATGGCCATGAAGATGGTGTTCACCACGATGCACAAGGTGATGGTGAGCTCTGCAAAGGGATCCGTCACAAGCCCAAAGAGAATTGTCTTGAGCTTCACCCACATGGGGCAGCAATCCCAAATCAGATACTTCTGAGCCAAGCTGGTCAAGCAGGGTGGGCACTTCTGTTCAGACTCCTCGAGTTCTGCATTACAGGTGTGGTCAATGACAGCTGTCAGCCATGTGTCACCTTGGACCCCAATTCTGCAGTCATCCTCTAGACCTTGTTGTTACTAATAAGTACCACCTCCAACATTTTGCCTTCAGCCCTCTCTCTGTCTCTGGTGTTCATTTCCTATATTTTGAACTCCTTTAGTCCTGCAACTCCAATTAATGTCTGCCCCATCCAGTCCTTTAAACCGCTGACATTATACATTTTACTGCCCATCGCCTATATCATGTCTTTACTTCTCAATTTACCCAGCTTAGATTTCACATTCATCTCTCTAACTACTCCCTTGCAGACACCCTCAATTCCTTTGCCCCTCTCCTCCTTCATTGTACTTGCCTGGCAAAACCTGAACTGTGAATAGACCCAATTTGTAGACTACTCTGTACTTGCACCCAACCAGCTGGACCTGGCTGGAAAAAATACACAACTATGCTTACCGACCCTCCTAGAGATCTGTGAGCCCCAGCCTTGCCCTGCCCAGAAATCTGGCTGTGTTTCTATGTTATATTCCACTCCTTCAGTCTTCCAGATGACTGTTTCTCACTTTCTCTTCCCCCCTCTAGCCTCCAGCTCTTCTATTTACTCTCTGTTGATGAGCTCCCTTTTATTTCACTCAGAATATAGACTAGCTCACAAAAGAACTTCCCCTTCTTCCTACCACTGAATCTCTGGCATATCTGCAAGTCCACCCGGTATTCTGTCTTCGTGCCCCACACAGTGCATGGGTGGCTCTACCCCTCCCACTTGTGCCGGGCCCTTTCCTCTCCCACCTATTCAAGGCCTGCGTCATCCAGACCACTCTCCCTTCCAGACCATTCCCATGAGCAGGTAAACATGCTTTAATTACCTCCCATCTTTGAAAAAGTCTCTCTGGACCCCATGCTCTCTTTCATTACTGCTTCTTTAACAGTAAAATTCCTTGTAACCTTCTATACCTCCTTACCTCTTTTTTTCTCTGCAGCCCCTGGAATCTGACTTTAACTGCTTCCAAATTCAAATAATTGATTTCCAGTTCTCATCTTACCCTTATAGCATTTGACAGAATTTATATTGTTCTCGTTGAAACCAGTGTTCATTTGGCTCTGGGGACTGCATCATCTTTTGCTTTTTCTCCCATATTTCTCCACTTCTTTTCACTTTCTGTTTTTGTCTCCCTTTTCCTTTCCTGCTTGTAAATGTTGAAGAACTCAGGCATTCTCACCTTAACTTCTCTGTGCTTTTGAATCTCATAGCCCTAAAAAACCATCTCTATGCCGATTCCCACCAAATTATGTGTCCAATTTCTGATCCCTTCCTAAACACTAGGCTTATCTCTCTACCTGCCTCCATTAAATCTCCATGTGGATGTGTAACTGTGTCCACCTCGATGGAGGGCAATTTCTTAGCTTTAGGTTTATCTATAAATTCCTCGGCAAGACATGCATCTTGAACAGATATCAGCCTATGTGGGCAAAGAAAGATGATGTCCATTGTTTATAATAATAATGTAAAACAACAACCGATAAAGCATAATACATTATGAAAAAGGATGAGGCAGATTTATTTGTGGTGATGTAGAAAAATATATATGTGTAATGTGTGTATGTGCATGCATGTGCTTATATATGCATAGAACATTGCTTGAAGAATATAAGATAAACGGGAGCGGGAGCGGGGTGCACCAGGAGTCTGGGGAGCAGGAAGGGTCTACAGTGGGAAGGAGATATAGTTGTCATTGCATACACATTTGCAGTGTTTAGATTTTTTTTACTATAGGCACTTGAAAAATGAGTTTAGAGAAATAACTGTGCGCCCCCAAATTTTGCTAACAGTGCTTTTTCCTGATAATTTAAAAATGTGTATGTAGTCAAGATTTATCAGTAGTATTTTTATTTGTTTTCTTGCATGTATGCCTTACATATGAAGCTTTACTCACTGCAAGGCTTGGAAAATACCTTCTCCATGTCTTTTTCTTTCTTTTGTAGTTTCACTTTTTTCACTTAAAACTTTGGAGCATTTGAAATTTATTTTGGGTAAAGAGTAAGATATTGATGTGGTTTATTTTTTCCTATCTCTGATTATTTATATCAACATTACTTATTGAATAATTTTTCATTTTCCCAAGATTTGAAATGTCATTTTTGTCATGTTATTACCATTTATGTTCATGTGTTTTCATATACGCATGTCCATTTCTCTTCCACAGATCAGACTATTTTCACTGTCATGCTGTTTAAATCACTGACTGTGGATTTTAGAAACTACAGATGTCAAAACTGGCAAAGCATAGTTCTCTAAAGAAGTTGGCACATCCTGGGACCAAAATCAACAATCCCCGTTTGGAACAAAAGCAAGAACTTCCCTGGACCTATTTTGGCACTAAAAAGAAGCACAGGAAGTAGTGATGAATGAGGACACTTTAGATGTGCCATTTTGGCAGGAGGCAGCCGCCTGTGAGGCATGATGGGAAAAGAGAGGCAGCTTTGTAAACAGCCTTGACATCGCTGAACTTGATTGATTGCAGAGACACAGAGGCTAAAATTATCTACTTGGCCAGCTTAAAACATGACCATGGCCCCACCTCAAAAGGATCTCCTATATAAAATTGATACAGAAAAAACTTTCCTCCCTTCATCCTGTTACGTTTAAAGAGGTCCCCCTGCTCCTGTTAACACCAGTGTCTCCACTGTGCATTCTCTCCTGCCACTGCAGGAATCTGTTGAATATTCCCTTTCTTCCCTTAATCTTCAGTCTCTCTTACTCTCCCAGATCCTTCCCATTAGCATGCAAATATGCTCAAAACAAACAAACAAACAAAAACCCCCCCAAACACAAAAACCAAAAAGTCTTCTTTCAATTCTACCTACTCCCTAGTGCCATCTTACTATCTCCTCTCCCTCACAGGCAAACTTCTTGAAAAAATTGCCTGTACACCATATCTCCATTTCTTCACCTCTCACTTGCTCTTTAAGCCCCTTCAACATGACCTCTGCCTACCCTTTTACTCCATTAATCCTCTTTTGCTTAGATCACCAAAGACATCCATGTGACTAAAGCCCCTGGACCTTTTCATGTTTCATTTTACCTGACCTTTCCACAGCATTGCCTCTGTTGTCCTTTCTATTCTTTCTGAAGAAATTTTTACTCTTGGCTCTGCATTGTACTCTTCTAGATCTTTTCCTATTTCTGTACCTTCCTTTTCAGTCTCCTCTGCTGGGTCCATCTCTTCTGCTTAAACATTAAACATTTAGTTTGTTAGAACTGTGTCCGAGGCCTTCTTCTCTTCTTACTTCAACCCTTCTGTGTTAACTTATCCACTTGCATCTTTTCAAAATTAACACTTACATATAAGCTGCTTTCAAATATATATATATGTATGTATCTAGGCCATCTTTGTCATCTAAGTTCTAGACCCATATATCCTAAAGTCAGCTTCCTACTGGACATCCCTACCTAGATGTTCCAAGGGCACCTGAAACCCAATATATCCCAGACTCAACTCATAATCTTCTTTCATCTTTCCCCAGTAAAGCCCCCTTCTTCCCCTAAAATGCTCTCTTTATGAGTTATTGTATCAGCATATCTTAAGGCTCTTATACCAGAACCATATGCATCATCAAGTCCTGAATCTTATGCCCTTTAGATAGCTCTCATATTCTTCCATTTCCCATCAGCCCCACCGTCACTACCCCAGAGTTCAAGCACTGCCATCTTGTACTTGGTTTCCTCTTAACTGGTTTTCCTGCCAACATACTTCCCCTCTTAATTTCATCTACAAGTATCCAGAGTAACTTTTATAAAATGCAAATGTAACTTCCCTGCCTCCAATCCTTTAATGGCACCTCACTCCTCTTAGCATGAAGTCCCATATCCTTAATGCGGTCTAGGAGGTTCTTGGGATCTGGCCCCAACTCATCCCTCTAGCCTTATTTTGAGTTCTCCTGGTTCTCTAGGTTACAGCTACATTAGGCTTTTTCATTCCTTTAGATGTTATTCTCTCTTCGGCTTTGCAGTCCTCTCAGCCTGGGATAATTCCCTGGCTCCAGGCAAACCTTACCATATTTCACTTAGTATCCTGCACTTCCTCTTTAAGGCACTCACTACTCCAGTAAGCTCACTGCTGTGACCCAGCTTCTGGAATTCTGGTATGGACAACAGTGAAATCTCAGCTTGCATGCCAAGCATAGATGGTTCACATGCTTTGAGTTCAGTGAATTGTCAAACTCCTATTGGTTTGGGCCAAACTTTCTTAAGCATGATCCCTCTTAAAGAGGAGGCCTTTGTAAATCCTATTATGATTCTGGCAGCATGGAGCATCCTTCAGGTGTCTCATGTGTGTAACGAATATAACATCCAAACAGAGAAGACGATGTGCCCTATGCTCAGAAAACTTTGACCTCTTTGATTTAACCTAAGGTTTCCTCTCCTCAGATTTTCTTTAAAACACCACTGTTTCTCTGGCCTTTCTTACTCTACTGTCACAGCATCTTCCTTGACGGGAAGTCTACCCTACCCCAACATATTTGATTATTACTTATTTTCTTCCTTTTTATCAGTTCACACTGTTATAAATTAGCATCACTCCCCCTGCCAACCACCCAAATATCACCTTTGTGCATGCACTTGTCTTCTGGGTAATGGAGATCAGGCTGTGGGCAAAACAGACACATCTCCGCCCTCATAGATTTTACAACCTACTGAATCATAATAGCCAAATGTGATGAGTATTTACTACATGCCAGTCATGGTTCTAAGCATTTTGCTTGACCTGACTCATTTAATCCTCACAAAACTCTACAAGATAAGTATATTCTCATTACTTTACTGGCTAAAAATCTGAGGCACAGAAAAGTTACTGAAGCTCCAAGGTCACACTGTGTACCATAAGTGGCAGAGCTAGGATGCAAACCCAGACAGCCGGGCTCCAGAGCAGTGTTCTAACTACTACCCTCTGTTGCGTCTCATTCATCCCATGACCTTCTTTTGTCTTACCTACACTGGGATGTGTTTAGGACATGCATTTTGCTTATTCCTATCTCATTCTTGCAGAATGCATTGTACTTGCTATGCGTGTCTGCGAACTTTCTCCTCAGGTTCTTACATAGCTGATTCCTTTATTTAATTCAAATTTCTGTTCTTCTTGGACAGAATTTTCCATCTCCTTTCCTACTTTATTTTTTCTCTTACTTCTTATATCTGAATATCTATTCATGTCCATCTTTCATGTCCCCTTCCCTGCTAGGATGTAGATTCCATGAGCTCAAGCTTACATCAGTTCACCACTGAATCCCAGCACCTGGAGCAATGCCGCACACACAACAGGGGCTCAACAAATGCTTTTTGATAAGAGAATAAATGGAAAAAGAGAGAAGGAGGAAGCTTAACAGTTTTCGAGAATAAATGAACAAACAAACTGTTTGTATTCAATGTTTGCTGTTGGATGACTAATAGCAAAACAAAAACCAAAACAAACAAACAAAAACCAAGAAACCTATCTGGCCAAGAAAAAAATTGTGGGAATAGCAGCTTGGTCAAATTCTATGCCATGAAAACGTTAGAAGTGCAGACTCTATTACAATGAACAGTGACATTAAATAATTATCAATGAGAAAAAATAATATAAGAAAGTCTGTACACATTGTTGTTGAGAAATGAGTACACATTTCTCAAAGCACAAACTCAGGTATGCAAGAAATGTAACTTAGTTGAATTCAATTCACGCTTCAAGTCCTCACCATGGGAACTCTCTCTTGTTAAGTCAATGTTGGGTACTATTTCAATATCTGAGTCTGTGTCTGAGTTTTGTAGGGCTCAAACCTGGTGGAGAGTTGAGCTGGTCCTTTGTCATTGCTAAGCGTATGTTGCCTGAGTTGTAGCTCCCATCTGGTCCCTGGTGGGAGAGTCCATGAAGATGGCTCTTCTCTCTCTAGATTCCATCTATGGGTCTCACTCACCTTTTTCCATAGCCTTCACTGGGGGCTAAGTCATCACCCAGCTCCTCTCTGCCATTCTGGAGCCACAGGGCTCTCTCTCAGGCTGCTTCAGGCCTTCTCTAACCTAAGGTTGACCTAAGCTAAGGTTGCCTTTCCCCAGATTTTCTTAAAAACGTCTTTGTTTCTCCTGCCTTTCTTACTCTACTCTCACAGTATCTTCCTTGAGCGGAAGTCTATCCTACCCCAAGATACCTGACTATTCCTTATTTTCTTCCTTTTTATCAGTTTACACCACTATAAATTAGCATCACCCCCCAGATATCACCTTTGTTAATGCCCTGCTCTTCTAGGTAATGGAGATCCAGCTGTGAGCAAAACAGGTACATCTCTGCATATCTGGTAAATTAATGGCTAGTTGTACTCTACAGTTTCTGTGCATGTGAATCTCTCTCTAAGGCTTGCCCCCTCTGGCTTTACCTAGAAAGTAAGGCACACATTGGCTCTGTTTTGAAATCTCTCAAACATTTTTTTGGTTTCTATTGCTCACCACTTCTTCCCCTCAAATTAGGATTCAGCCTAGGGCTGGGAGGAAGACACACAGGACTCCTTCTCAGGAGCACACCAGCACTCAAGCTCCCTTACAACTCCTCCAGCCTAGGTCAGTTTAAATTGTCTAGGGAAGTAAGATAACTGGAAATGACTAAGGTTGCATTCTTCATACCCTAAGGCAAAAAAAGGCTGGATTAGAACAGACCTCCTGCTCAGGGTTAGGGGGATGCAATCACGCTCTATGGCAAAGTGTGTGGATAGGTGGCCATGATCATTGCCACTCTCTTCCTCTACCCCTTGGCTTGGAACTTAGACACATTGCTGGGGAGACTGAGTGGATTCCCACTTGATTGGTAGAATTCTAAATTAACAAGGACTTAGTTAAATTGACTGATTGATGGACTTAAATTGTCTTCCAATATTCAGCATAATGGGGGCTTGAACAAGAAATTAAATTACAACTGTGTAAGTTACAACCATGAAAAATATAATTTTGAAACCATGAAAAGGATAATTTTGCCATGTTGGAAAATTAAAGATGGTTAAATTTCTTGCACACCGGAGAGCTGGCCTGAAATTCTCTGATGCCTGCCAGATCACTCTAAAAAATCTAGTTTTGTGATGCATGCAAAGCAGATACTAATTTGAACAAGAGATGAGCTAGGATATTTTATTCATCAAATTATTTTGTTTTTGAAAAATTATGCATATAAAAAAACCACATTGATAAAAGATGGTGGGGCCTAAGACATAGGAAGGAGGAGTATTAAGAATTCCAGTACACAGAGATGGACGCTTTGACACGAGTTAGAGACATTGCTTCTGCTGCTCACATGGGAATTCATCATGACACAGTGGATGAACAATGCAATGAGCAGCACTTACCCTCAAGGACGGAGGTTATGATACTGACAACACTCATTGCCCTTTGGGCTCGGAAAGGTTCATCTAAGTATTCTGCTGACAAGAAAGTCTTCTTTTGTCCTGCATCGAATGCCTGCTGAGACACAAACAGAGTCAGGACACTCCCTTAACCTGACATCTTCATGGCAAAGTTGGATCATTCAGCCTCTTATTGGCCAATCTCATATATAGTCATATGTCACTTAATGATAGAGATATGTTCTGACAAATACATCATTAGGTGATTTCATCATTCTGTGAATATCCTACATGGTATTTACACAAACAAATGCTATAGCCTTCTATACATCTAGGCTAAATAGTGTGGCCTATTGCTCCTAGGCTACAAATCTGTACAGCATGTTATTGCTGAATACTGTAAGTATAAACAGTTAATAAACATAAAGAAAGTTTATAAAGTTTCCAACCATGAGGACTAAGCAAATGATACTAGTAGTCACTATTTATTGTTATCTGTCAGACATGTATAAAAATGTAGGCACTTTATTATTTCATTTAACCCTCCAGCTATTTAAAAACCTTTTTACAAGGGGAGACAAGGAGGCTTGGATAATTTAAAGGACTTGCTAAAAGTGACTCAGGTGGTAACTGGCACAGTTGGGACTAAAATACAGGTCCATACTAAAC
This sequence comes from Nomascus leucogenys, assembly GCF_006542625.1. Lineage (NCBI taxonomy): Eukaryota > Metazoa > Chordata > Mammalia > Primates > Hylobatidae > Nomascus > Nomascus leucogenys. The sequence goes on along the minus strand of NC_044384.1, from coordinate 112,746,585 downwards.
AGAAGGGCCTAAAGATTCAATCTTTCACTAGCCTGGTAATTTAACTAGAATGAATCAAGGTCAGGATATCTAGACACATGATAATCTCAGGAACAGAGAAAGGAGGGTGGGGGCCCATCACAAGAGAGGCATAAATGCCTTCAATGAGGCATTTTCTAGAGTGCTAATGCACTCCCAGCGAGCCCTGCAGGCTGCCTTTGACTTTAAGGCTCTGTTTTGGTGATTCCGTTTGTCCTGGAGACCTACACTCTACCTTCTCCACTCTCTCTGTGCCTGGGGAGGGAGACCTGTACAAAATGCATTACCCTTACCCTCTGGTTCTGGCCAGGTTTGGTTAATGGGAGACATAGGCAGGACATTCAAGGATAGAAGGAGAGACAAGTCAGGTGTTTTCCCCTGGCTTCTTCTCTCCTGTGCTATGGCTGAGTAGCAGAGCTGTGATCCTCTACTAAGATCACAAGTTCTGCCAGGCAGCCTCTCTAACACATGAGGGCAGCTGCTGCTGTAGTCTAATTCTGGTCCTTTCCTTCATCCCTTCAGCCTAGGCATGTAACAGCTTCCCCCTGTTACTAGTTTCTAGATGCCTCACTGTCCCTTATTCATTCCCTAAGCCCAGCCCACACCTTTGTAAATACTTTACTAAACTCTCTCTATTAGCCCATCGGAGTGGTCCATCTGTTTCTTGCTGGGACCCTGAATCACATGACATTGAGTCAGAGACTGAGCTAAGGCAACTCTGTAAGACTTATCTATATCAGCAGAACCATATATTGGTCTCTTTACAATTCTGTCTGCAAATTGCTCTGTATCCCTGGCTAGCCAGAGAGGGCAAATGAAAAACACTAGAAACATCGTTACTGAAACTGGAGAGGAGAGCTCAAATTAACTCACAGCTCCCAATCCAATGAGGAATCCCTGACTTGCCATTACACTCTGCGATTATTCTATTAAAAAGTGCTGGCCAGTTAGTCACTGTTGCCTAATTTGTTCATTTTGGCAAATCATTTCTTCTGTGAGTAAAGCAAGGAATACTGTGCTTCTATTCAGATCTGTCCTAAGAAACTTCCTGAATTTCTCTGGGTTCCATTTGCCCAACCCAGAGGAGTTTGCATAGAGCCATAAGCAGGAAGAGAAGGGTCCTTCAGTTTTTCTCATACCTGTCCAGCAAGAAAGCAGGCCTATTACTGAGGCAGTGATGTTCAGTGGGGACAGAGAAACACTGATAAGAAATACGGGGTCAAATGGAATATAATTTGCATCACTACTGCAGAATAAACCAGGAAACCTGTTTGACCTCAGGCCAACTCAATCTCTCTCTCTCTCTCTCTGGGTCTCATCTTCTATGTCTGTAAAAAAGAAGTAGAATAGGGAGGCATTGGACAGGATGATGGCTAAAGATCTCTTCCATTGGTGATACTCAGGCTTCTTGGCCCAAGACTTCTAGCTGGAAGAAAGCCTGGGGGAGTCTGAAGCATTCACAAACTCACCGAGACATCGACAGCTCCAGGGGCAAGCTCACTAGTGGGCGGCGGTTGGTGTTCATCTTCTCCATGCCTGAAGTCAGGGTTACTGGGTTGAGGAAGAGGGCTTCTAGGGAGGGGGCCATGCTGGCCAGCACCCCCACCCAGCAGCAGGGAGCCCCGATGGCTTTCGTGGTCTCCAGGAAAGACTCCATCATCTGTGACTCCCTCAGGGAGTGAGATATCTCGGCCAGGGGACCGGAAATGGAACACGCTGCCATGACTAGCCCGGCGTTTTCCAGAGGCGAGGCCTAGAAAAGACTGGGCATTGCCCCAAAGGAGCAAGAAGGCTGGAAACTGGTCCTCTGGCAAATGTAGAGCCCAACACTTCCCTCTACCTACTCCCATTTCCCTGCCCCTATCTTTGTGACCTTTCATCGCTAAGTAAAGGCACAAATCTAAGGGGTATTGTAGGTATGCATGGTGAGGGAAAAAGAAAAAAGGAGATTCTTGACAGACTTGGGGAAAGACCAGGAGAGAGGAGAGATTACAGGGTGCCGATGCTCAACAAATAGGTTATCATGGCCAGGAACATGTCAGAGGAAACCTTATCACCTGGATAGTTCAGCTGTTTGCCAACCTTTGGCCACAGGGCTAGACAAAGCTGTCTTAAATTCCCTTTTCCACATGTAAAGTTGTGACCTAAGGAGGCTACTATGCACACCAGTACTGGAACATACTTGGTAAGTGGTTGTTGAATGAATGAGTGCACTTCATTGTCTGAAAATTAGGTTGTACAATTCATTAGATCCCATCTGTATGAGTGTGAGAGTTTGTGTTGCAAAGGAGGAGACAAGAGCTGTACAGTGCAATGAGTTTATAGGATCCCTCGAGGCTTGAACAGTCAACAATGGAGAGATTGAAGGAAGAGTTGCAGCCTAATTTCCTGGAAGAATAATATCATTCCTCCAAATCAATAAACATTTCCCATCAAAATCTTCCATTGAGGGAACTGTGTGGCTTAACGTTGCCAGAGAAAAGAGCTAATTCATAAACCCAGAGCCCTCAGAGAATTGGTGTGCTGGGTTAGATAGTTCCCATGACCATAGTGAAACTTGACCATAACAAACCATCATTTCTGTCCTCAGGTGGTCTGTAGTATGTACAAAATCTAAACATTGACTTCATACCGAACTCTGATCGTACTGATTTATTTACTCACCTTCCTTAATTCCTTTTAATTACTAAGCTACTAAACTGGAGAATCTTGCCAATTGGGGTTCTCCTTACTAATCCCCTTATCTCACAGAACTGGTTTCCTCTCTTGATAATTTGAAGCCTGATCCTGTTTAGCAACCATTATTAAAAGCCCAGTATTATAAATAGAGTACTCTCTGCCTGTAATACATGCCCAAGGGCTATAGAACTCATAAAATGCAAAAATCCTTCCAATTTTTGAAGCAAATGAGAAAAATTGACACATCCATATTAAGGAAGGGAATACTACATTATTTGCACTTGAGCACCAAGCAAACCAATGAAGAAACTGAGAAGAAAATTTTGGTTGCATATTTGACAGCAGTGTCTCCTTGGCCACGAGTTATTTTAGAATTAAGCTTTTTGACAAATGGTGGGCAATGTCTTCTGAGTATAAGCATTAGAATTGCTTTAAAATTCATCCTCTAACGAGACCAACTGGTCTGTGATTTTCCACGAAAATCCTCCTGGGTCTCTCCTATATATTCCTTTATTTAATTTCTATTGGTTATAAAATGGCTTTATATAAAAACTGCATTAGGTCTATTTACCAGATGAATGTACCTGGGAAAAGAGGGAGAGGATGCCTTCCTGAGTGGGCTCCAATCAATCAGTTAGCATTAAAGAAGTACTCAAATGATGCCTCCCTGTCTTTGCACATACATGTTTTTCTTTCTGCCAGGAAAATACTCCTCCCCAAACTCTCTCAAGTCTTCAATTACTAGAAGAATCCCTACATGCTATTTATTGTTGACCCCAATTATGCCCTCCTCCAGGAAGCCTTTTCTGATACCTATCCAGCGCCATAAGAGTGGATGTTTCTTCCTTGATTCTTAAAACACCATGTATGTGTCTCTAATACACTATTTAACACATAGCTGTGTTTATATCTGCCTCCTCCACCCAAATGGAAATCCTTGGGGAAAAGAACATGTTCTAGTCATCTCTTTATACCAAGCACCTAGTATTGTTGAATGAACAAGTTACAGCTCTTCTTTTTTCCCTTTGAAAGTAAGCATCACTGGAGAGACAAGCACACATACCAATTATTGGACATCCAAGTGCTAATCTGTGTGGGGCTGACAGAATGGGGGAAATTAAAGCCCAATTCAGTGTCATTGACATTTCCATGGAAGCTGTGATTCATCCTGTTCTGTGATTGTCTGAACTGTGCACCATGTATGCCAGGTGCTGCTCAAAAGAGGCAAAGCAAGAAAGAGGAGTGCGCAGATGCAGATAAATGCTGAAGTGTGGTTGTGTCATGAGGTCGGTGTGCATGTGAGTGTGTCTGTGTTTGTATATGCACACATAAATCTGAGGGTTGGAGAGATGGTATTGCAAAAAAGTCAAGCATCCTTCAGCTTAGCACAGGAAAAGAGATTGAGAGGGAAGTGAGAGGTATAAAGCATAAAAAATAGCCATGTTGATCCCCTTTTCCACACTGTTAGTGTGGAGCCACCCTCCCACACAGCCGATATTATCTGTCAGACCTATAGAAAGGGCATATTTGGGGTAAAAGGATTTTCAAGGGGCAGGAAGGTGGTGGGAGGAAGCGTGGTAAGGAAAGTTGCAGTGCAAATTTTAGAGTGGGAGGCAGAAAGTTATTATGGGGGGAAGAGAATTGCTACAGGGTCTGAGGTGAGGTGCTGAAGCCATTCCCAGGCTGGACTGTGTCACAGAGATGGGTGCTGGGACCTTTTCTGATAACAACAGGTGACAGCTTGAATTGCAGGGCCTTAGGAAGGAGGTCAGAAATTATACCCAATAATTATGTAAAATTGTGACGTGTCAATTAAAAAAAACTAAGTAAAAAATAAAAACCACCTCGACGCATCAGAAAAAAAAAGGTGCATGAAGGATCTCAGCACCACACACAGGGAACCTTGAGCTCTAGAACTGCAGACCAGAGCCTCAGAAGGAAGCTGACCTTTGATGTCCACAGACACCTTAAGATCGGCATGTTCAGTATGGGCTTCCCACCTTTCCTACAAACCTGGGTTCTTCCTCCAGTGTCCTCATCTTGGAATCACCACCCATTTGATTGCCCAATCCTGAAACCTGGGAGTCAAATTGGACTCCCCTTTCTTTTTTCCACAGTCCACAATCCCAATCTTGTTGATCTCCTCCCCTAAAGTGTCCTTATAATTCACCCCTTTTCCCCATCTGTAATTACACTTTCCTAGTTTAAGATACCATTTTGGAGGGCTGTCTGGATCCTTTTAAGCTCTATGCCTCCAACTCTTTCTCTGCCACACACCTCTTCCCACTCCAACCCATTGTCTACGGCATCTGCAATGGTGGGTAATCTTTAGAGCACAAACCTGAGCCTCTTACCATCCTGCGCTGGTTGTAAGGATCAGAGCGGGGTGATTTGTTGTCTTCTGTGGAGCCCTCTGACACTCTTGGCTTTATTCTATGCCTTCTCTCACTGGCATTTTTGGAGGTTAAAGGTGATCCATTGTGGGAGTGGAGAGAAGTTGTGTCAATCCCTAGCGCTGCTAGCACCTGCGAAGAGAGAACAGCAGGTGTAGCCAATAGTATTTGCTTGGACTTAGCATGAATGTGTCCCCCAGACATGGGGTGCCAGGGGTGAGAGATCTGAAACAGAGAAGCTCAAGGGTTAGGACCTGGGTGGTGGTGGGATTAGGCCATGGCAGGAACAGACACCTCTGGTCACCCCCCACTCATTCATAGGGCACTCTGTTGGTGCCCCACCCAGATCCCTCTCACCAGGTCAGCACACCTATCCCAAGCTGCTTGAGTGGCAGCAGCTGATGGCTCATACTTGCAGCATTCTGCAAAAAAATCTCTTTTGGCTGTCTGCTTCTGGGATAGGTATGGGGAGGGTAAAAAAAAGCTGGCCCCCTTGCCTCAAGGTAGGACTAACTGTGGTACAGGTCATGCCCCAGAGTTCCCCATGGGATCAAGCTGAAGCTGGTCTCTAGCTGAGAACACTCCTTGTTTAGTTCCACCCTCTGCCCCATTCTGTTTTGCTTCACTCGCTTTCTCCTGAGAGCACTCCCTCAATAGGTCACTTGCACAAGAATCCTCACTTAGCTTCTTCTTTGAGAAAACCTGATCTAATATGGTCCCTGAGGCAAGATGATTCCTCCTATAGCTCCCTAAATGGCAGCCCTAATTGAAGCAGCTAGTCCAGAACTGTATCCAAGAATGGACAGTCTGCAACCTTCTTCACGAAACTTCCACTCCTCACAAACCTCCTGCTCCTTCCGGAGCATCTCAAGGGCCTCCTGGAACTTCTTCTCCTTTGCTTCAATTTCATCAATGGTTGCCTGGTTCTGCTCCTCATACGCCATGGTGACTACAGCCAAGATCAAGTTGACCAGGTAGAAAGATCCCAGGAAGATTACGAGCACAAAAAAGACCATATAGATTTTCCCAGAAGCCCTCAGGGTCTGCAGATTCAAGGGAAAGAAGAGAAACCTGTACCCATAGCACATGGACCGTTGAATTCAAATCAGGCTCCTCCAGGAAAAGCACAGCCATGCAGCTGACCCACCAGCCTCCAACCAAGTCTGCGTGGGGGAATGCAGCTCAGTACCTGCTGGTAGAGGCGTTCCCAGGAATCCTGTGTCATGAGGCGGAACAGTGAGAGGAAAGCCCAAGCAAAGGAATCAAAGCTGGTGTAGTTAAAATCCGGGTTGTCAGAAGTTTTAAGGCAGATATAACCATCAGGGCAGTGGCTGCAGCAAGAACAGAGAAGGTCATCCCCTGCTTATTGCAGACAAGGCAGCCCAGGGCTGCGAGACAACCACAGAGTTTTATGTCAGAGATCAGAGTTCAAGACCTAGTCTTCCTCTTATTAGCAGGATGATCTTGGACACTTGGTCTGTTTAGGTCTTGGTTTCTGCTATCCGTAAAACGGGGATGCTAATACTTTCACGTCAGAATTTCATGCACAGGGGAGTGGCCAGGGGAAGGCAGCTGACTGCCCAGACACGTTACTATAAGCTCTTTGCCAGTTCATACCAGGGAAAGGAGAGTCAGTAGCAATAATGCAGACTTAAAACCTGAGCCTGTTGGCATCATCTGCAGAGTTGTCTATCAAGGGAGGTCTCACATTAGCCAAGTTCACTGATTAATTATATATAACAGTGGAAATAACACTTTCCACTTACTGAGCACTTTCTGTGTTCTTCTCTCTCCCCTTAAGTGCTTTACAAACACTATAATTTAATCACTGTATGTTCTTTCTTTACAGATAAGGAAGCTGGGGGTCAGAAAGAAGTCAGTTGCCTAAAACTACGCAGCTGTCAATATATTTATTAAAAGGAGAAATATAACTGTCAAGTAGCCCAATACTTGAGTCAGCCTAGCCTCCTCCTGAAGGTGGCCTATGAAGGAAGGCCAGATTAAAAATGACTGCCTGATGAGTACTGAGGTGGGAGTGCTGAACTCCTTCCTCTCTTTCATAATAGGAGGATGAGTTGATGTCAAGGAGCATCTGTCAGCTCAGGGAGCATAAAGTGCTCTCATCCACCCTAGTGGAGATGGCCTGATCAATGAAACAGCAATGCCTCAGTTGAAGTCCAGAATTATTTAAAAAAAATTTTTTTTTCTTTTTTATTTAGCTGCATTCCTTATGAATACATGGAATTCTTTTACTCCCAGGATTTCTCCATGAACTCCAACCTCTGGGGCACTCCTTGTCCCAGACATCCATGTGAACAACCCATGCCAGGGATTAGAGCTCTCACAACTTAATTCTAATCAGTTCCAAGTCTATCTCCACTTCGATTGAAGATTGCAAGTTCCCTGGCTTTGTAGACCCACATTTAAAGGTAGGCTCTTGGTTTGCTCTTCCAAGGGGCTAGGCAACCCATTTCTCGTAGGTTTCTTAATTAACTCTGAGGGCAGCCTTATTTCGATGTCTTCTGTAGAAACCCACTGTAGCCACTGAATATAAACAGTTCACTGCTCTTAGGATTAAATGAGATCACTGTATAGTGTCTTGCACTTCTGCATAGTAAATATTGTATATAAACTGCGAAGGAAAATTCCTACTGTTTTTAACCTTGGAAGCTGCTGAAAGGATAAACTGGAATAATATATGTGGAAGAACACTGAAAATTATCAACATTTTCTGGTATCCATTTTCTGCCTTGAGACCCCTGACCTTCCTCCCACAGTGCCATTGGCCAATGTGTGCCTTTCCTCAGGACTCTGGCTTCTCTGCAGCCCCACAGAGGACCCAGGTTTAGCTTTCACAGCATGCCTCTGCAGGGCTCACTCTGTCCATTATCCTGAGCTGGCCTCTCTCTGCCATCCCAGCCTGGTCCACTCCCCCACTGCCTGGCTGGCACCTGCCCAATAGCAGGCCTGGCCTCTCGGGGAGCTGAGCTGTAGAGGTGTGTAGATGGACCTAACAACTTTACCACAAAAAGGACTTAAGCTGCTCTGGAGCCATTGCCTTGAGAAGTGCCATTATCTAGACAGAAGGATGCTGAGGGGCTCTTGGTTTACATTTAAGTCAAAGGCAAATGAAAACTGATGTCAGAATAACCTTCTCATGAGCCAAAGAACCAAATGCCAAGTGCATTTGTGAAAGAAAAGTGCAAGGAACCTGATGTTGACCGAATGCTCCTGCTTGTTTCCAGTCCTCAACTCCAACTGAGATAGTTTTCCTAGTGAGCTGATGAAGGTGGAGCCTCATGCAGGCTCCACACAGGTCGACCTGGGCAATATGGAGCTATCAGCCTCTCAGGGACTGGGGGTGTTGTGAGCTCTGCTCTTCCAAGCTCTCAGCCATGGAGGTGGGTGAGATGGGCCTTTTTGAGCTTTTGCCTAACTCTTTCTGCTCATGCCTTCCTCCAGTGGCCAAAGCAGCAGGCAGAGCTGAGGGGTCCTCATCCCTTAGTTTTGTCTCACATTATGTTCTGCCACCTGGAATGGCCTTCACTCAAACTATCTCGTATTCACCCAGCCTGGAGACATCCTAGCTGCCCTTGAAAACTCACCTCAAACACCACCTCCAGGAAGCCTTCCCTACTTTCTCTCTTGCCTCACACCGCCACCTCACTGTGTTTCCCCAGCCCATGAAGCCTCTAGTAAAGAACTTGTTTTCCACAGAGTAGCATCTTTATGTCTATGCATGACAAATTGCAAACTAGCAGCATATAGGCTGGATTTGGCCCGCAGAAATATTTTGTTTGGCCAAACAATATGTAGACATTTTTTGGAATAGGTAGCCAATGTTCACAGTTGGGAGATTTTGTATAAAAATCTAAATTTCCTATCTCCATTTTAAAAGTTGGAAGAGCTGGAAACAGTGAACCCGCATTTCCACATGTCAACCAAAAGCTGGACCGAGCAGTGGGGCTGTCCCCTTTAGAGGAGGCATGAATTCTCAGCTCCTAGGTTCCCTCCTGGCCCACTCCACTCATTTGTTGTTGTGAATCTGGCCTCTGTAAGAATTTGAAATTGCAAAGTCTGATACATGTGTTTCTTCCTCTATTTGTGAGGGTAATGTGGCTATAGAATGGAGTTAGCTGTGATGATTAAGTGTAGAGCATTTGACACAAATAAGTATTGGTTCCTTCCTGGGGTAGATTGTTTATTAAAATGGCTATAATTCTTCTCCCTATGTATCCACACCCTTTCCAATGTGACTTTTCAGCTCTTTCCATTGAGTGATGAAGTCTATTTCTCTATCCCTTGGATCTGGACTGGACTGGGACTTGCTTTGGTCAAGAATGTATCAGAATGTACAAAAGGTACATTGTGTTGGTTCTAAGCCTAGGCCTGAAGAAGCCTTGCAAACTTCCACTGTTTCTCTGGGAACCCTGCCATGAGAACAGGCCCAGGCTAACCTGCTTGGGGGTGAGAGGCCACATGAGCAGAGAGAGGACATCCTAGACCAGCCATCTCCAAGTTAATATGCTGTCTGCATATGCATGAATGAGCCTAGTCAATGTCACCCAATGCCCATCTGATCCCAGTCCAAAATGCTGATGCACAGAATCATGAATTAAACAAATTGTTGTTTTAATTCACAAAATTTTGGGGTCATTTGTTATACAGCAAAAGCTAACTCATACATTCCCTCCCCATGAGCTCTGGGTTGGCAAAGGCCATGGTTTATTTATTTATACATCTTTCCCAGGACCTGCAACCCCATCTGTGCCCATAATATGCCAAGGACAAGATGGAGAAGGAATTGTTGGGTATTGGTGCTTTGTCATAAGTTGGAAACTCACCCTGAGTCAGATCCATTGCCACACAGTAAGGGATCAGAAGTGCCTCTCTTATTTATGTAGATAGCTGCTGAAGAAAGGAAGAAAAGAAAGCCTCACTGATGGTTCTGAACCCTCCAACCCAAGCCTTGTGTGGTGAATGCAACACTCCCAAGTCTTCCAAAGTGAGCTCCTTTGGCTACATATACTCAGTGGGCATGCTGGGCCACATGGAAGGTGTAAAGTCACATCTGAAAAGAGAAGAGCTAAGCAGTGACTTCGGCTCTCAGTCTCCCCCAGCAGAGGTAGAATGACTTGTTTCTAGATTTATGGCTCGTTTCCTTGCAAGAGGGATGCTGAGCAACAGGAAATAGAATACCCAAAAGTAAAACACAACTCCAGAGAACCATTTTGGCAGGAAAGGGGAATCAAAATATATGTCTATACACACACACAGGGGCTCCATATCCCCTGTCCCTATATGATACCAAGGATCCAACCAGACCTTGGTCCCTATGGAAGAGACTCCACTCACGTTTTCTGTGAGATGAGTAGTTGGTTGTCTCATTGACAGCCATGTCATTCTTGACACATTTATTTTTGAGGTTGCCCTTGAAGAGTTGCAGCCCCACCAAGGCAAAAACACTCAGGCAGAAGATGGTGAGGATGGTCACATCAGCCAGTTTCTTCACTGAGTGAATCAGAGCCCCCACAATGACCTTCAGGCCTGTGGGAAGATGACAGTGGTATGACCACATGGATGAGGTAGCACACACAGAGCACACATCTTCATCTTAGTCATCCTCCCTCATCTCTACATATAGGAGTGAAGTATATACACACTCCAGGGCAGTTCCAAGACCTTTCTCATCTGAAGCTTGCATTTACTCTGAGAGGCAGGCAGGCAGTCAGGGGCTATTCTCATTATAAATACGATGCAGCTGAGACCCAGGCAATGCATGTTTTATCATCTTGAGGCTAATAAAATTCCTGACACTAGCAATTCAATTTAAATAATTTATGCTGAGTACCTACTTTTTTCCAGGCACTGTGCTAGGCATGAAGCTACTAACTTCACCCCAGTAATTTGGCATCTGTCTTTCTGCATGCATCTCTCAGTTCTGGGAGGCAGCTTGAGACTTGGGACACATGAACCTCACTGTGTGTGTGTGTGTGTGTGTGTGTGTGTGTGTGTGTGTGTGTGAGAGAGAGAGAGAGAGAGAGAGAGAGAGAGATGCAAGACAGATAGAGTGAAACAAAAATAGACCAAGAGAAAGAAAAAGACAGAGACACAGAGAAACAGAGAGGTGAGTTTAGCAATAGAGACAGACTGTAAGAAACACTGAGACAGTCACTGGGGCATAAATAGAACTTGTGCCAAGCACAGCTGGCAGCAAAGAAGGATACACCTGCTTGTTTAGGGAGGAATGATTTGTTGCTCTGGTAAGTAAAATCAACTTCTTTGGGAGAGCAGATTCACAGGTAGCAGAAAGAGCTCTAACCAGGGAAGCAATCTAGGATTTATTTTTGGTTAGTCATTTTGGTCAGCAAATAATCCACTGAGCACTACATGTGTCAGTCCCTGGACTGGGAGCTGAGTGATGGCTAAGGCAGCAGCATGTCGAGTGCTGTTGTCTGACAATTGAGGGGAAAGTCCGTAGCATTACTGAGCAGATGGGCACACAGGGGAGCAGCCCTTAACTGAAGTTCCAGGGGTGGGAATGGGGTGGGTGGAGTGTGAGGAAGGTGGGAAAACCAGGGAGGGGGTAAAGCCTTGACAGAGCCCTGAGGAATGAGTGTGAGTTGAGTAAAGAGAGGAGGAATGATATCCCGGAAGAAGGGGCAGCACAGTTGAAGGCTGGGAGGTGAGCAATGGTGTGGAGTACTTGCGGAACCATAGGTGGATTCCAGAGCACGGTGAGATGTGAAGAGAGGTGAGAGATGAGGCAGAAGAGACAGTATGGACAGACCAGGTCTTGCAAATAAGACTCAGGGTCTTCCCAGTTGAGAGTAAGTGAGAGAGATACGAAGGGGCAGGACCAGGGCTCTCTTCAAGAAGTGTGTCCAGTGGGAATTGGCAGAGAGTTTCCTATCTTTCCCTGCAGAGCCAGACAAGAAATGGTAGAAAAGACTTCCACTCTAGAATGGGTGTTTCTGTTTACAGATGAGAGAAAGAATTCTTGGGATGAGAGGAGAGAACCCATCAGGCCACAAAGGGGAAGTGTTGAGTCCCATTTCAGAAAGTTTGCCTTGTCTCTGGCCTCCCCATCCTCACCATCAACCTCATGGGGGCTGAAGAGTAGTCACTGGGCTACTGGTGACAGTAGAGATCTTAGAGGCCCCATACAATGAGCTTTGATGGACTACTTTTGTTTCTGAATTCTCAGTAATCAAGAATTGCCCAATTCTTTTTTCCTCTGGGTGTCTAAAGACAGGATTTTAGACCTATGGAAATAGTGAAGATACTGGGACTGCTTTCTCCCTTCCTCCCCATTTCCAAGTTTAATCCTTTAGTTTAAGGTACGAATAAAAATTCAACTGGGGGGTCTTGCCTGAATCCCACAACCAGAACAGAAAATGAAGACATGCCCTTCCTGTTATGTATTGGTTGTGAGGCCATGTGGTATGTGGGAAGAGCACTGGCCTAGGAGTTGGGACAATAGGCTTCCAGGTCACTCTGTCTCTTACTAGTGATGAGGCCTTGGGTTTATGTTTCCTGTACTCCAGGCCTCAGTTCCTTTGTCTCGTAAGTGGGGACAATAGTCTTTGCCCTGGAACCTTACAGGGTTCTTGTGAAAATTAAAGAAGGGAGGTAGGCTGTGAAAACCAACATATGCTCTATGAATAAACGTTCTGGTTCAAGCAGCTCACCTGGGATCACAGAAACTGTTTTTAATGCTCTAAGAACTCTGAATGTCCGCAGGCCTGAGATCCCACGGAGATCTATTGCTGTGCCAACATATCTGTAGGACCAGAAGTTAGTCAGCATCTCTGCAAGCAAGGGTCCTGGGGATGCATGCAGCATAAATAAGGATAACTTGGGGGTATCAATAGCCTAGAAAGGATGCAGAACGGACACTTAGAATCTCGTGACACTGCCATCTATAGACTGACACTGACACTGATTTCATTACGGCAACATCTTTCAGAGTGGACCCTTTGAGAAGATGCATTGTGATCTAGGCAACACTGCATGTGGATAGATCTTCAAACATGGGAGTTTGACCAACCGGTCTCCTCAGACACTGGTTTCTCAGGAGGAGACCTCCATGTCAGGGGGGTACAAGGCTGGGCCTTGTCTGATCCACTGTGACAGGCTAACTATTATTTCAAATTTGAGGTCTCTGACATCTCCTCATGGGCATGGGACTAATCTTGGAAAGCAACCCCCAAAGCGGTACTCTGTGGTAAGAACCCCAGGCCATACAATTCCAAATGAGGAAGCTGAACTGAGATGAAGAATCATTTCAGAGTTTGAGCCTGGATACACCCATAAGCCCCACATGGACACACATGCAAATCTTTTTATTTTATTTTATTTCAATAGTTTTCAGGGAACAGATGGTTTTTGGTTACATGAATAAGTTCTTTATTTGTATTTCAATAGTTTTGGGGAAACAGGTGGTGTTGGGTTGCACAGAAAAATTCTTTAACGCTGATTTCTGAGATTTTGGTGCACCATCACCCAAGCAGTGTACACTGTACCTAGTGTGTAGTATCTTATCCATTACCTTCCTCTCACCCTTCCCCCCAAGTCCCCAAAGTCCATTATGTCATTGTTATGCCTTTGCATCCTCATAGCTTAGCTCCTGCTTGTAAGTAAGAACATATGATGCTTGACTTTCCATTCCTGAGTTACTTCACTTAGAATAATGGTCTCCAACTCCATCCAGCTTGCTGCCAATGCCATTGTTTCATTCCTTTTTACAACTGAGTAGTATTCCATGGTGTGTATACACCACATTTTCTTTATCCACTTGTTGGTTGATGGGCATTTAGGCTGGTTCCATATTTTTGCAATTGCAAACTGTGCTGCTGTAAACATGCATATGCAAGTGTCTTTTTCATATAATGGCTTCTTTTCCTCTGGGTAGATACCCAGTAGTGGGATTGCTGGACCAAATGGTAGTTCTACTTTTAGTTCTTTCAGGAATCTCCATAACGTTTTCCTTAGTGGTTGTACTAGTTTACATTCCCGCCAGCAGTGTAAAAGTGTTCCCTTTTCATTACATCCATGCCAACATCTATCATTTTTTGGTTATGGCCATTCTTGCAAGAGTAAGGTGGTATCTCATTGTGGTTTTAATTTGCATTTCCCTGATAATTAATGATGTCGAGCATTTTTTTTCCTGTTCATTGGCCATTTATATATCTTCTTTTGAGAATTGTGTATTCTTGTCCTTTGCCCACTTTTGGATGGGATTATTTGTTTGTTTTCTTGCTGATTTATTTGTGTTTCTTATAGATGCTGGATATTAGTCTTTTGTTGGATGCATAGATTGCAAAGATTTTTCTCTCATCCTATGGGTTGTCTGTTTACTTGGATGATTATTTCTCTTGCTGTGCAACAGCTTTTTAGTTTAATTAGATCCCATCTATTTATTTTTGTTTTTGTTGGATTTGCTTTGGGTCCTTGGTCAGGAACTTTTTGCCTAAGCCAATGTCTAGAAGAGTTTTTCCAATGTTATCTTCTAGAATTTTTATAATTTCAGGTCTTAGATTTAAGTCTTTTATCCATCTTGAATTGATTTTTGTATAAGGTGAGAGATGAAGATTCAGTTTCTTTCTCCTACATGTGGCTTGCTAATTATCCCAGCACCATTTGTTGAATAGGGTGTTCTTTCCCCACTTTATGTTTTTGTTTGCTTTTTCAAAGATCAATTGGCTGTAAGTATTTGGCTTTATTTCTGAGTTCTCTATTCTTTGTCATTGGTCTATGTGCTTATTTTTATACCAGTATCATGCTGTTTTGGTAACTATAGCCTTGTAGTATAGTTTGAAATCAGCTAATGTGATGCCTCTGGATTTGTTCTTCTTGCTTAGTCTTGCTTTGGCTATGTGGATTCCTTTTTGGTTCCCTATGAATTTTAGAGTTGTTATTTCTCTTTCTGTGAAGAATGATGATGGTACTTCAATGGGAATTGTATTGAATCTGTATATTGCTTTTGGCAGTAAGGTCGTTTTCACAATATTGATTTTATCCATCCATGAGCATGGGATGTGTTCCCATTTGTTTGTGTCATCTGTGATTTATTTTAGCAGTGTTTTGTAGTTTTCCTTGTAGAAATCTTTCACCTTTTTGGTTAGGTATATTCCTAAGATTTTTTTTTGTTTTTATTTTTGTTTTTTTGCAGCTGTTGTAAAAGGGATTGAGTTCTTGATTTGTTCCTCAGCTTGGTTGCTGGTGGTGTACAGTAGTGCTACTGATTTGTATACATTGTTTTTGTATCCTGAAACTTTACAGAATTCATTTATTAGATCTAGGAGCTTTTTGGATGAGTCTTTAGGGTTTCCTAGGCATGCGATCATATCATTGGTGAACAGCAACAGTTTGACTTCCCCTTTACTGATTTGGATTCCCTTTATTTATTTCTCTTGTCTGATTGCTCTGGCTAGGACTTCCAGTACTATGTTGGATAGAAATGTTGGATAGAAATGGTGAAAGTGGGCATCCTTGTCTTGTTCCAGTTCTCAGGGGGAATGCTTTCAATTTTTCCCTGTTTGGTATAATGTTGGCTGTGGATTTGTCATAGATGGCTTTTATTACCTTGGAGTATGTCCCTTCTATGCCAGTTTTGTTGAGGGTTTTAATCATAATGAGATGCTGGATTTTGTCAAGTGCTTTTCCTGCACCTATTGAGATGATCATATGATTTTTGTTTTTAATTCTGTTTATGTGACGTACAGCATTTATTGACTTGTGTATGTTAAATCATCCCTACCTCCCTGGTATGAAACCCCTTTGATCATGGTGTGTTATCTTTTGGATATGTGTTGGATTCAATTAGCTAGCATTTTGTTGAGGATTTTTGCAACTATGTCCATCAGGAATATTATCTGTAGTTCTTTTTTAAATGTCCTTTTCTGGTTTTGGTATTAAGGTGATACTGGCTTCATAAAATGATTTAGGAGGATTCCCTCTTTCTGTATCTTTTGGAATAGTTTCAATAAAATTGGTACCAATTCTTCTTTGAATGTCTGATAGAATTCAACTGTGAATCCAGTCTGCTCCTGGACTTTTTTTCCTTGGCAACTTTTGAATTACTGTTTCAATCTCGCTGCTTGTTATTGGTCTGTTTAGAGTTTCTATTACTTTCTGATTTAATCTGAGACGGTTGTATATTTCCAGGAATTTATTCATCTCCTCTAGATTTTCTAGTTTGTGCAAATAAAGGTGTTCATAGCAGCCTTGAATGATTTTTTTTTGTATTTCTGTGGTATCAGTTGTAATATCTCCCATTTGATTTCTAATTGAGCTTATTTGGATCTTCTCTCTTCTTTTCTTGGTTAATCTTGCTAATGGTCAATCAATTTTGTATATCTTTTTAAAGAACCAGCTTTTTGTTTCACTTATCTTTTGTATTACTATTTTTTTGTTTGAATTTCATTTAGTACTTCCCTGATCTTTGTTATTCCTTTTCTTCTGCTTGGTTTGGGTCTGTTTTGTTCTTGTTTCTCTAATTCCTTGAGATGTGACCTTAGATTATCTATTTGTCCTCTTTCATACTTTTTGATGTAGGTATTTAATGCTATGAGCTTTCCTCTTAGCACTGCTTTTGCTGTATCCCAGAGGTTTTGATCAGTTGTGTGACTATTATCATTCAGTTCAAAAAATTTTTAAACTTCCATTTTGATTTCATTGTTGACCCAAAGATCATTCAAGAGCAGATTGTTTAGTTTTCATGTATTTGTATAGTTTTGAGGGTTTCTTTTGGAGTTAACTCCCAGGTTTATTTGACTGTGCTCTGAGAGGATACCTGACATAATTTCTATTTTCTTAAATTTATTGAGATTTGTTTTGTTATGTATCACATGGTTTATCTTAGAGAATATTCCATGTGCTGATGAAAAGAACGTATATTCTGCTGTTGTTGGGTAGAATGTTCTTTAAATATCTGTTAAGTCCATTTGTTCTAGGTTATAGTTTAAGTTCATTGTTTCTTTGTTGACTTTCTGTCTTGATGACCTGTCTAGTGCTGTCAGTGGAGTATTGATCCCCCATTATTATTGTATTGCTGTCTGTTTCATTTCTTAGGTCTAGTAGTAACTGTTTTATAAATTTGGGAGCTCCAGTGTTAGGTGCATATGTATTTAGGATTGTGATATTTTTCCATTAGACCAATTATTTTATCATTATATATGTCCCTCTTTGTCTTTTTTTAACTGTTGTTGCTTTAAGGTCTGTTTTCTCTGATATAAGAATAGCTACTCCTGCTTGCTTTTGGTTTCCATTTGTATGGAATATCTTTTCCCATCTCTTTACCTTAAGTTTATGTGGCTCCTTATGTGTTAGGTGAGTCTCTTGAAGACAGCAGATACTTGGTTGGTGGATTTTTTTTTTTTTTTTTCCTTTCTGCCCTTCTGTATATTTTAAGTGGATCATTTAGGGCATTTACATTCAACATTAGTATTGTGATGTGAGGTACTGTTCTATTCATTATGCTAGTTATTGCATTAATTCCTTTTTTTATTATGTTATTGTTTTATAGGTCCTGTGATATTTATGCTTTAAGGAGGTTCTATTTTGATGTATTTTAGGGTTTTACTTCAAGATTTAGAATTTCTTTTAGCATTTCTTGTAGTGCTGGCTTGGTAGTGGCAAATTCTCTCACCATTTGTTTGCCTGAAAAAAACTTTATCTTGTCTTCACTTTTGAAGCTTAGTTTCACTTCATAGAATATTCTTGGCTGGCAATTATTTTGTTTCAGGAAGCTAAAGATGGGACCCTAATCCCTTCTGGCTTGCAAGGTTTCAGTTGAGAAATCTGCTGTTAATCTTATGTTAATCAGATAACCTTTCCTTTATAGGTTATCTGAGGCTTTTGTCTCACAGCTCTTAAGATTCTTTTCTTTGTCTTGACTTTAGATAACTGATGTCTATTTGCTTAGGTGATGATCTTTTTTGTGACACATTTCAGAGGTATTCTTTGAGCTTCTTGTATTTGGATGTCTATATTTCTAACAAGGCCAGGGAAGTTTTCCTCAATTATTCCCTCGAGTAAGTTTTCCAAACTTTTAGATTTCTATTCTTCCTTAGGAACACCCATTATTCTTAGGTTTGGTTGTTTCACATGATTCCAAATTTCTTGGCCGATTTGTCATTTTTTAAAAAATTCTTTCTTTTTGTGTGTCTTAGTTTGGGTCAATTTAAAAGCTTGTCTTTGAGCTCTGAAGTTCTTTCTTCTACTTGTTCTAGTCTATTGTTGAAACTTTCCACTGCATTTTGTATTTCTCTAAGTGTGTCTTCCATTTCCAGAAGTTGTGATTGTTTTTTCTTTATATCTATTTCTCTGGAGAATTTTCCATCCATATCCTGTTGTTTTAAAAATTTCTTTAAGTTGGTTTTTATCTTTCTCTGGTGTCTCCTTGAATCACTTAATAATCAGCCTTCTGAATTCTTTTTTTTTTTTTTTTTGAGATGGATTTTTGCTCTTGTTGCCCAGGCTGGAGTGCAATGGCATGATCTCAGCTCACCGCAACCTCCGCCTCCCAGGTTCAAGCAATTCTCCTGCCTCAGTCTCCTGAGTAGCTGGGATTACAGGCATGCGCCACCACATCTAGCTAATTTTGTATTTTTTAGTAGAGACGGGGTTTCTCCATGTTGGCTTCAGGCTGGTCTTGAACTCGTGACCTCAGGTGATCTGCCCACCTCGGCCTCCCAAAGTGCTGGGATTACAGGCGTGAGCCACTGTGCCCAGCCCTGAATTCTTTATCTGGCAATTCAGAGATGTTTTCTTGGTTTGGATCCATTGTTGGGGAGCTAGTTTGATCTTTTGAGGGGTGTTATTGAACCCTCTTTTGTCATATTACCAGAATTGCTTTTCTGGTTCCTTCTCATTTGAGTAGACTATTTCAGAGAAAAGATCTGGAACTGAAGGGCTGTTGTGCAGATTCTTTTGTTTCATGGGTGATCTCTTGATGTGGTGCTCTCCCCATTTCCCTGGGGATGGGGCTTCCTGAGAGCTGGACTGCAGTGATTGTTATTGTTCTTCTGGGCCTAGCCACACAGAGGGGCTACCAGGCTCTGGGGTGGTGCTGGGAAATGTCTGCAAAGAGTCCTGTGATGTGATTGATCTTGAAGTCTCCCAGCCATGGATATCAGCATCTGTTCTGGTGAAGGTGGCAGAGGAATGAAGTAGAGTCTGTGAGAGTCCTCGGTTATAGATAGATTTAGTGTGCTGGCTTTCTTGAATGCTAGCTATATTAGCAGTGAAGTTGTCATATGGACAGACTCAGGACGTCTGGTTAGCCAGGATGTTGCAGGCAGTGCAATTGGTTGTTGTTTTCTTCTTCCTGGGATCAAAGTTATTCTGTCATGAGTTGCTTTAATGGCCTGAGCTGTTTGACCTCCAGCCAGTAGGTGATGCTTTCAAGAGAGCACTAATGCATTAGTAGAAGGGGAATCTAAGCTCACCCTAAGTTGGCCAGGGTAAATATTTTAGTTTCTCAGGTGACGAGCAGGGCCATAAGGCTTCCGAGAGTTTCTGTGTTTTGTGTTCAGCTACCAGGGCAGGTAGGGAAATACCATCAGGTGGGGGCAGGGGTAAGTGAGTCTGGACTCAGACTCTTCTTGGGTAGGGATTGCTGTGGCCACTGTGGTGGATGGGGGTTGGTTCTCAGGCCAATGGGGTTGTGTTCTAGAGGGAATTTTGGCTGCCTCTGCTGTGCCACAGAGTTCTCCAGGGAAGTGGGGGATAGTTGCTAGTGAGAGGCCTCACCTAGCTCTCATGTAGTTGGTGAGGCTGGTCTTTCTCCTGCAGTGCCCCACTCAGACCTTGCCCCTGGCTGTGAGCTTCCCCACTGAGAAAGAAAGCATGACTTTTGGACTGCATCCCTCACTGTCTGCTTGCAGTTCCACATTTGCCCCCTGGAATCCGCTCAAGAAAATTTGTGCCCAGTTGAAATTATTACTAATTTTAGTTGAAACTTCTTTCACTCTGTGACCCCTCCCTGATTCCACTGGCTGCCTTCCCCAAGGGTCTCTGTTAGACATAGTCAGGGATGGGTTCCCTGATCTCAAGCTGGAGACTGGGAGTGCCTACAAGGCACTTCCCTTTGCTGTTTCTACTTTTATATTTTGTGTGGCTCCCTAAATTTATTTACATTCCAGGTAAGGGTAAATTCTTCTCCTGTGATCTGGATTTTCAGATTACCCAGTCGGGATGTATGTTTGGAGGCAGTTTTCCCCCCTCACACTTTGGGAGCTCACAGTTTTTCACCTGTCTTGCAGAATTTCCAGCAGTGTGCCACTTATTTAAAAGGATCTGTGAATTCTTTCAGTTCTCCTGGTATATTCCTGCAGTGGTTCTTGGAGCAAATGTTCATGGTGTGAGTCTCCACACTCTGTCCAAGTGGGACCTGCATGTTGGCCCTGTCTCCTACCCACCATTTTGTCCCCTCTCCTATCACACATGCAGATCTGCATAGAGATATACTCACGCCAGCGTAATGACACTAAAATCCAGCCAGTTCCAAGGATCTCTCAGGTACGTGAACTCGTTTAGACAAAATCCTCTTGCCAGTATCTTTATCAAGGCTTCGAAAGTGTAAATGACAGTGAAGACATATCTGGGAAGGAGGGTAGAAAAGGAGTGTCAACTGTGCCATGGAGAGTACTCAGGGGGTTCCTTCCGCTTCCAGGAGGCAGGGATGAGCTGCTCTGACTGCTCCAAGAAAAAACGTGCAAAGAATATCACCAAGGTGATGAGGGGGAAGAAGGTAAGGCGAGGAAACAAGACACAGACTGAGGGAAAAAGAAGGTCCACACAAATAGATGGAGTGGGGAGGGATGTGTGTGGCTGGGACAGTCAGCAGCTTCTGCTGTTCTGGGGTTAGGCAGAGGGCAGTAGCGAGTGAAGAGCAAGGATTCTCCTATTTATGTCTGCCAGGGCCTCCCTATCCTGCAAGAAGCTGGAGGCTCATCTAAAAACTCCCAGTTTTTAGAAACTGGAGTGCAGACTGATGAGTGGTAACTGACAGAGCAGACCTAAGAAAGCTGAAAACTGGCTGAAGCAGGGAATACCCAGAAGCAAGCCAAGCTATGCTGCAGAGCCCCAGAACTGCTTGGAACTTGGAGATGCTAAGTATCTCTGAAAGCAAGGTTTGGGGGAGGGAGATAAGTAGGGCTGAAAGAATTGTTTGAACGTTTTTCACAAGAACCAGTTGAGCTTTCTAGACGCTGCTTTATACCATCCATTCAGTGAGAAACTGCTTCTGCTCCAGAAATGGATTGGATGCTCATTTTCTTAAGAGTTGAAGAAGAGGGAAAGAGTTGCATACTGAAAAATGCACATAAAGAAAAGTTTACATACTGAAAAGCAAACAACTCCCCTCCGTATTCACTTCTGCTCCTCATTAAGTTTCCAGAAGGTAGTCTGGTTTAGAGCCCATGAAGATGCTGCACCTTTAACATGAACAGCCAGCCAAGGAGCATCAGGAATTTGAAGGATGCTTCTAACACCAGAAACCAAAGCAACCAAACAACTGAAAAAAAAAAAAGAAAGACAATAAAGAGGGCAGAAGAAAAGTTAGAGAAATAAAACTGTATTGGCCAGGCGCGGTGGCTCACGCCTGTAATCGCAGCACTTTGGGAGGCTGAGGCGGGCGGATCACGAAGTCAGGAGATTGAGACCTTCCTGGCTAACACGGTGAAACCCTGTCTCTACTAAAAATACAAAAAATTAGCCGGGCGCGGTGGCGGGCCCCTGTAGTCCCAGCTACTCCGGAGGCTGAGGCAGGAGAATGGCTTGAACCCGGGAGGCGGAGCTTGCAGTGAGCCGAGATCGCGTCACTGCCAGCCTGGGTGACAAAGCAAGACTTCGTCTCCAAAACAACAACAACAAAAAAAAAAAAAAAAAAAGAAAGAAAAAAAAAACCTGTACTAATATTTTTATAGAGTTAAGAGATGAGAAGAGGCTCCACATATAGAACAAAAACAGAAGACTGTAAAAAGTACCTTCAAAGACAAAATGGAATTTTGAAAACAAAAATATGATAGCAAAAGTAAAACACTAATAGGCGGACTTGTAAATAAAGTTTTGGAAATCTCACAGAAAGTGGAACAAAAAAGCAGAAATGGATAAAAAGTGATAAAAAGTTTGAAAATTAGAGAATCAGACTAGGAGGTATACTGTTTGACTAATAGGAGGTCTAGAAAGAAATTAGAAGACAATGAGCAAGGCCTTCAAAATTAAGAGGAAAATAATTTCTAATACAGAAGTCTTTCCCTAGCCAAACTGTCAAAGAAAGTAGAGTATATGAAGTCTTGGGAAATGTACTTCTTAGTTACCCTTCTAATAAAGTTACTAGAAGCTGGGCATGGTGGTATGTACCTGTAGTCCTAACTACTTGGGAGGTTGAGGCAGGAGGATCACTTGAACCCAGGAGTTTGAGGCCAATGGCCTGGGCAACATAGAGAGACTTTGTCTTAAAAAAAATGTTACTAGAGGATATGCTCCATTCAAACAAGAAGCATATATGCGATCCAGGGAAGAGGCAAAAGGAATCCAAAAAAAGGATGAAGAAGAAAAAATCTCTAGAAAACAGCTGTGCATCAGGCCTAGAAAACATCTAGGTCAGAGTGAGGCAGAAGATGAAGTACTCTAGCAGTGATTTCCATAGGAAAAAAATGATACACATGCACCTGATGTGTGCAAATAAATTGAAGCAACAATTAAACATCTGGAGAAGAGTTTGGGAACAAATTAGGGATAAATAGAAAACTGAGCAAACAAAAAAATAAAATCCTTATTAACTCCAGGGAAAGCAAAAACATTGTGCAAAAAGGAAATATAGCCACAATACACTGCATGACACAGCTGTCAACAGTGTTTACTTAGCAATGTAATGTAATTATATGTGTAGTCAGAGAATGGATATATTATCTGATGATCTAACTGAAGATTATAATATAACTGTAACAGGAAGACGAGGGTGAGAGGAGATGAGTTTGTGTATGTGGCCTTAAATTTTTTCTCATAATAGGAAGCCAATAAATAACATCAGAAATTGAAAAATTAAAAATTAGTATTATGAGTATATTATTGGAGATAGGGAGGTATCAGAAGACACAGGTAAAAATAGCTAAAAGTGGTGGCCTCTGGAAAGAAGAGATGAGAAAAATGAAATTGCTGGGTTTTTTTTGTCAGAATCTTTATAAAACTCCATGACCTTTTAAATCATGAACATATATGTCTTAAATAAAAGTAAAAGTCAAGTTAAAAAGTGAATAATTTTTTTTCACATCTGTGAGAGGAGAAATCGTGTTTGAAATCATGAAGGAATCTATATCTGGCTGCATAGCTGCTTGAGCTGTCAGTTTCCATATCTTGTTGGTTTCCCCCCCACACTCTTTATGTTTTCTAAATTAGAAAATCTTAACTCAGAATTATAGGTTGTTGGGAAGCTTTGACGGATATTTTTGGTTTGTCAAATCAAACACAGACCCAGAAATTATGGAGAGAGTGCTCTCTAAAGACTATTTTCAGTGCTTCACCAGAAGGCAAGTGCCCCAGCTCAACAGCAGCTAATGGAGTTGCATCCTCTCTTTGGTGGTATTTGGCTCTGCAAAGTATTTCTTGACGTTAGGTTGCAGCATTCGGATATAATTTTTAATAAGCCCAATGTGTTATTTCCTAAGTGCTTTTTCTGGCGAATGAAGAAAATCATTGGGTATTGGGAAAAAGTCAAGCTCTCAGCCATTGAGCCACTTGCACCACTGATGTCTGATCATTACGAATCCCAATATTCAGGCTCTGAAGGCAAAGATTCATAATATTCAAATTCTGAATGGATCACTGAGATACCCAACTTGTATTCATAAAAATGGTAATAAAAAAATTCATTCCTTATTTTTAAAACTCTGTGTAAGCCTTTCCTATTTGCCAGCCAAAGCAATTCAGTGTGGGAGAGCAGCCTCTCTTACTCACTTTTCATTTCAGCCCAGTAGGCCAAAGAGAGGTACACTAAGTGACCACAATCAGTTTGTATTCACAATTTCCACTGTGTACCTCAACAGCAAATCAGAATCTGGAGACATATTACAGACCCCCAGCTTCGTTCCGTGAATAAGGTATGCACTAGCATTGGGATTTGGGAGCAGCATCTTCTATCTGGATAGTGATATCTTTCCTTGCTGACCATGTGGCTGGAGTTTCTTCAATGGCAATTTAACACTTTTCCTCTTTTAAAAAAAAGTTTTGGTAAAATATGCATAATATACATAACATAAAATTTACCACTTTCACCATTTTTAAGTACACAATTTAGTGGCATTAAGTACATTCAGTGTTGTGAACTATCACCACTATCTGATTCCAAACTCTTTTATAATCCCGAACAGAAATGTACCCATTAAACAATAACTCTCCATTCCCCCTCTCTGGCAACTTCCATTCTACTTTCTGTCTCCATGAATTTGCCTATTCTAGGTACCTACTAAAGGTGGAATCATGCAACATTTGTTCTTTTGCGTTTGAGTTATTTTACTTAGCACAATGCTTCGTCAATGTTGTAGCATGTGTCAGAATCTCATTCATTTTTAAAACTGAATGATATTCAATTGTTTACATATATACTACATTTTTTATCCATTCATCTGTTGATGGACATATTTGGCTATTGTGAATAACGCTGCTACAAACGTTAGTGCATAAGCCAATATACCTTTTAAAGTCTGTTTCATAGGTTCAAACTAATTTTTAATTAAACGAGAAAGCTCTTCTTTTAAAATTAGCTTCATGATAAATAGAACAAAAAGTCACTGAGTCGTTCCCATATATGTAGTGAAGATATGCTGACAACTTACTTATTCATAGTTTTGTTCAACTATAAAATAAAATGTCTGCTCATACACCTAACAGTCATTGACTTTAAATGCCAGTCACATTATAAGGAATGCAATACTTCTAATTAAGGAATTATACCAAACGTTTTTCTTGTTTCTTTTCCAACCACAATATTTGTAATTGATTTGGAAACTGGTTTCGTATCTTACCAGCAGGAGTGCAATTGTGCTTGTTTTTGATATGAGGATGAATGATGACTCTATAGTTTTGTTGTCTTCTCAACCTTTAACATAAAATTTTCACAATTTTATACTGGAAAGCCTTATTTTGTGCTTGTAGTAGAGGTATTCAATTGGTTTAAAAGTGGGGTTGATAAGCTTTATTGGAAAATAATATGGAAGTTTTGATAGCTTTATATCATTACTTGACAAAAATGTTAGCAGATAATAAACTGGGTACTAGGACAAAAGGATCATTGGTCCAATAAAATTCAATTATCATTATTCATTGTCATGGCTCCCATTTTCTTATATATTTTTGTCTGTTTTTTGGAGATTATCCACATCCATTGTCCACTTGTCTCATGACAGATTCATGCTTTATATTTTTACAGTGGAGGCCATTCACTACTTACATTGTGACCTTATTTCACGTTGTAGGATTTATATTTCTATTTTTATCATTATTGTTATGCTTCAGAAAACCACTTTCTAAGTGATGACTCTTTTTTTTTGAATTGTGATATTATGCAAAGCGACAGTAATAATGGCAAATGCAAGTCTGACAAGTGTAAACAACTGTCAGGTGACAATAAAATACATTAGTCAAGATAAACTGCCTATGATTAACTCCATGTTAACCATTATGAATGAAATTAGTTTTTGAAGCACATGCACTGTTTTTGAAAACATAAAAAGTTAGAAATTCTATGAATATAATAATTAATCTTACATGCTAGATTTTAAAATTGTATGTGCACAGAGATCCTTAGATCACTTGTTGAGAAACATTGTAGGAGATGGAGAGAGATTGAATTGCTCTGCTAAACAAAGTAAGAATAAGTTGGAGTTCTCAGGGACAATTCAGGAGAGAGTTGGAACATCCCAAAGGGACAGTTTATGAAAGAAGATTACAGGCCAGCCTCATTTAGCAAAATAGATAAAATGAAATACGCCTAATTGAATCCAGCAAAATGATCAGCTGGAACCATTAAAAATAGACTAGCAAATCTGTTAGTTTACAGATTTACTATATTAACAGATGAAAGACTATATGATAACCTCAATAAATATAAAAATACCGATAGAAGCCAACACCCATTCATGATGAAAGTCTCAACAAACAAAAAATGAAAAAAAGATATAAAAAGTAATTATGAGACTCTCATAAACATCATAATAGTGAAACATTAGAAGCACACACTTCAAAATCAAGAGCAAAATAAATATGCTCACTGTCATAGCTTTGAATCAGCATCATGTTGAAGGTCCCGGCCAATTCAATAAGACAGGAAAAATAAACAAGTGGTATAAGAATCATAAAGGAAGAAACAAGTTTGTCATTATTTGCAGATAATATAACTGTCTAAATAGAAAGTCCAAGGGAATTTACAGAAAAATTTAACTTTAAGGAGCTCAGCAGGGTTGCTGGATGCAAAATCAGTATATATAGCAATAGTAAGTATTCAACAGGGCAACCAAAATTGCAATGTACCTAGGAAAAAGACATTATAAAATGTTGTAGAAAAATATTAAAGAAGACCTGTATAAATTAAGAGATCTGCCATATGGATGTGTGGCAAGGCTTCATATTGTAAATGTGGTGATTCTTCCTGTGGTGGTAAGTAAATTCAGTGCATTACCAAACAAAGTTTCCACGGAGTTGTAAGAAACGAGCTGGAAAATATGACCCTTAAACTGATATGGAAAAGTAAAGAAACAAGAACCAAAATAATTTTCAAGAAGACAAATAAGGAGGAGCATGTGAATCGACCAGGTTAAGTCTTACTATAGAGCATTTAAATCCACGTGGTGTTGACTCCGGATGTGACAATGAGATTACTGGGAGAAACAGATTCAGTAGACATGGGAATCTGGTGCACGGTAGAAGCAGTGGTAGGAACCACTTGGGAAATGATGTATTGAAAATAATGTTGGAATAATCCATATGGAAAAATATTGGAAGCCTATCTCATACCACACACACACAAAAATAAATTCTAGGAGATCGAAATACCTAAATGTAGAAAGGAAAACTGTAACTTTGAGGAGAAAACATAGGATAATATCTTTACAGAATACTATATGGCAATAAAAAATGAATGAATTAGGTCTCCATGTATCCATTTGGGCAAATCTCAAAAACATAATTTTAAAACATCAGATAAAGCACACATATAAAATGATAACAGTTCCATAAATTTGAAAAGATACAAATCAATACTTTACGCATGCAGTGTTAAACACCCACTTCCCCATTTGCAGTAGATTCAGCTTCATTTCACATGTTCTTTGCCAGGTGAGAAAACATTTATCTTCTCTACAACGAAATTGCTATAATTTGTCAAAGGTTTTCCAGAATATTGATATGGTTTGAGATGAGTGTCCTAGGGTCATCAAAGAGCCCCTTCAATGATTCTCTGAAACCAGGGCATGGGGAGAGTAGGAAAGTTCTGGTCTTGCCCTTCTTAACAATTTTTAACCCCCTGCTCTCTTCACCTTCTGGTGCCCAATCTGAGGAAGAACCTCTAGTTTCTTTCCAAGCGAAAGAGGGGATTAGAAAATGGAATATATATCTTTATCCTTCCACAAGCAGACAGATAGGCAGGCCCACAGAAAGACAGAGCTACCATTATCAGCAGGCAATTGTGCAAAGCTAATGTTTCAGCAAGGAATAATGGAAGGGAGGGAAGATAAGGAAAAAGACTGTGTTAAGAACATGGCAACAAGATTGGTTTCTGATTCCTCACTGGCTACAATTTAATGCTTTTTCAGAAGTATACAGCATGATCTTTGGAGCCCCAGTCTATCCCAAGGACATTTATTCTCTTCCTCTGGGCTCTCAGCAACATAGGAAACAACTAATGGCTATTATCAATTTGCATTTCAAAAAGAAAATCTAGTCTGATTATTTCCACGAGGCCAAGGATGCTGAACATCATCCAATACCTGTCACATAAATTCCCAGGATTGTGACCATATAGGTAGATTTGTATATGTTATACTTTTCATAATGTGCATATAAAGGGAATTATATCAACAATTCAGTTAATACAAAGTCTCCTAAAGAGTGGATTTGATAATTAGTGGGAATGGAAAGGATCCAACTTTGGAAGACAATTTGGCAATATCTCAAAAATTAAAATGTACACACCTTTGACTTGGCAATTCTAGAAATTCATCCCTTAATTTTACTCATAGTATGTGTACAAAGATACATGTGTAAGGATATTCACCAAAAAATTAATATGTGGTGGCAAAATATGAGGATTATGTTAATTATGATAAACGTGAATGTCTATCAATAGGAAAATAGTTAAATAAACTTTGCTTCATCCATGCAAATGAAATCTGTTTAGCTAATTTCTACAAAACAGCTGCTGCTGGGATTTTTTTGGGGATGTCATTGAATTTATAGACTAATTTGGGCAGCACTGACATTTTAACAATTATGAATCTTCTAATCCAGTCACATGAGACATCCTTTAATTCATTTAGGTACTTTAAAATTTCTCTCAATAATGCTGTATTATTTTTTAGTATAAAGGTCTTGTGCATATTTTTACAACAGCACTTGGATTTATTAGATCTACTGTTTTTCTATTTTCTAATTTATTGCTTTTTATAATTATTAACTTCTTTCTTTCATTTGTTATCCTTTTTCTAGTTTTGTTAGTTCTTTAAATAATTTCTTTTCAGCTTTTACTGATATAAATATTCTATGCTTCCATGCTGTGAATTATTCCCTGAATATGTAGGTCTTTAACTGCACTCTCTAGGTTCTGATTAAACTGTTTTTTATCTTTTCTTCCCTAGAAATTCTATAATTTTAGTTTGTAGTTTGTCTTTTGTCCAAGAGTTCTTTAAGAGAGACTTTTTAAAATTATCAAGTGGAAAGTCCTCTCATTTTATTAAATTTGGTTATTATTTTTTAACTCTATTTCAATGTGATCAGAGAATATTTTCTATATTATTTCCACTTTCTGAAGCTTATTGAGGTTTTTGTCATGGCTTAATATTTGGTTTGATATGTTTGGTTTTTTGAAAAGGAGGTGCATTTTCTATTGTTAGGGAAGGTAGGTTGCTATATATTAATCAGACACATTATATTAATTATATTACTAGGTCATCTATAACTTTACATACTTTTTAATACATTTGATCTGTTATTGGCTAAAATTAATTGAAAATTTCTATTCCTACAATGTTTTTATTTATCCTCCTACTGTAATAATTTCTGATTTATAAATATTGTTGCCATCTTATTTGTTGCAAAGATGTAGATTACTATTGTCTTTAATATTAATATGTCTGTGCAATTTTTGTCCTATTTCATGTTTTTTTACCTAAATTCCACTTTCTCTGATATTAAAATCATGGATCCTGCTTTCTTTGTTTGCCTTTACTTATGTCTTTCGAATTCTATAATTCGAAAACCCTCAGCTGCAGGTCTGTTGGAGTTTACTGGAGGTGCACTCCAGACCCTGTTTGGCTGGGTGTCAGCAGCGGTGGCTGCAGAACAGCGGATTTTCGTGAGACCACAAATTCAGCTGTCTGATAGTTCCTCTGAAAGTTTTGTCTCAGAGAAGTACCGGGTTGAATGAGGTGTCAGTCTGTCCCTACTGGGGGGGTGCCTCCCAGTTAGGCTGCTCAGGGGTGAGGGACCCACTTTAGGAGGCAGTCTGACCATTCTCAGATCTCCAGCTGCATGCTGGGAGAACCACTACTCTCTTCAAAGCTGTCAGTCAGACAGAGACATTTAAGTCTGTGGAAGTTCTTGCAGAGTTTTTGTTTGTCTGTGCCCTGCCCCCAGAGGTGGAGCCTACAGAGGCAGGGAGGCCTCCTTGAGCTGTGGTGGGCTCCACCCAGTTCGAGCTTCCTGGCTGCTTTGTTTACCTAAGCAAGCCTGGGCAATGGCGGGCGCCCCTCCCCCAGCCTCGCTGCCGCCTCGCAGCTTGATCTCAGACTGCTGTGCTAGCAATTAGCGAGACTCCGTGGGCATAGGACCCTCCAAGCCAGGTGCGGGACACAATCTCCTAGTGTGCCGTTTTCCAGGCCCGTTGGAAAAGCGCAGTATTAGGATGGGACTGACCCGATATTCCAGGTGCCGTCTGCTTCCCCTTTCTTTGACTAGGAAAGGGAACTCCCTGACCCCTTGCGCTTCCCGAGTGAGTCAATGCCTCGCCCTGCTTCGGCTCGCGCACAGTGCGCTTCACCGACTGTCCTGCACCCACTGTTAGGCACTCCCTAGTGAGATGAAACCGGTACCTCAAGCAGAAATGCAGAAATCACCCGTCTTCTGTGTCGCTGGGGCTGGGAGCTGGAGACCGGAGCTGTTCCTATTCGGCCATCTTGGCTCACGATTTTCTTATTTGAGTTCAAAATGGGTTGTAAAGCAGCAGAGACAACTCAACATCAACAATGCATTTGGCCTAGGGACTGCTAACAAAGGTACAGTGCAGTGGTGGTTCAAGAAGTTTTGCAAAGGAGATGAGAACCTCGAAGATGAGGAGAGTAGTGGCTGGCCATTGGAAGTTGACAATGACCAATTGGGAGCAATCATCGAAGTTGATCCTCTTAGAACTACACAAGAAGCTGCAGAAGAACACAACGTTGACCATTCTACGGTCGTTCGGTATTTGAAGCAAATTGGAAAGGTGAAAAAGCTCCATAAATGGGTGCCTCATAAGCTAAGGAAAAATGTTTAAAAAATCATCATTTTGAAGTGTTGTCGTCTCTTATTCTATGCAACAAAAATGAACTATTTCTTAATCAGATTGTGATGTGCAATAAAAAGTGAATTTTACATGACAACCGGCAATGACCAGCTTGGTGGCTGGACTGAGAAGAAGCTCCAAAGCACTTCCCAAAACCCAACTTGCACCAAAAAAGTCGTGGTCACTGCTTGGTGGTCTGCTGCCGGTCTGATCTACTACAGCTTTCTGAATCCCAGCAAGGCCATTATATATGAGAAGTATGCTCAGCAAATTGATGAGATGCACAGAAAACTGCAAGGCCTGCAGCTGGCATTGGTCAACAGAAAGGGCCCAATTCTTCTCCACAACAACCGACTGCATGTCACACAACCAACACTTACTTCAAAAGTTGAATGAATTGGTCTGTGAAGTTTTGCCTCATCCGCCATATTCACCTGACCTCTCACCAACCAACTACCACTTCTTCAAGCATCTCAACAGCTTTTTGCAGGTGAAACACTTCCACAACCAGCGGGATGCAGAAAATGCTTTCCAAGAGTTCATTGAATCCCAAAGCATGGATTTTTATGCTACAGGAATAAACAAACTCATTTCTTATTGGCAAAAATGTGTTGATTGTAATGGTTCCTACTTTGATTAATAAAGATGTGTTTGAGCCTAGTTATAATGATTTAATATTCATGGTCTGAAACCCCAATTACTTTTGCACCTTTTCATTTTTTGGCATGTCTTATTTGATTTTTATTTTTTGATGTACAATTCTTCCAGTATTTAGAGTTTGTCATATTATTTGTTACAAATATATAGATTACTAAAGAGTTTGTATCTTTATCTTGGTGGTTATCTTTATAAGTAAAAACTTATTATAAATTTATAATTATAATTAAAACCATGTAATACATTGTCCTTAGTGTACTATTTCTTTAAACAAAAGCTCTCATTTCCGTTTGGTGATTCTATTTCCTTTCCTCTCTGTTTTATCCACCATCTGACTGCATTTGGGGAGTCTTTACAATATTGAGACTTTGAATCTGAGAACATGTCTCCCCACTGATTGGGTTTTCTTTAAAAATTTTACACAATACTTATTATAATTTTCCTTATAGAAATCTTACTTATACTTTGATAATCTTATTCCTAGATACTTGACATTTTAAAATGCCAGTGTAAATGGTATTTTTAAAAACTATTTTCTATTTGTTGCTAGTGTACATACACAATTGATTTATGTATGTTAATTTGTACCCAGCTACCTTACTATACTCTTTTATTAATTCTTACAGTTTATCTTTAGGTTATGTTAGATATTTTATGTATACAATCTTATTATCTGTAAATTACATCTTTGGTATTTTTTCTTCTTGCACTTTTTTTTTCTTTGCTTTACTATGCTGGCTGAGACCTCCTATACAAAGTGGAACTGAGAAGAACAGACATCTTTGGTTTTTTTTTCTTTTGATCTCAAAGGGAAAGCTTTCCATGTTCACAATTAAGTATGATGCTTGATACTTTAAAACAATGAATACCCTTTATCAGAGTGATGCAATTCCCTTTTTTTAAGTTCTGGGGTACATGTGCACAACGTGCAGATTTGTTACATAGGTGTACACGTGCCATGGTGGTTTGCTGCACCTATCAACCCTACATTAGGTATTTCTCCTAATGCTATCCCTCCCCTAGCCCCCCACCCCTCAACAGGCCCCATTGTGTGATGTTCCCCTCCCTGTGTCCATGTGTTCTCATTGTTCAACTCCCACTTGTGAGTGAGAACATGCGGTGTTTGGTTTTCTGTTCTTGTGTTAGTTTGCTGAGAATGATGGTTTCCAGCTTCATCCATGTCCCTGCAAATGACATGAACTTATCCTTTTTTATGACTGCATAGCATTCCATGGTGTATATGTGCCACATTTATTCCCTTCCATTTCAACTTTTCTAAGAATTGAAAATTATAAATGGAAATTAAACTTTATCAAATGACCTTTAGCATCAATTAAGAAGACTATGTGATTCTTTTCCTTTAATCTATTAATAAAAATATAACATACTTTCTGTCGTGGCATGCATTACTGTTATGATTAGCAAAAAAAAAAAAATCAAAGCTCTGCAAAGCATCTGTTATTATACCCAAAGGTATGTTAGGTTCAAGCTGGAGTGGAAGCATCCCTCCCAGATGTGTGGATTTGGAACGTTTTTGGAAAGCTCCCAGATTCTGAAACTATAGGGGTTTCACCCACCAACCTAGGGAAATAGAATAACCTCAGGAATACTAAGGTTACTTTGAGGCATATGAAGCATGATAACTTAAACAGCTTCATTTATGAGTTATTTTCTAAATATACTCCAGAGCCATTTGTTCTTAGTTCTGTCTCAGTTTTGGGCCTGTCTCTCTTTCATAGTACGCCTTCTCAAAAGCATACCTTCTCTAAGGCATACATTTGTGCGTGCATCTAGCAGGTGAGTGTGTGTGTGTGTGTATGTGTGTGTGTTGGGGACAAGGAGACTCATCGTCCCAGGCCACCTTAGACTAATGAAATTAGAAATTAGACTTTCTGGGGCTGGGACTCAGGCATTTAAAAAATCTCCCCGAAAATTGCAATATGCAGCCAAAGTTGAGAACCACTAATCTGTATCTCCTTGAAACTGAAAATCATGTATGTTTATGAAACAAAGCTCACAGAAGGAGAGACCTGGTTATTACAAAGACACATAGACAATGAGATTCGGCATTAGCCACATGAGGCATGGCAGGATAAATAAAAGACAAAGACTGCCAAGTGAAGGAAGAAAAGAAAGCAAAAAGAGATGGTACAATAATGATAGCAAATCTACTCACTCAATTTTCTCTGGAAGGTCAGTTCGGGTCATGCACACACAATTAACCAAAATAGTGACCGTAATAAATAAACTGAACCACCTGAAAGGCCTGTGTTAAGGAAAAGCTGAGATCACCAAGTCTCCGTGATGTCATCTGGGATCACCTTGATGCTGAATGATTACATTCATAAATCTTAGCTAAGATTAGCTTTATGATCTTGTCACATAATAACCACTAACATTTACTAAGTGCCTAAGCTAGGCTGAGTACTTTGTCCACATTACTTCTAATACAACTGATCTACAGGTGGGTATAAATAACTACATTTTGAAGCTGAGAAACAGGCTGACAACAAATAAAAGTTAAATAACTATCCTCAGGTCATGCAGCTAGTCAACCATGCTGCAGAGATGTGAACTCTATCTGTCTGATAACAAACTCTGAGCAAGGTAGAAGGAAACAGGCTCCCTTTTCCAAAATGTCCTTCTGCCCCAAAGCCTTCATTTCACTATACAGAATGGCCTGAAATTTCATCTGGCAAACGTCTTTTTTATTCTAAAAGACAAAGAGAAGTTAGAAATTTGGAGATAAGTGAAGAGGTACAAACTTTCATGGGAATTAGTTTCATCAGATTGTTTGCGTAACTTAGTTGAGATCAGTTCCACCGAGGAAATGGTCTTCTGGGTAGGAACGGTGGAGGCAGGCACAGGGAAGTGAAATACTGGCTCAGGAAGAAGACCCCAAGTAGGATTAGGCTGGAGTGGAGAACTCTGAATAGCTAGAGCGGAGAATATTGACAGCAGACTGTGGGCAAACGGATTACCAAAAGGGGAGGGAGACATTGAAAGGAAGGTGGGTGGAAGGGGTAAATAGAAGGGAAGAAATGTTGGTGGGGAGAATCTAAAGGTAAATTTTTCCCACTTGGACATTTTTCTTAGGAATAGCTGGGCTCCTAACAGTACTTCCTAAGGAAAAACAAAGCTTGAAGATAAGCTTGACCTACAGAGAGAGTACAACACTCATTTTTCAATTTGAGCAGAAGTATTTAAATGTATTTTAGTTTTCTGTAAATGCCTTGATGTGTCTAGTTTTACAGTTACTTAGGAACACATCTATCTTGAAAAGGAAAATTCTATTAATTAAACCACAATTTCCTGCTGACTTACAATTAAATTAAGAAATATGCTCACATGGGGGGAAATGTTAGTCCAAGGATTAAACTAAAATTGTGTCTCCAATTCTACAAACCTTTAAAAGTAATATCTTAAGTATAATATTAGTTATGAAAACATTCATAGCAAATGTGACTAGAATTATATTTTTGGTGAAATATTAATAATAGGGCCCTGAGAATTCTAGTATCTTTTGGGGCTGGAGTTACCAAATTTATGAGATTTAAATGCAGACTTTTGTGAGGAAGAAACCCCCTCAACAGCTTTTCTGTCCAGCTGTGACTCTACCAAGCAATTATTTACTCATCAAATCTCAAGATGAAGAGAATATTCACTGGTCACTTGGTTCTTTTAAGGGGATTTTATTTCTAATTAGCTGTTTCTTACTTATCCAGATGTAATT
Source organism: Nomascus leucogenys (assembly GCF_006542625.1). NCBI lineage: Eukaryota > Metazoa > Chordata > Mammalia > Primates > Hylobatidae > Nomascus > Nomascus leucogenys. The sequence goes on along the minus strand of NC_044384.1, from coordinate 112,711,346 downwards.
CAACCAGAATCCGTAAAGAGGAGTTTGTATGTTTGTGATTTCTCTTTATTTGTAATTTCCATGTAATTGTATATATTTTGAAAAAGCAACAACTACCCAAGCAGAGACGACACATTGAGAGAATAATTACCCTGATTACTTTCCATTAACTGCCTACTTCCTCACTGTAGATACTGCTCTACGTGGTCTTGGATAATTTACTTAATGCTTCTGTGTGTTAGTTTCATTATCTGTAAAATGGGGATGATAATCTCTACTTCAGAGGCTTTTGAACTGATGATGGTATTGACACTTAGGAAGTATTTAGCAAGTGGGAGACTGTATTGTCATTAAATATCCTTCTGTAGAGTCTGAAAATTCAAGATTCAGCTCAGAAAACATAATTCTCGCTGGCCAGCCAGAAAGAAAAAAATGTAAAAAGAGAAAACGTAATGCAACTTCGTCAAGCTGTGCAGCTTCATGTTGAGTGTGCAGATAGATGACTGTGCCAAGGTTACCAGCTCAATGAGAACTGTCCAGAAATCCAACAGTCTGCCTCAGAGTTAGGGAGCAGGTTAGAACTCTTTTTTACTGAAGGCTTCTAAGAAAAGGCTGGTTACCATTTGTCAGGCAACTGAGGCAGGTGTATTCTTGCACATCAACCTCCTGCAAGCCAGGGCTAAATTTGTGATAAAGAACTTCCAATCCTTCCGATAACCAAGGATATCAGGTCATTAGGATCTTTCCATTAGGACCACCCAAGAAGATCTTAGGAAACCAAACCAAAGTCTCTGTTTTCTACTAGTTTGGCTTGCCTTGCAAAATCCCCTGAAGGCAGCTTCTTACACTACCTAAAACAATTCATATAGTAGACATTTGACCAATGTGTCTCTAATCATTACAGTCTTGTATGGCATGAATATCAGATTATTGACATTTTAAACCTGCTAGTAGTTTTTGAGTAATTTGTGATGTTAACAGTGCCCCATGACCAATGAGGTCCCATTGAGACTATGTGTGCTCTTGCCATCATGGTCTGTTTTCCTTGCCCTCTGGGAGGTGCTGCTCTTTTGCCCAGTAAACAGCCACTTCTCAGCATGGCTATGGCACAGAGTAACAGCCCATGCCTATCTCATCTGCCCAAAGAAGGCTCGGGCCCTCTTACTGCCTGTTGTGTTGTGGGGAAAGTGGACCACACACCGTGGTGAGAATGTGTCTGGGGGCATCAGCAAACCTCCCCTCATAAAGAGGACATTTTTCAAGTTGTGCATCCACAGGTGGGTCTAGATTAGTCTGAGGTGAATCCAAACCACCTGTGTGTTGCATGAACACTTCCTCTGCTTTGGGGTGTGGGACACATTAAAGGCCCAAGCCATTTTTTCAATCTAATGACCTCATCATCCTTTTGGGATTCAAATGGATAAGGGCTTTGTTGCTAACCTCTAAAGAAGGTACTGGACACAGTGGGCAAGGTCTAATTCTAACACATGGAAGAGGCAATCGTGCAAAGGATATGAGTGGACAGACACTTTGATGGCCGTTCTTCTGATCAGGTTGAAAGGACTGAATAGCCACAGGGCCCGAGTGGCACTAAACCGGGAAATGGTCCTCCCTTTGTTCAGCACCATAAATGTCTAAAACAAAACAAAACAGAGAGTGGACCTCCAATGAGAAACAAGATTCCTTATACAACCATGTTTTTAAACATGAGAGGCATTATCTCAGGCTCATGAGCAAGAAGGGCTCTGGGAACCACAGGTCAATGAGAGTCAAATGCAGGTACAGAGAGGTAGAGAGGATCAAGAACTAAAAGCCATATCCTCACCCTCTCAGCAAGATCCTGGTCTCTGGGACTGACAGTGCACCAAGATGAGCCCACTGAGGGTACTTTAATGGACAGACAGCCAATCCTCAGGCTGGTAAGATGTGTTATGCCCGGGGGAGGACTCTGGCAACAGGATGGTGAAGTTCTGGCTGCATTTAATTTCTCTTCTGACTAGAGAACGATCCTTGTTTTGTAATGTTTCTTCTGTCTCCACCTTCTAGGTCTCTGTCTCTTAAGCCCTGTCTTGTTTTCTCCCTCTGAGCATTTAGGAGGATATGAACTCTTGGCATGGGAGAGGAGGAAAAAAGATATTCGGTGCCTTTTTATTTACTCTGCTAGCCATATTTGAGATGGCTGATTCTTGTCCTCCTAACCCCCAAACATGCATTCACCATTTTTTGGCTCTGTAGAACATCTAAAATATAGCACAGGTGAGATAATTATCATGAAGAAGCTCTTGTTTAAACTACTGATTCTCAAACTTTTTGATTTCAGGGATTATTACTCTCAAACCTTATTGAGGACCCCAAATAACTTTTGTTTATGCTTATACCTTTTTGTTTATGCCATATATATATCATATTTGAAATTAATATATATGTATATATGCTTAAACACATATATACATATCATATGTGTGTGTATACATATCTCGTATTAGAAATTTAAAACTCAGGAAATTTTAAAACATGGGAATATACAGGCACACATTCCAGTAGCTGTTAGAGTGATGACATCATCACCCATCAATAGCCTCTATATTCAGCAATGTATGATCATGAGAAAGTGTGTGAAAATGACAAATTACATCCAAGTATAGTTATAAAATAGTTTTGATTTTATAAACCCACTAAAACAGTTTCAGGGACACCAGGGGTTCCAAGATCATAGTTGAGGACCACTGGCTTAAATCATCCCGCTTTCTCACCGCCATACTCCTCCCCCAACCTCAAGATGTCTGCTCTCCACCTGCAAAGAGAGCGAACTCCTCTGGAGGCCCCAGGCCAGAGCTCATCCAAGGGAACCGCCAACTTTCCCTGAAAGCTCTGCAGCAGTTATCTGCTTTTGAAGATGTGGGTTTAGTTAGTTTCTATCATAAATGTCATAAAAATTCAAAGAGATCATAAAATAAGTTAGATATGTTTTTTTTGGTTGTTAATGGAATCTTTAGCAGACTGCCACATCACCCAGGGCTCAGGAGGACTTCCTGGGCTGGGTGGGACCGAGACTTCCTCTCCAAGAGCTGAGAGCAGACATTCCTACTGGTAGCTCTTACCCGGTGTGTGCTGTAGAAGGGGTCTAGATCCTCCAGGGGCTCCCCGATCAGTTCTGCTGGGAGCTCACCATAGAACTTGGGCAGCTGGTTGCAGGCTTTCAAGTCTAGCTGGGGCCGAGGCTTCTCTTCTTGGTCCTTCTGCTCCCTATGCTTCTCTCTGACTTTCTTTGTTGCGTGCTTGGCAGCAATTTGCTTCTCTATCTCCACCAGTGACTCCGGAGTAAAGCGACGGAAGTTGTTAGTTTCGAGGGATCCAATGGGGAATTCCATCTTCTCATTCTTCTTCAGGAAGTATTTATACTCTTATAAGAGTGGACATAACCACAGAGAGGTGACAGCTTGCCCACTGGTCCTGTCCCTCTCATCTGTCCCATCTTGATTGTCAGAACAGCCCCCTCCCACCCTCATATCTGGCTCCTCCCTGAACTCACACTTGGCTCCTCCCAGGAACCCATTCCCCTGCAATGCTCTCAGGGGAGGCTGTTTATTCCACCCTCCTCCAGGTGCCTCAGGGTTATGTCTTTGCTCCCCATGTGCTTCTATGTCATTGCTTCTTCACCACTTTGTACCATCCTACCACCACCACCAGATTTAGCCATGCTGCCCTCTCTCCTCATTTCTAGGACCACTGAGTTCCAGGCACTCTCCCATATTCATCAAAGACTTTGGTTTATAGTCTACTTTATCTTAAGTCTCATGCTACTTTCTTATCACAACCTTTTATTTACTGACATTGTCAACATTTCTCCACCTGTTTGAATTTCATTCGGACCTCCAAGTTACTGGAGAACTCCAGATTATTGGAGAATTTCATTGGGACCTCCAATTTCACTGGGACCTCCAGGTTCAGCCTGTGGCTGAACACTTTTCTCCATAACCAGATCAGACCTGTAGTCCACAATTTTAGCCACTCCCTCACACTTATCCTAAATCCCAAGGCTAAGTCAATCCAGAACAATTCCCCTGAACTGCTGAGGGGTTATGGGGAACCTCAGTATTGCCTGGGAATCATATGGTATCCCTAGTCAGCAGTTTCTTCTAGTCTGAGGTTTCAAATACACTCTTTTCTTACTATTCCCTGTCTTCCCTTGCAGTAAGCCAATGACCATATTTCCTAGGTCATGGAGAAAAACAGAACTCTGTCAACTTCATATCATCAAACCTCCAACTCACCTGCGTCTGCAGCCTTCTTTCCTCCTTCCCTTCTGTTACAACATGAGAGATATCATCCTACATTCTAAGGACCACTCCTTTCCCTCTGCTTAGGATCTTATCTCATAGCTACCTCATTTTTCTCTCTCTCCTTGTCTGCCAGCTCTTTCCTATCAGCATTTAAAGATACTTAACTGTCCTTCAACTTTAAAAACTCTCCCTTGATGCAGAGCCCATCCAGGTCTTCCCTCCTCTGTCCTCCTGTTCTCTGCTGGCTTTTAATAGAGGACTTACTTCTACTCACTGTTTGCAGTCACTCTTCAGTCTTTGAAGCTTGGATTTTGCCCTCCTATCTCACTAAAATGCTTCCTTGAAGGGATACAAGAGATCGCCTTGTGGCTAAAGTCAAGGGGCCCTTCTTAGTTCTTGTCTTTTTTGTCTTTTTTTTTTTTTTTTGAGACAGGGTATCACTGTCACCCAGACTAGAGCGCAGTGGTGCAATCTCTGCTCACTGCAGCCTCTGTCTCCTGGGCTCAAGCAATTCTCCCACCTCAGCCTCCCAAATAGCTGGGCTATAGGCACATGCCACCACACTCGGCTAGTTTTGAAAAAAATTTTTTGTAGAGACAATGTACCACTATATTGTCCAGGCCCATCTCAGTTCTTATCTTGATGGTCCTATTGGCTGTTTTGACAATTTCCTCCTTAAAATACTGTCTCTTTTTGGCTACCATGACACTCTCTTGGTTTTCCTAACTTTCTGTCTTCTCCTTCTCAGTCTCTCCTTTCTCAGCTTCTCCCATACATGATTGTGAATATTGGCACTTTATCTTTTGTTTTCAGAATAATAACAATAGTAACAACTTCAACAGCACTAGCATTTACTGAGATTCCACTGTATTTCAGACTCTGGATTAAGCAATTTTCATGCATTGTTACATTAACTATCACTGTACCTGTGAGGTATTATCTCTAATATATAAATAAGATACCAGAGCAGCATAGTTAAATTTTCCAAGATCACATTACTAATGAGTGGCAGAATGGTACTTAAATTCAGGTATGTTTGCCACAATCTCTTGGGAACATCTCTTCATTCCCATGTCTTCACTTCTCATTTATATGCAGATGACTGAGTCTTTATCTGTAGCTCTCAGAAGTCCATGGGGGCTCAGATCTTCATTTGATCTCTCCACTTGAGTGTCTCATGAGCACCTCAAACTCAGCATGCCCCAAACTAAACTCATAATTATCTCCTCACTTCTTTCTAATACCTGCCTCTCTTCTATGTCTTTTTACTGCCATTAGCCCCAAATAGCCTGTTTCTGTGTCTGTCCACAACCTGGGTACCACAATTATACTCTTTCTATTTCATTCCCACATACAATCAGACATCTAGTGCTGTTGCTTCTGCCTCCTTAGTATCTTCTCTTCATGTCTCTGTAACCTCTCCATCATACTGCTAGTCCAATCACTGTCATCCCACTGGCCTCATATGTGTCATTTTGATTCCCCTTTAGTCCTTTCTAACCTATTCTCCAACAGTGGCCAAGTGATATTTCTAAAATGCAAATCTGGTTATGTGATATCTTTATTTAAAATCATTCTAAGGCTCTCCATAGCACTCAAGATAACCCAAACTGTGTGCTGGCTTCTCCAGCATGGTAGTCCCCAGCCACACTACTTTTATAAGTTTATCCTTGAATCTGACCCATTCTTTTTTATGTTAAGGCTTTTCCATATTCCACTTCCTTTGCCTAAAATTATCTTTCCACTTTATTTTGTCTGGCTAATCCTCTCTTATTCTTGTACTCTTGGCTTTGAGACAATTTCTTCCATTTCTGACCTATATGAAGTCTATGTTAGGATTCCTGTTTCATGTTTCTATAACTCTCTACACTTTCTCTATAAACCTCTGATTTGTAATTTCTGTTTGCCTTTCTATTGTTTTTACCAAATTTTAAGCTCAGTGAGGGCTGGACTCACATCTATTTTGTTCAGCATCGATTTTCCAGAACCTAGTACAGTGCCTGGCACTAACTAGATACAGAATAGATAGTTGTTGCATGAATAGAGGTAACGACAAAGCTTAATAGCTGAAAAACTAAAGAACATTTTGTTCAGAAAAATGCAGCAAAAATCACAGATCCAATAATAGGAATATAAGGAACCAAAGAGATTATTGAGTCTATTGACATTTTAAAGCTCACACACCCCAAAGTCAAGAAGATGGTGGCAGAGGCAGTGCTTAAATCAAATACCCCTATGATGGAGATCCTGCTTGCTCCCACCATACCTAGATGTATTTCTTGAATCCAATACCCCTGTGATATAGACACTGCTTATTGTCATCAGCCCTAGAGGCGACTCTGGTACCCAATACCCACATGTGGGAGGCTCCGCTGGTTATCACCAGTCCTTCCACGCATTGAAGTCCTGGGAGGAGCTCTCACTGCTCTGACACCATTCGTCTTCCCTAATGTCCTCCATTACTTTCTTCTGAGAACTTTCCCTCACCCCCTTCCTCTCCTCCTGCCTATTTGTAGTTGATCTGTCCCTTAGGGAACTTTTCAAAGTCAATCTGCATTACATAATTGAACATCTGTCTTCTATTTTCTTCTAACTTAGAAGTTCTATGCTTTGTGTGCCCAAATTCTGATTAACATGGTGTATTTATGCAATGACCATTCAAACACTGTTGACTTCAGTGATTTTAATTCTTCCCTCCTGAGAAACAAAGATTAAGTTAACTTTCTCTTCCTTATCTAGGGGAGAAGAGATACTTATAGTTTGGAACCAAATTTGAATCCCCGGACTCAGCTGTTTAGTAACAGTGCAAGAATTCTCTCAGTGACACTGGAATGCAATGTTGAGGATTGAGAACAGGACTAAGCCAGAATTCCAGGTCCTGGAGCTGGGGCTTGAGGTCAAAGCAGACTCAGCTATGAGACTGACTTGATGCCAAATGACCATAATTCTTCTGGGCTACCATAAATCCCTCCAGCTAAGGACAAAGTTGTTTTCAACATTGGGATGGGAATTTGTAGTGATGTGATGTAGGTATGAGGGACCAGTCCTTCTTTTAAGACTTCCCCATCAGAAGTGATAGCTCTGGACTTGGGATCCCTTGATTGAAGTGGTTCTCTATATTCCCATCTATTACCCAGTGTCTTTACATGACATCCTGAGAAAAATACTGGGGTGCAAGTAGTTTATCTGAGAGCTAGTTCTAGGAATGTCATAGAGGAGAGGAAAAGTAAGATCAGAAGAAGAAAGCAGTATTTTTATGAGCCATTTACTCTTATGGGCAAACTGGGCTCAGAATTGTTTCACTGAGGGGTGAGGATACTAGGGTTTTATCTACCAGTCCTGTCCCTTATTGGTTGAGGGTCGCCCTGGGATCTTAACTCTACAGAACTTACTTCAGTGGCCAGAGAAAGCCCTGGGCAGAGAGAGGCAGGAAGTCACATGTAGGAAGTGTCTGCTGGTGACCTCTGGTCTAGATCCCTGGGAAATGAGCAAGGTGCAGATAGTGACGGCTACAGTCCTTGCAACCTTAATTGGGAATCCCTATTTTAGAGTCCAGTTGAATGTAGAGGGGAAGGCACATCCTTTGTGAGGTAGCCATATGAAATGTATGTGTTATAGGATTAGTCTGGGCCTGATATTCACTTCTTGGATTGATGGCTGAGGAGGAGACAATCCAAGAAATACCTATTCTAGTTTAGCTCCAAGCTCAGCCCTGGCTTTCAAATAGTCTGCATGAGTTTTTGCAGGTATATTCCCTGAAGTTTAATAGCTGTTCCTGCTAAGCAAGCCTATCTATTTGGTGGGCATTCAGCCCTCCCAAGATGAACCAACAGTGATGTTTGGTTCCCCTTGCCTCCTTTTTTTTTTTTTTTTTTTTGAGACAAGGTCTCACTGTTGTCCAGGCTGGAGTGCAGTGGCACAATCACAACTCACTGCAGCCTTGACCTCCCATGTTCAAGTGATCCTCCCACCTCAGCCTCCCAAGTAGTGGAACCGCAGGTATGTGCCACCATGCCTGGCTAATTTTTGTATTTTTGACAGGGTTTTTCCATGTTCCCCAGGCTGGTCTCAAACTCCTGGGCTCAAGCAATCTTCCCACCTCAGCCTCCCAAAGTGCTAGGATTCTGGCATGAGCCACTGTGCCCAGCCCCTTTTGCCTTCTTAATATCAGATGGGAGAGATTCTTTCTCTATTGTTCTTCTCTAAAGATCCCATGTCTCCCAGAACCTGTAGGATCTCTGAATACTAACCTGAGTGATGGCAGAACAGATTAGCTATAGGGCCGATGCTTTCCTTTATGCAGTGGTGACTCTCTCTGGCCCCAGATCCTGAGGGCCAGACCCAGGCCTACAGAAATTCCTCTCACAGGCAGTCCCCCATCACTTACATTGACTGATCAGTTATAGGGGTATTGGCTCAGAGCCTTCAGAGAGGACTGTCTAACCTTGCGTTTTCCCCAATGTGTTCTGCAGAATTTGTAAACAAGTGTCCTGTGGGAAAAACAGTGTAGGTAAAATTTTTCCCTTTGTAATGCATTTGTTGAAAAGTATAGAAGACACTAACATGTTTTATTGTTCTTTTTATTATGTAATGGTATGCTTTTAAGAAGTGACAGCCAATCTTGAATGTGGCAGGGAGATAGAGGAGAAGGCCCAGCTCCTTGAATACATGGCTGTACTTGCTAATTGAGAATGTGCTTCTGCCTGATGCTGTATGGCTTGGCAGCATAATTGCAGTTTTTTATTCTTAATAAAACAAATTATTTAATTTCCCTAATTGGTTACTTTTCCTTCTCATATAAAGTTTTTCTTTAAAAAAATCATATGATTAAGGTTTTGATAATTTTTTCAGGTGATTTATTCATGGAACCATGTTTGCTGTGTTACTTTACTTCAAGTGTGTCTTGGATCTCCTGAGGGCCAACTGATGACTTAACAGTGCATGATGATTTTAAAATTGTTCGCTGGTCCTATAAGCTTGCAAAATCTTCTAAGATATGTTCTCTAATGCTTCCAGAAAGGGTCTCTGGGATCTCTGGTCCATCATGATCCAGGCAACCCCTAAAAGGCAGTCCATTGACTTTCTAAGTTCTTTATGGGTTACAATATTCTCAGAAAGCTCATCAGCCCTAGGGCTAGTCTGGAGGTAAACAGGATGGTTTGCCATCACAGATGGGTAAAGCAGTATCTATGTGGATTTTTTCCTGCTTGCTTTAGAGAAGCTAGAACCAAAGCTCCTACAACAGACATTGATGTTCTTAGTTCTGTGCAGTAACCACTGGCTTTGTGGATAACAGCTCTTCCAGCTTCTCTAGTACAGTGAACTTCACATGCCAGCCCACAGTCTGGTGCTGAGCTAGCTGTATCACCATCACAGGGGGGAAGTGGGCTAAGATGCAGATTCCTGGACTCCACCTGAAAAGACTCTCATTCAGTAGGTCTGAGGTGAGGCCCAGGGAGCCCCATTTTTAACAGACTCATAACTGAAGCTTCCAAAGGTGTTGTCCCTTTGAGAAGCACTGAAATTCTCTGCAACTGTGAGATGAAACAGGACAAGGTTATAGAATCTGGTGAAGCCATGATCTACTCCCACAGTCTTAGGGCCTGGGTGAAAATCTTTCTGGATTTTGGAGGTCAGAAGCCAGTATTAGGGAGTTTTGGAAAAAGAGACCTGGCACCAAGTGGCAGATATTCTTATTCGTTCTAGGAAACTATGACTCCCCAGAGGTTTTGTTGGGGCAGTCGTTAGGACTTCCTGCTTTCTGTTATCAGAATCAGGGCAACTCCTGGCCAGGAACTTCAGGAAGCTTACACCCAGGGAATGAGAACAGAGTGGAATTTGATTATTTCTGAGGATCAAGTTTCTGTAGATATTTACCCTGTTTTTGAGATTTCTGGGCTACAAGAGGACCCACTGGGTCTCTTCTTCATAGGCTATAGTAGCACCTTGACTTGAATTTCTGAGATCTGAGGAGTGAGCAGTTTCTAAGAAGAAGACTAAATGGGATTGAACAGATAACAGGTGTTTCACATTTGCCATTTCGATGGTGATGGAAATAGCTATGGTTGGTCTTTGATTAAGACCTATGGTCTGGGAGAACCAGCTGACTCAGAGCTGCTTGGTAGAGGCTGGTGTGAATAAGGGTGACAGTGAGGGTCTCCCTGAGATTACGGTGGGCAGGGCAAGACAGAGGGTTCTTCCGACCAGATTTTGTAGATCTTAGCAGGATGTTTCTCTGATTACACAACAATCATAAACTTGCTGTCTCCTGTGTACTAATTGAGTCTGATCACAGAAATGACTAAACCTCATGAGGTGAATTACTCAAATCCTCGATTCACAACAGTAACAACAGCACCTCATTTATGTACAGTGAGTTTACAAAGTGCTTCTGCATAATTATCCCTTTTCGTCTCCACAGAAATCCTGTAGAGTAGGTCAAAGGTATTCTCTTAAATAAGAGAAAACTAAGAACCAATGAGGGTCTGTGCTTACTGTGATAAAAAGATGTTAATTGGACTGAACAAGCTTATCTCCGAGTCTTTTGATTCCAGACTCAGAGCTTTACAATCTCTGGGGCAAGTCTGGCTGACTACAGCAGGTCTGGAATGCTACTGATTGGGGCACCATTGGAGAGTTCCGGGGCTTGAGAGGGGCAGCAACTGACCTGAATGTGTTCAGATTTGGTGAGATTTCAAGGGGCCTCTGAGAAGAGCCTTTTTTTCCTGTAACTCACTGAGGTCTTAAGAACCCAATAGACATCTTTCCCTACTAATGTAGCATTTGACTCTGTATAGTAGATACGATGTGGATAAACAGGTAATTATAGTTTTTCCAGAAATTAATTAGTAAGCAAAAGTGTAAGATTTTACCTGTGTAGGATTGTACCTTCTCATACTTCCCATGGTTGCTCTCATTTACTTATATACAACTACGGTTAGCATTTTCATGTAGGTGACTCCAAAATCTAGACCTCTCTTCTGAGTTCCAGTCATGCTAACCCACTGTCTTTGGACATATCCCCTTTAATGCTCCATAAACACCTCAAAATCATTGTCTTCCATGATCTCACCATCTTCCACCACCAAAATCAAGCTTCTCTCCCCTCTGTGTTCCCTTTCTCAATAAACTTCATAGCCATTTTTCCAAGATAGAAACTTAGGAGTCTTCCTTTATGCTTCCTCAAATCTTCCTCCCTTATGCCAGACACCTTTTTACACTCTGGGGATATAGCAGTATACAAACTGTAGGTCCATAACCTTTGGGAGCTTAAATGTAGCTCTGGGCCTCAGTCAACTAATCTGGCCAGCTTCCCAGACCCTTACTTTTCAGAGGAGAAAAGGGCTGAAGTTATGAAGACAACCTAAGTAGTCTGTGGCCACATTTGAAACATTAAATTTATATCTCTAGCCCAAGTCTTTCACTTGCATTCCAAATTCTTGTATTCAGCCATCTATTCATCACCCTCCACCCAGATGTCTGACAGAAGTATAAAGTGAAATTATAATATTTTACTCCCAATATACTTTTTCCTTAGCTTTCTCCCATTTTAACACATTGTAACTTCATTATTCTAGTAACTTAGGTCCCACATCTTAAAACTTTTTAATTACCCATTACTGAAAGGAGTCTCTATTTAATAAATGTTGCTGGGAAAACTGGCTAGCCATATGTAGAAAGCTGAAACTGGATCCTTTCCTTACACTTTATACAAAAATTAATTCAAGATGGATTAAAGACTTAAATATTAGATCTAAAACCATAAAAACCCTATAAGAAAACCTAGGCAATACCATTCAGGACATAGGCATGGGCAAGGACTTCGTGTCTAAAACACCAAAAGCAATGGCATCAAAAGCCAAAATTGACAAATGGGATCTAATTAAACTAAAGAGCTTCTGTGCAGCAAAAGAAACTACCATCAGAGTGAACAGGCAACCTACAGAATGGGAGAAAATTTTTGCAATCTACTCATCTGACAAAGGGCTAATATCCAGAATCTACAAAGAACTCCAACAAATTTACAAGAAAAAACAAACAACCCGATCAAAAAGTGGGCAAAGGATATGAACAGATACTTCTCAAAAGAAGACATTTATGCAGCCAAGAGAAACATGAAAAAATGCTCATCATCACTGACCATCAGAGAAATGCAAATCAAAACCACAGTGAGATACCATCTCACACCAGTTAGAATGGTGATCATTAAAAAGTCAGGAAAAAACAGGTGCTGGAGAAGATGTGGAGAAATAGGAACAATTTTACACTGTTGGTGGGACTGTAAACTAGTTCAACCATTGTGGAAGTCAGTGTGGCGATTCCTCAGGGATCTAGAACTAGAAATACCATTTGACCCAGCCATCCCATTACTGGGTATATACCCAAAGGATTATAAATCATGCTGCTATAAAGACACATGCACACATATATTTACTGCAGCACTATTCTCAATAGCAAAGACTTGGAACCAACCCACATGTCCATCAGTGATAGACTGGATTAAGAAAATGTGGCACATATACACCATGGAATACTGTGCAGCCATAAAAAATGATGATTTCAAGTCCTTTGTAGGGACATGGATGAAGCTGGAAACCATCATTCTCAGCAAACTATCACAAGGACAAAAACCCAAACACTGCATGTTCTCACTCACAGGTGGGAATTGAACAATGAGAACACATGGACACAGGAAGGAGAACATCACACACCGGGCCTGTCGTGGGGTGGGGGGAGGGGGGAGGGATAGCATTAGGAGATATACCTAATGTAAATGATGAGTTAATGGGTGCAGCACACCAACATGATGCATGTATACATATATAACAAACCTGCACGTTGTGCACATGTACCCTAGAACTTAAAGTATATATAAAAAAAAACCTTTTTAAATTACCCATTACTTCTCTCTCTCAAATCTCACATCCAGTCACTCAGAAAACTCTGATTCTGAAGTATAGCTGTCTAATTCTCATCACAGCCACTGCTAACCATGTAGCCCAAGCCACTATCACCCGCTTCCATTGCTGCCGCCACAGTCCAATCCACCATCAGCTCTTGATTGGACTGCTATTATATCTTCTTAACTTGTCTCACTGCTAGCATTCTCTCAAACGCTTGAAGCCTATACTTTCTGTAGCAATCAGAATGGCACTTTTGAAATATACCCTGTAGTGTGCTCCCATAACTTCATCTCTGAACTCACTTCACATAATTCTCTTGCTTGTTCATTGGAATCGAGTCTCACAGACTTCCCTGGCTGTTTCTTGCACACAACAAGCACAATATTGCCTCTGTTTTTCAACTCCTTCTTCTCTCTGCCCATATTCTCTTCATGTTTATAATTACATAGCTCATTTAACTATTACCTTGCTAAAGAAGACTCCCCAACCATCCTTTCCCAAACAGCAGCCCCTGGCCACTTTGTACTCCTTTAGCTCTCTCTTCATTTTTCTTCATAACCCTTTTACCACCTAGTGGTTTACATTTTTGTTCATTGTTTATCTCCTTCAGTTAGAATGTTTGCCCCATGAAAATATAGATTTTGTCTATTTGCTTAGCTGTTGAACGCCAAACACTGAGAATAATGTTTAGTACATTTTAGGTAATCAACAGATATTTGTTGAATAAATAAATATTCAAGAAATCTGGATGGGTATTTATCAGATATTTATAAAAAGAGCTTTCCACCTGACACCGAAATTGAGTTTAGGGAACACTGGAAAGAGGAAGCACATGTAGCTGAACTGTGAGTCCAGGGTGGATAGAAACTGATCATATTCCATATTACTGAAAAGACAAGTGTCTTATGTTCAATAACAACTTAACTAAAATTCACCAAGATCTGGATAAAAGTCATTCTCCAAAGTGAGAGGAGAACAATAAAGGCTGAAACTAGGAGGGTTGTGGGGGCGGAATGGCACTGAATATTACAAAGATGCAGTAGCCAAAAATGAAGGAGAAGAAAAAGGATATGTCAGTGTTATAGAAACAGCAGGAAGAAAAGTTTCAAGAACTGCTGAGTCTTATTCTAGTTGTGGGAATGATTTTAGTCATATAGACTCGGAGGGAGTGTGAATAAGTACCGTGGAGTGGAGAGGATGTGACTAGATTTCTCAATTGCTGGAAGAGGGTGTTTGGGATATTGGTGTGACTGCAAACGTGACTAAGCTAATTATAAGAGATACCAAAAGAGCAGGCCATGATAATGAACCGTTTCAGGTTCATTATCTGCCTGGTATGACTTAGCTGCTTGGTGGAATAAGGAGCATGTTGTAAGGATGTTACTAGGACTGAGAATGTGGTTGGACTTTTCATAGCACTGAGTGAAAGTGTGACTGAGTTGGTGCTGAGAAATACTAACTGAACTATTGTTATGTCTGAGTGAAACTGTGTTATGCATGGTGCTGAGAGTGTGATTAGGTTCTCTAATACATGGAACAAATAACCAAGCTAGCTTTAGCCCTGAAGATATTGCTGGGCTCTCCATGGCAATGTGAACATGAGATTAAATGTCCCTGGTTTTGCAGATGTGGCCAGACTGGTCAAGACTTTAAGAAGATTGTCTCCAAGATGTAAGCATTTCATATAGCCAGTGATACTGATATGTGTCAAGCTAAGCAGTCCATTGCCTCAAAAATTTTAATCTTTAGACATCTGATGGGAGCAACAGGACACCGGACATATGAGTAAGCTGTCTAGGAAAGAGATAGCATTTGAAATAGATAAGCCACTGAAAAAGTGTGATAAGCTGTTTGTGGTGATGAAAGTGAGACCAGACCGCACTCTACATGATCCTGCCCAGTCGTTCGAGACTGAGTCTCAGCAATCTGTGACACTGGAAAAATAGCACTTAGCTGTCTTTGAAGTTGAATAATCTTGAGTTGCCTCTGATACCAAAGAATGGGGCTAGGGAAATCCTTGCTTAACTGAATCACCTATGAATGATCTCAGAGATAATAGCTAGGTAATCTGTTGTTGGAACAGGACCAAAGTAATTTTCGGGGCGGAGGAAAGTGCGTGCGTTATCCATGGTTCTGAAATCGCTAGTGAGCGTCTAGTCTGGATTTGAGCTGACCGTGGTACTGAACAAGAGAGGAAGGAATGGGTGAGAGCTGGATGGGACTGGCTTTCTGTGGGGCTTGGTGAATGATTGATCTGTTTGTAGTGCTAAATGAGTGTGTCAGGCTGAAATGCTGAGAATAGGTGCATTTATATGTGTGCTAAAAGGGAAGAAGAGCGTAATTCAAGAAATAAAGCTGGAGTTTGGAGAAGAAAGTGCCTAATAAGGCACTTAAAACAGCTCTGCCCACCAGAATGGAGATCCAAACGAAGTTGAGGAGGATAAATGTTAACTTCTCATGAGTCTTTACCTCCGTATCATCTCTTCCAACCCATTGAGAATGGGATCAGAAAGAAGGAATAGATTTTTGTGTCTAAGGAAGAAAAGAAGTTCCTTATCACATGATCTGAAAGTGTTGTGAACCAAAAAACTCAGGATGGTGGATTGAGTCAGCTATAGAAACCTTGAGTTATAATAATTCAAAAAAACCAGAGAGATACTGTGGTTTTGTTGAAATAGTCATTGGACTCGAAGACAGGAAGCATGAGTTCTGATGCTGTCTGGGTCTTTTGAATTCTTTGACCCTCATTTCTGTGATTTGTAAACTGGAGATGATTACCTCGGCCCTACTTATCTGACACCGTGGGAAAATCAAATAATATATATGGAAGCATTGTGTAAGGTAAATTATAGACAAATGCATAATATAGACCTTAATATTTCCATTACATATGTGATTTAATAGCCAATAGCCACTTAGCCTATTTCAATTCCACACCACTAGCTCTTAGTGTATAAACAAAACAAACATGTGAGATCATTTGCAATTAAATTAAATATAAAGAATTTACAATGTTCCACTTTATTTAGTTTGTAAATACTTTTGAATATGGTTCAGCTGCCCCAAATAAAAGTTTTCTCATTTGTACAATGAGGGGATTGGTCTGGGTCTATAATCCCTTCTATCTTGACAAGAAGCCGTGTTCCTTTCTCCTATTTCGAATTTCCCCTCTCCCCCAAATTTTCATCCTATTATATCCTTAACAGATATCATAGGATTCCTTTAGAATTCTTGGAGGAAGAAGCCTGGAAAATAGTGTGAGTTCCTACAGTTTTTAAAGCTGTGGCTTAACATTACCAGTTATATTTAAGTAAGCCAAATATTTTGTAAGGATGAAGTATAGTTTTGATTCAAGAAGAATACTAAAATCACTAATGTAAGATAATTATTTGCCATTTATAAAGTTTGGGTGGACAGTAGAATTTGGGTAATCAATTTAAAACTGATTAAGGTTTTCAAGGGACGCTGAGGTCACAGGTTTAATTAGGTGGTGTAATATCACAAAGGTCATACATGAAAAATACATCAATGCATGTTTTTGCACCTCAAAGCACTGTAATATGTCTCTCCTAGCTTTCTTTACCAAAGCTTTTGCTAAGATGCAAATGACCTACAGGCTGACAATTCCAGATAAACTTTTATACTTCTACTGACTTGACTTCCCAGCAGGATTTGACACGACTGGCCACTCTATTTTTCTTGAATTCCTCTCTCTGTTCCATATGAGGCTTCACTGAAGGCTTCTACATACTGGAAGTCATTAAATATCAGAGCTTCTTGGGATTCTGTCCTAGTCTTCTTTTATATCCCCTTGCATCAAAATCTAATCTCCTCTCATGTTTTTAACTCCCAGTCAAACCTCTTTTCCGTTCCAGACCTGACTATCCACCTGTTCTTTTTGGGTATCTCTCCCCTATAAATTGGTTGCTTCTTTTGTATTCCCTATTTAGTTAAATGGCACCACCAAGCACCCAGTTGCTCACATCATAAACACGTAGACTCTCCCTCTCCCCACCTCTTCATATGTGCGCCAACCACCAAGTCACAACCATTTCTTATCTGGTCTCTTAACAGAGACTTGCTTATTAACTGGTCTCTCCCCATATTCTTTTTTGCCTACTTTCATAGCAACCAACATAATCTTTTAAAACTGCAAATCTGATCATATCACTTCTCTGATGATACCTTTCAAAGGCTTCTCAACCTCTTTGGGTTTAGATATTCACATTCACCCCATGTGAATATCTGAATTCATTCACATGGCATATAAGTTCTGGCATGATCTGGTCCCTGCCCATCACCTCCTTGTACATCACCGTTTTTCTTGTTTCCCCTCTGGTAGTTACCCTGGTCTTCTTTCACTTAATAAAACCCACCAGCTTGCTTTCTGCTTTGGTTTTTTCACACATGCTTTTCTCTCTCTCTCAGCAATGCTTTTGTCCTCCTTTCCCCTGGGTGACTTCTTTCTTCTCTCAGTTTAGTTAAGTGTCACTTTTTCAGAACAACCATTCCTGACTGTCTGAACTAGACATGTTTTCTTTGTTATTCATTTGCATAGCAGCCAGTATTTCCTGGATGCCATTTATTTTGATAATTATCTGTTCAATGTCTCTGTTCCTATGTTAAAAAGTAAGCTTCCTGAGCCACAGACTATGTTCATATCTTCCTCTGCTGTATCCTCAGCATCTAAAACAATGTGACACATGTAAGTGTTTGATAAATATTTGTTGAGTGAAAGAACAAATGAATGATGATGGCTTTCTCAGAGACAGACTACTTTAGAGAATCATCATGAATGAGCACTGTGACTGATAAGTTTAGAATTTCTGCTGTCAGTGTGCCTAGTTTGACCTTAGAATTAAAGGGATTGTTCCCATGCCCCAAAGATGCAGAGCATGACTGGCCTTCTCTTGTGAAGAAAGAGGAGTTTGATGCTGAAATATCAAGGCAAGAAAACTAAAATGGGGCAATGACTGAAGGCAAACTCAGTGACATTTATTAAGAAGGAGTCATTGGAATGCAGTGAAAAGAACTATGATTTGTAAATGAGGGCTTCTGGGGTTAGGTAGCCCTGAAAGGTCTACTGACTTGCCTTCTGATGTTGGAAGTGTTTTTTGCTTTTGTTGTTTTTGTCTTTGAGAGGCAGTTACTACACAGGAAGATGAAGAAGTGCTCTGAGGTGACCTCTGCAAACTCTGGTGCCTTATGAACCTGGAAATAATGTTATGGCTCTGATTCATTCTGATTATGATCTTGTGAGGAAACTAAGACTTTGTTATATTAGAGGCCAGGCAGGTTCCATGCAGGCAGGTTGACTTTGCAGTAGCAAACATCAGGGCTGGGTTGGATCACACACCTGGCAGAAGTATTTCTCCCAAATGTGATTGGTCTGTTTAGTTGCTTTCTGAATGCAACTTTTGGAGGAATTAGAAGACTACTCTTCATAGACACTTTGTTCTTGACTTCCTAGAAAATGTGAAGCAACAGATCTGTGTGTTCTTGACTTCAATCAAATGTGGACATGGCCTTGAGTTTTTAAGGTTCAGGGGCTTCTCTCTTGAAACTGTCATAGCCTGGAAGTGCCAGCTGAGCTGCGGAAGGTTATGGGGTTAGATGGCAAGACAGCTGTTTCTCATTCTGTTGAATATTTTAAAATGCTTTCATTATCAGTAGTTGCCAAGAGCCTACTGTGTATTTATCACAATTAGGTGCTGTGGAAGATGATGTGGTGTAGCGGGAAAAGCAATGGGCTAGCAGTTAGTAGACTTGAGTCCCAGCCACAGGTCTGTAATAAACCATGTTCAGTCTTTGGGCATCTTCTCCTCTGGATCTTAGTTTCCTCATTTGTACAATGAGAGGATTGGTCTAAGTGTACAATGGGGCCCTTCTATCTTGACAAGAAGCCGTGTTCCTTATTTTGGAGGCCTCTGAGTCTACTCAGGGAGAAAAGAAGCCCTAGTAACCAGGAAATCACAAGAAAAATAAATAAGGGCTATATTATATGGTTCTGACCATGGAATTTTAAGTAATAATGATAAGTGACTCAAGGTATTAAAGAAGGGATGGATCAACATAGATTAGAGAAGCTGGTGAAGGCTTCCTAGGAAGCTGTAGGTAGAGTGTTTCTATGACTGTGTTTGTCACAATATGAATGCCACATACACATTGCACTCTGGGCTTTGGGACACTGAAAAATACACAAATACATACCCAGACTGAAGGCCCCCACTGGGCACTTGG
This sequence comes from Nomascus leucogenys, assembly GCF_006542625.1. Lineage (NCBI taxonomy): Eukaryota > Metazoa > Chordata > Mammalia > Primates > Hylobatidae > Nomascus > Nomascus leucogenys. Next base: position 112,691,941 of record NC_044384.1, on the reverse strand, counting down.
TTGAATGCCTACCAAAAGCATGAGCCCCTGCTCATGAAGCAACTCTATGGTTGTTAATCTTCTTAAACATTAATTATTTCAGAGCCAAAGTGTTTATCATGAACAATAATCCCCCTTTTTCTCTGTTTCTAAAGAAAAAATATGCAAATTATAATAAAAATTGACAGTAGAAATGGGTTTTGGGCAAGGTTCTAAGGCAAGAGCACTGTGAACATTATGTAAATGCCAACCAGTATAATGCAGCCCTTCAGTTTATTCCAGGGAAGTAAAGGATACGCAAGAAATTCAGTGTTGCTGTGCAGTTCTGACATTGAAGGAATCTGTCTTTTGTTCACAAGTCACATTCTGATTTGGTCCTCAAATTCTACTTCTAAATGGCAAATTTGGACAAAAATAGCGCATCTCCTTTTAGGCTAAAGCTTAAATGTCACTTCCTCAGGGAGGCCTTTCTTGGTCTTGTCTGTCTAAATTAGGTGGCCCCGAGATCTCCCAAAAAATCTAGTTTATTTCTTTCCTGGCACTTATCACAGTTTAAAATTATATTTAATTGTGTATTTGTTTAACAACTGTCTGCCCCACTAGACTGCAAGTTCTATGAGGGCAGACATGAAAATCATTCTGTCTACAGCTCTGTGCCCCTGGTGCCTGGCAGCAAACAGCACATAGCACATACCCCAAGCAGTTTTGTTGAATGTTTGCATGAAATAGTTTCATTAGGTAAAGATGAGATCTCAGTGAAATAGTCGCATTTTGCAAACATTGTAGCATATGCTTACTGTTTCAGATTTTTCAAAATGCATTTGATTGCATCTAAAGTTTGAGTCCTCTCAATTTTTTTTCTACACATTTTTACACTTATCACATCTTTTCTCCAACAGAGCAAAATATTTTCCATTGGTTAAGAAACGAATGTTTCAAGAGGATAGGGTAATGATTATAATCTTGGATACTGGAGCCATACTTTCCAGGCTTAAATCCCCACTCTACAAATTACCAGTTGTGGGACTGTTAGAAGATTACTTAACTTCCGTGTGCCTTAGTTTTCTCATCTACAAAATAATTGTAATAATAGAACTACGGGCCAGGCACGGTGGCTCACGCCTGTAATCCCAGCACTTTGGGAGGCCAAGGCAGGTGGCTCACTTGAGGTCAGAAGTTCAAGACCAGCCTAGCCAACATGGTGAAACCCCATTTCTAATGAAAATACAAAAATTAGCCAGGCGTGGTGGTGTGCACCTGTAATCCCAGCTACTCAGGAGGCTGAGGCAAGAGAATTGCTTGAACCTGGTAGGTGGAGGTTGCAGTGAGCCGATATTGTACCACTGCACTCCAGCCTGGGTGACAGAGTGAGACTCCATCTCAAAAAAAAAAAAAAAATAGAACCATGAAGTAGTCATGAAAATTAAATTAAATGAGTGTAAAAAAGATATATAGTGCTCAAGAACAAAGGAAGCAATATATTAATCTTGCTATTAATATTATTACCTCCCAAGGTAATATAATTAAGTAGTTGACTCAGAAGTGCTACCTACTTTGTCTGATTTCACATCAAAACGTACAGTCTTCCTAATGTGCAACTCTTCCAACCAACAGTTGCAGAATCTGAGACTAGGTAATGGATCTTGCCTGGGACTCCAGCTAATAAGAGGCAGAGCTGGACTACAACCCAGATTTTCCAGGACTTTATACTGTCCAGGCCCAAGGCTATCAATTTCCCCAGGATTCCCTTTTTCCTCCTCTCATACTGATTTCCCACAAAGCTAGAACTGGAATATATTGGAGCATGGGAAACAGTGAGGTGTCTGACCAGTCCCTGGCCAGCCACTGAAACAGCAGGCCAACCAGGATGTCCTGAGCCCCCTGCCACTCACTTGGTTTATGGTGGGGCAGTGAGCCAGGCAACTAACCAATACTTCCTGAGCACCTTGATCCATGGTGACTGCCAATAAGCTCCAGGGCAGCTGGCAGCCTGAGTGCCGCTGTCCCATGTTTGGCCTATGACCAGCCACCAAGGCAGCCAGCGCTTTTAAAAAATGTGATCACAGCTTTATGTGTTTAAAAATTGAACAAAAAAGATGATTGTCTGACTAATAAATGTATCTTCTTGCTTGCTTTCTATATTTATTTCTATAGTGCTAAGTATTTTATGAACACTGTCATTTGATCCTCGCACAATCATAGGAGCATATCCTATAATTAACCCATTTTTGCAGAGAAGCCACTAAAGCCTTGAGGCTAACTTAGTGAAGGTCATAGCCTATTGGAGACCTAAGGCAATGTTCTTATCTCTTCTGCTTAGTAGGTAATGAATAAAAATATTAACACATCATTCTTGGGGAGTGGTAGTACTGGTAATTTTTTTTTAAATTGAGGAATATACATACAGAAAGTACACCAAGTTCATTCATCTTAAGTTTACAGTTTGATGCTTTTTAAAAATCATATGCAAACACCTGTGTAACTACCCCCAAGACAAAGACGTAGAAAACGAGAAGACTCTGCCATGCCTCTTCCCAGTGGCTACCCCTCTCCTGCCTGGAGGGAACTACTGTTTGTTTTCTGTTGTCAGAGTCAGCACTTGCTAGATGTTTCTGATTCTCTTCCTGTCACTGCACTCTGGGCACAGAAAACTCCCCTCTCTCCCATCTATCTAAAGTCTACCCATGGCTGGGCATGGTAGCTCACACCTGTAATCCCATCATTTTGGGAGGCTGCAGTAGGAGGACCACTTGAGCCAAGGAGTTCGAGACCAGCCTGGGCAACATGGCGAGACCCTGTCTCTACCAAAACCACAAAAATTTTCCAAGTGTGTTGGAGGCCACCTGTAATCCCAGCTACTCAGGAGCTGAGGTAGAGGGATCACCTGAGCCCTGGAGGTCAAGGCCACAGTGAGCTGAGATTGTGCCACTGCACTCCAGCCTGGGTGTTGGAGTGAGACCCTGTCTCAAATAAATAAATAAATAAATAAATAAGTCTACCTGTTATTCACAACCTCCCTCAATTCCCCTTTTTCTGAAGCATCCTCTGATTTTTGCTGCTGGTCAGCTCTGTGAGCACCTCAAAATAATCATAATAATAATTACTATTCCACCTTATCTCCCAAAGGATTGTGCCTAATGCAAGTCAAGCTCTCATCTGCTGATGAATTCATGCTAGGCTTTGAGTACCTCGGCTCCTCCCTACAGAGTATGAACAAAGTGTCTCCAATAGGACTCCCCTCTTGTCACCTCACATTGTGGGCAGGGGAGTGGGGTTCCTGTTCCTTGTGCCAGTAACCAGCTACACGGCCTTGAATAAGTCACTAAAACCGAAACTCTGAGTCTCGGTTTCTTTATATATAAAATGAGTGTATCAGACTAAATGATAATAGGACTAGGAGATAATAGACTAGGTTAACCTTTTTGTGCATCCCCTGTTTAATATTTACAGTCATCTTGTGACATAGGTATTATTATGGCCATGTCACAACTGATGAAACGGACCCTAACCAAGGTCCAGCTGAGTTCACAAGGCCTATGCTCTTAGCCACTGTACTCTATAACTGGCCATGGCCACTCTGACTCCTTCCTACCCTCATGAACTAGTTCATAAAACATGGCTCTAGATGTCTTTGGAGAACAGAGAAAAGCACAATATATAAATACCAAGGTAAGAAGAGTGACCATGGGATCTAATGAGCAAGATGGACCAAAGTGACATTCTAAGGACAAATATTAATAGTTCTAAGCCTCTCAGAATTAATGCTGGCAGGCAAGGGACCGAACATATTTGCTTAGTGAGGAGGGTGAGAGAAGGTGCTGTCACATTTGAATCTTACTCCCATATGATCCAGGACACCAAGCCATGATTTTTATTCAGTAAGCACTTACTGGGTTGCTAATATGTGCAAAGTTTTGATGGGGTATAGAAGTCAAGGAGAGGGAGACCCTCATAAACTCACACTCTGGTGGGGAGGGAGACACATACAAGCAGCACTCTAAAATGAGACATGAACCAGGTAAATAAACACAAATTAAGAAGTGAGGTGGGAGCAGAGGAAGACAGGGAAGGCACTATGCCTTGTGGGAGAATGAGGTCTATCCAGGAGTTGGAAAGGCAGGTAAGATTTGGGCAGAAAGTGATTGTGCAGAAAGGGAGAGCCTGGTGGATGCAAACTGAATGAGAAAGAATACAGCAATTGAAGAGGGGGGAGGGACAATGTTTCACTCATGGGCTCAGGAGTTGGGGACAATAAGCTCACAGTATCACTTTGTTTCTGGGGACCATAGGGCTGGTCTGTATTCTGAGAGAGGGGGAGCTAAGGGGAATCTTGGGGCTGACACTCACAAAAAAGCTGAAGGTCTTAAGAGCCTTCTTGACTTGATTGGGTGCTGACAGAAGGGAATACATGACTGCACATGCCCAGAGTCAGTAATTAGTGGGTTTCTCCTCCTGGAATAATATTTTCTTGGCAATATTTATTTGTGAAAGACCCTTTACCACCATTTACCATTACAGACCATTCTCAGCTTCCTTTTTCATTTCCTTCTGTTGATTGTTATCTCAAAAATCATCCTTATAGGTATGTGCTCTTTCATATGCTTGGGGCAAAAACAGGCTGATGTTTCCATTTATATGCTTGTTTATTATTACTATTATCACTACCATTATTTGACTGAGTGGAGACGGAACTAGGAAATTACTTTTTAAGGCCACTCTAAAACCTTCCTAACATTCCAAACCAACTTTATGCCATTTCAAACCAAAAATTTCCACCAGTTTAAAAGCAATTCATTTATCTGTGTCATTTCAAACTTCCTCCCACAACATGTGGCTAGAAAGCTCAACCTTTGGCTTCTGTTGCTTAAAATATATACATGTGGTTGCTTCTCCCTGCTTCATTCTGCAAGTCCAGTAAAGCTGATTCAAACTACGTTTTAAAATCATAGCAAGTGTTTTCTCTTTTCTGGCACAAATCTAATCAGGTAATCTCGAAGAGCAAAATCATGATCAAGAATCAAATTTACACTAAGTGTGCTAGAGGTATGGGGAAAAAAAGCCAAACAAAGCCAGAACCACAGAAATTTCTGAATGAGGCATTCTGGATTACAGATTTGGGGTTAAAAACAAAGATTAGGTGGCTTTGGTCCTGCCTGTTGTCACCTCTCTGAACATGTATAAATGCTACACTGAAGGTTGAATAATACCCTTGGATATCTGGGCTTGTCTTTTTTTCATCACAATATCTGAAAACAAAAGTTTCTTAACCTTGTTGTCCATCCGAATTTTCTGGAGAGCATTGGAAAAATACAGATTTCTGACTCTCACCCCCTAGACATTCAGAGTCAATAGGCCTGGAGTGGGGTCCAAGAGTCTGTGTTTCTAAAAAGTTCTCCACTTTATTCTGATGTGTGACTGAGAATGAAAACCACCGCTCTGATCCTGAACCTTACTTCTCTAACAAGATACCTTGTTGCCTTGAGTTTGAGGCAAAATGTCTTGCTGAAGCTCTGTATCACCGCTGACCTGCAGACCATGCATTCTTTGCTTTCTGTGCCCCTTTTCGTTTAGTTTTAACAACTTCATCAATACTACCAGGACATTTGACCTCTGTTATCACAGTTTTTGTTAAATGTCTGAAATCACATCTGCTAATAAAACATCTTTTTATATCAACACAACTCTTTGAAGAGTATAAACTTGACGTTGATGTAGCATGTAGAAATTGATAGCTTTTGGATTTAGCTATATTTTCACCCTTATCCTTCAGAGGAAGAGATGCAGTGGGAGTCTTCTATGCATATAGATTAATAGTATTTTTCCAAGAACTATGGGTGTTTGAGGAAGGTCCTATATTAAAACATCCCACAAAACATGCTTTGTTTTTGGTCTATGAATAAAATCTGTAATCCCCCTCAAAATACCCAAGCACATATCTTTACACTGTTAGCCACAGACTAACAAAGTCGCACAGCCAAACCTTTGCTGCTCAGTCTTGCTTGTCTTCTACGTAAGAAATATCTTCTCTTCTATCCCAGATTGCCTCTACTGGAGACCACGAGCTCCTGGAACATACGTTCAGCTTAACATTCAGGCATAGCAAGAAGAAAATCCATCTGATGTCTGTTCTCTAGCCAAGAGGCTAGTGTGTGAAGCAAGGAAGGAGAGGCAAGTCTGAGATGCCAAGCTTTGCAAAGATGCAAAGCTTTGCACTCGTTTGTCCTCCTCAGTGACAGTGGCTCAGCTTGTCTGATGGGAGCCTTGCTGTCATTCACAAAACTATAGAAATCATGCTTTCTTGGGTGCCATTCCCATTTCCCGTCACGAGTTCCACCCTGGTTGCTGGTGCTCCAGAAAGTGCACTCCTTGGATGGAAAGAGGGCGGGGGGAGTGTGGGGAGAGGCTTATGTGTGATTAGATGGTAAAATAGCAAATGTGATTTTAAATGATCTCATGGGAAATGCTGAAACCTGAGGAAGCAAAGAGGCTGCACTTAGATAACAATGCCTCCAGCATCCGCGATAGACTCATAGCCTGGGCAAGGCTGCCTTGACTGTGGGACAGGCTGTTTCCTACCATTGACCCAAGAGAGCAGAGGCGCACCCATTCACATGGTACCTTGCTTGTCTCTATATTCCCATTCTGGAATAAACACTTTCATTTATTAAAATGTTTTTGTTCCCCTTCTTCCCCTGAAATTTTAAAGTTTCACTTTTTGCATCTTGAAAATTTCATTTAAAAAAGTTTTGGAGTAATTTTCATATTCTGCCTGCATACTCAGTAATAGGCCAAGTCTTATAAGATAATAGTTTGAAATGAAATTACAAAAAAAAAAAAAAAGATCTGAAACCTCCGATGAGATTAAACAAAACAAAGAGCAGGATAAAATAACCTGTCCACAGGGCCATAGGACCAAATGGGAGGGGTAGGTAGAGGAGGTGCTGCAGGGGGTCCCAGGAAAAGCCAGCTCCCCTGCAGCTGCTTGATTCGTCTTGTCTCTCAATGCCAGTTAGTAGAGGAGGAAACTGGCTTGGTGCTTTACTATGTTACAACTCTGTTTACTCAAAACCTCTCAAGTCAAGCAAAAAACAGCTTCTCTGGGTCAAGGTTCCATTCTTGTGAAGCCTTGGCCTTTTCCTTAAGGGACTGCAATTTGTGAGGGGACAAGCCAAGGACAGCCACATCCCTGCTCCAAGGCACAGCTCAGCAGAAAGGGTAGAGGTCAGAGGGTATGGGCATCAGAGAGCTCCATGGAGGGTAGAGAGGAGGAGGAGGAGGGTGCTTCCCCAACCCTGGCAAGCTTTTTAAGGTGCTTATGCTGTCGGTCTATCCACACAATGAAAACTGAACTGCCTCAAAAGATGATGGTTCTGAAATATTTATGGGTGGAATGACTTGAGGTCTGGAATTCGCTGCAAAATAATTTATTGGCTCTGAGTAGATAATTGTAGAATTGGAGTAGGTAAGAATTATTATATTATTTTTTCTACTTTGGTATATTCTTGAAATTTCTGTAACAAAGTGTTTTTAAATTGTGATGCTCATGCAAAGGCATTAACACTGGGCTGTCACATGAAAATTGAATTGTGACACTTTGTTGATTCTAACTTTATGAAAACAAAATTCTAGGTATATGCAGAGAATACTGTCTGGAAGGAAAGACACTCAAAGTTTGAGTGTTTGTATGTGTGTAGTAGAATTATGGGTAATTCTAATTTGTTTTCTTCTCCCTTTTTTTAAACTTCTCTCCATATTAAACTTGTTAATTTCAGAAAATTTAAAGAGCATGATGAGGGCTCTGTCAGGATTTCTGCCCTCCTTGGTCCGGTGAGTAAGAAGGAGCAATTGCTGGTAGTGTTGACTGGGAGAAGGGAATCCTTCCTTCAGAGGGTATCCCCTGAGTCCCCCTGGACATACATTAAGCCCTGTCATCTCCCCTCAAATGAATCTGCACAGCTAGAAAAGGGCTTCTCTGTGGTTTTTGGAACCACCCTTTCCACTTGCTCTCTCTCTTCCTCCCATCCTAGAACCAGGGCTTCAGGGTTCTCAGAAGGGGCATCGTTAGGGGAAATAGCTGTGGAGTTTGTCACGGAGGGTCAGTGCTGCCACTGGTAAGTTTTGTGTCTTAATTTCTCTGGATCTCATTTTCTCCACCTGAGAAATAAACACGTTGTTCAAGGAGACCTCTTAGCTGCCTTCTGGTTTTGTAGTTGGGTTTGAACTTAGAAATGTCATAAAAATCATTAACCATCTCTTTCCTTGCAGATGTTCAGAAGTCTCACCACACTATTGGTATGATGTGATCTTTCCCCTCCTGTAACTAATTACCACATTCAGGGTTCATCTCAATATACTTGCAAATTGATGGTTCAGGAGAAGCTGCCAATTTTGTTGTTGGTGTTTTTGTTGTTGTTGGGGTTTTGCTCTGTCTCCCAGGCTGAAGTGCAGTGGCGTTATCATAGCTCACTGAAGCCTCAAATTCCTGGGCTCAAGTGATAGCCCTCCTCAGTCTCCTAAGCAGCTGGGACTACAGGCGTGCATCTCGATTTGTTGCCCAGGCTGGACTTGAACTCCTGGCTTCAAGCGATCCTCTCGCCTCAGTCTCCCAAAGTGTTGGAATTACAAGTGTGAGCCATTGCAATATGACTGCTTTTATGGTGGTTCCCTTTGGATGGAAATACTTTTGCTCTTTGATGTGCAAGGTCTGTGCCAAATGCCTTCACCATCTGAGGCAGAGTGGAAGCTGAGGGCACAGAGAGGGAAGGCACGTGGGGAAAGTCACCTACTGGAACTTCATTTCAACCCCCACAACTCCCCTCCTTATTCTTGGACCACTTATGGATGCTGGTCAGAGTCGTGGGGGTGCATCTGACAGAGTGAAAAGAGCCATTCCAGGGAACTTTAGATGTCTCACTGGAGGAAACTCTCTCAGCTCCGCACTGGATACTCATTCAAAAATATGTTGCTAGAATATTGTTCAGCCATAAAAAGAAATAAACTACTGGCTGGGGCCCTGGCTCATGCCTATAATCCTAGCACTTTGGGAGGCCGAGGCGGGCGGATTTCCTGAGGTCAGGGTTTGAGATCAGCCTAGGCAACAAGATGAAGCCCCCTCTCTACTAAAATATAAAAAATTAGTCGGGCATGGTGCCGTGCCCCTGTAGTCCCAGCTACTCGGGAGACTGAGGCAAGAGAATTGCTTGAACCTGGGAGGTGGGGGTTGCAGTGAGCCAAGATTGGGCCATTGCACTCCAGCCTGGGTGACAGAGCAAGACTTTGTCTCAAAAAAAAAAAAAAAAGAAAGAAAGAAATTACTGATAAGTGCTACAACCTGGACAAAGCTTAAAAATAGTATGTTAAGTATGGCACATGTATACATATGTAACAAACCTGCACTTTGTGCACACGTACACTAGAACTTAAACTATAATAAAACAAATAAATAAAATATAAAAAATAGTATGTTAAGTAAAAGAAGTCAAACAAAAAAGGCCACATATTTTATGATTCCATTTATATGAAATGTCCATTCATAGACAGAAAATAGACTAGTGGTTGCCAAGGAAGGGGAGGAAAAGAAGTGAGTGCTAATGGGTATGGGGTTTCTTTTTAGAGTGATAAAAATGTCTGGAATTAGATAGTGGTGATGGTTGAACTACTTTGTGAATATATTAAAAACCACTGAACTGTACACCTTAAAATGGTAAATTTTATGGTGTGGGAATTACATCTTAATTACAAAAACAACAACAACAACAAAAAAACTGTGTTAAAATTATATGGAACTCTAGACCCTCCAAAATAATAAGACTAATAAAAAGAAAGTACATGTATAGCTGGTGCACACCAAATAAAGCTTATACCTGAGTTAAAAATATTGTAGCCATGTCAATTTCCTGTTTTATACAATGTGCTATGATTATAGAAGATATTATACTTGGGAAAGGTGGGTAAACAGCACATGGAAACAATACTATTTTTGCAACCTTTTGAGAGTCTTTCAAAAGCCTTTCAAACTATTTCAAAATAAAATGTTATGTATTTTTTATATTTATTTATTTAGAGACTGAGTCTCACTCTGTCGCCCAGGCTGGAGTGCAGTGGTGCGATCTCGGCTCACTGCAACCTCCGCCTCCCGGGTTCAAGCGATTCTTGTGCCTCAGCCTCCCGAGTAGCTGGGATTACACGCACCACCATGCCCGGCTAATTTTTGTATTTTTAGTAGAGATCGGGTTTTGCCATGTTGGCCAGGCTGGTCTCGAATTCCTGACCTCAGGTGATCCGCTTGCCTCGGCCTCCCAAAATGCTGGGATTATAGGCGTGAGCCACTGTCCCCAGCCCAAAATGTTATATATTTTTAAAGATATTAAAGTAAGCCTGATAACAGGTGGAAGAGTGGTGGCATACAGGGACGGTAGGGAAGCTCTGGATTCATCGAGCACACATGCAAGTGGCCTAATTCCTTTAGTGCCAGTTATTCATGGTGATACCTAGCTTTCTGTCATAGGTTCCAAGGTTGTGTGTGTAAAATGTCATAGGCAGCCCTAATTAAACCTTCTTTCCCAATGACCTACTGCTGGATAAGAGGCCAAATCTTACGTGATGAATCTCTTTAAGCTATCCAGAAGCAGTTCGTTTAAGGTACAAAAGAGCAAAGGAGGTGGGTGTTTAACATTCTGATGATATCAGGGCTAGGGGGTATTTGGTCCACTTTAGTGAGCCTGTCAGAGGTGGACGGAGGCCCATTTCTGAAGGGCCCAGCTTCCTGTTTTAGGAAACAACAGGAAGTGTCTATAGCAGTGATAATGTATCATGATGAAAATTATTCCAAGGGACCTCATAGTGCCACCAGCTACTTACTCCTCTCACCCCCTCCAAACTCCAGTTAAAGGGGGAAATAGGCTGACTCTTGAATTCCCATCCCGAGGGAGAAAGCTGGAAGAGGGAGAGGAATGGATATATCCAAGGAAGGAAGAAACTTTCGTGGGGGACCAAGATGAGACCCCCCCATAATCCTGAGGGATTTCCATTTTTTCCCTGTAGACTCATGAATCTTCTCAGTTGATCCTAATCATTGGTGTTCAGCATAATTGGCCACATTCACCTTGCAGAAGCAATCCCTCCCCTTGGCTTTTATTGGCAGAAGATCCTCTTCAGCCTCCATAGCTGGTTCTCCATCCTCTGACTATTGAATCATGACATTGCTTAAGGTATTGTCCTAGGCCCTTTTTTTGGTGATTTCGTTCTCTCCTATAGCTTCAATTACCTCATACCTAAATGGCATCTAAGCCCTTATCTCCAATACAAATCTCTCCCCTACATTCTGGACTCATATATCTGTGAATGTAGCAAAGTCTCAAATCTCCATTTATGGGTATCTCATAAGCATCTCCGGTTGAGTATGTTAAAAACTGAGCTAGATATTTCTGTTCTCACGCCCCACTCCAAAATGATTCTCCTTCAGAGCTCCTCCTCAGTCACTGTCTACCTGGACACTCAAGCCAGAAGTCTAGAGGTTATGCAGGAGTCCCTCCTATTCCTCGCCCCTACCTCCATTCCCTACCGAGTCCTTTAACTTGAACTCCTAGAAACTCCCTGGTTCTACCTCCCTGGCCACCAACACGATACATCACTATCTTCTCTCCTAGATGACATTGGTGAGCGCCCAGCAGGTTTCCCCACTATCATTTCACCACTCTGCAGCACATTCTTCTGACATGTTCTTTATGAAAATGAACATCTTGTCAGAAGACACCTCTACTGAGAACCTTCAAGTGCCTGCCCACTGCTGTTACAATGAAGTCCCCAATCCCAGAAGTAGTTTATGAGTTTTCCATGATCTCTCTTTAACAATGCCCCACCTTACCCATTCTTTCATACCCCAGTGATATTGGGCTGCTCTCGTATGCTTGAACACACCACACTCTTCCAATTCAGAGTCTTTGTAAATGTTCTTGCTTGTTTTCTCAGATCCCATTTGTTCCCTTCCCTTCACTTACCAATTTTGAGTCATCCTTCTCTCCTCAAACTAAACATTCCCTGACCCTCCAACCAAGGTGGAATACTCATGTTTTCTACTCTCCTATGAATCCATTTATTCATTCACTCAATACTTATTTATTGAGCACTGCCCATGTATGAGGAGCTCACAGTCTAGTAGGGAAAAAAAGACTGAACAACTAATTCTGAAAATGACCACGTTAATGCCTCTTGCAGTGACATTTCCTAGAATAACACAAACTCACACAGACAGCAGTTGGCAATTGGCTCTCATCCTTGGTGGTTGGCACAGCCTAGTCACTTCGTGGACCTCATGACAATGCAACACATACTCTCCGCAAATGAACTTTTTGGGCCCCACATAGGGCATCATGGCAGGATTTTACTGTGCTACCAACTGCAATGGGGGTTTTGGGGGAAAAAAAGAAGTACTTATGTCACTGTGGATAGAAAGCACTTCTTCAAGCAGCTTGTTGAATGCCTATTGTCCCTACTATGTAATTATTTAGGTAGTGCTTAATGAAAATCTGCTTAATGAAAATCTATGCTCAGGGCTGAAGATATGAAAATGAAAAGATGAAGTTCTGCACTCATGGAGCTTACATTCTGAAGGGAGACAGAAACAAAATACGCAATTAGATGAATTAACAAATGCATATTAAAAGACAATAATTATTCCTCAGAAGGCAACATATTTTGCAAAAATTTTTTCTTCTCTAGCCACCCAGAGACTTTTATAATGCAGACTAGTGTTTGCCCCTTTGACTCAATCTCCTCTTTCCACGCTATAGTACAGGAATCTTCCTGTACCTACTGGAGACATGTGTTAGAGCCTTCTTCCCAGATAAGTTACAATCTTCCTTCTCTGTTTCATAGGTGTATGTCTTGTGTTCATCTCCCTGAAAAGTTTTATTTGGGCTCCTTAAGAAAAGTGTGACCATGTCTATTCTGGCATGCTTCACAGTGCTAGGCACACAGTAGGTCAACAAACAACACTTCTGTGAGGCCAGGAGTTCCTCCAGAGCAGGGATCATGGCTTGTTTCTAGATCTCCAGCCCTTAGCACCAGGCCTAGCTAGGTAGAGAGGTTCTGAGCTAAGACTTAGGAGAGGAATCCAGGAATTGCTCCTTTTAATAATTCATCAGCTTTTGTCACATGTGCATTGGTTGAATTCTTTTGAATACAGGTTATGTTTTAACCTGGATAATAACAACCCCTTATACACACACAGTCTTTGTAGCTTGCAATTTATCTTTGAGTAATAAAACCCGATGAAAATCTGGTGGATAAAACGGTCCTTATTTTATACGTGGAGAAACTGGGCTTAGAAAGGTTGAGAGGCTTCACCGTTGACATCAGGCTATGAAATATCAGAATGAGGTCAGAATAAGATTTCCTGGTCCAAGGCTCCTGACACCAAAATTTCCCAAATGTGACTCTGGCCTTCTTTGGTTACTACCCCTTTGGTAAGTCAACTCCTTTCAGGTGGCAACCTGCACCGGGAACTGTGGCAGTGGCCTGATGAGGTGGCAGGGAGAGAATCATGGCCAATTTCTTGGTTCCTCTGCTTTCCCTGCACCTCTCGGACTCTTGATACATCTCTGTGTTCATGATGTGCCCTGGACATGGGCTGAGAGGTGGAGAAGGAGCCCAGGAATGAGGATGCGTTGGTGGAGCCTGGCCTTCCTCTCAGAACTCCAGACACCAGGGAGAGATGAACAGCTTAGTTTCCATGGCAACCTGCCCACCCAGATCCCTGCAGCTTCAGCCCCTGTGGGCACCTGAAGTGGGGGCTGTGGGTGCCCTGCTGGGCCCTGGGGCTGCAGTAGGCAGGAGGGAGTGCAGGCCTGAGGCAGGCTGCTCACTCGGAGTCGGAGCTTTGCCTGACACAGTTCCCATGGGGACGGCTGTGGGCACATGCTGCCTGTGGTCAGATACCCGAATTAAAACTGCTCCGTATTTCTGGTAGCTCCTCCTGGGCTCAGGGCCTTTGGAAGAAAGACTGAGTTTTGTGTGCACTAGCCTCTCAAACCTTCCCTGCCCCAACCAAAGGTAGATTTGAGAACTTGGGACTATGGGGCTTTCTGTTTCATGACTGGAGCATTCCCTCTGTGCCAGAGCCTAGAGACACCAAGACAGCTGAAGTGCAGTTACCATCCTTAGGGAGAGGCGAGAAAGAAAGGCCATAGAGCTGAAAATTACAACACAGTATGGCCTGGCAACAGTGGAACTCAGAGCAAGAAACAGAGGAGGGATCCATCAGCTCTGGGGAAGTTTCAGAATAGGAGGGAGCTTCGCTCCATGCAGAGGAAGGGGCTCCTGCAAACACTGGATGAAAGAACATCCTCTGTGAAGTTACAGAGTATGAGGTGAAGTGGAAAGGGAGGAAGGGGGAAGCATGGCTGGGGGATGGGCAGGAGATCCAAACTGCAGAAATTGTGAAGCTGGGGTTGTATCCATAGGGAAAGAGGGGGTCATTCTATGCAGGGAAGGCAGCAGTGGGGCTGGATTCATGATGTAGAAAGATCTCTATGGATGCTGTCAGAGGTCTGATTTAAGGGGGAAGAGGCATAGTTGCAAAGGGGCACTCATTGGAGGCACAGTTGCAAAGGGTCCTGAGACCCTTTAGGATCTTGAATAACCATTGTTCTGAAAGAAAGTATAATGTGATATTTGTTTGGAAGGCCTGGGGTTCTATAGGCATGAGATTCATTGAACCACCTCCCACCCCAAACTCCTGAGACAGGAAAGTTTCTGGAATGAAAGAGGGACACTCTGTATAGGGGTCATGAAGTCATTTGGGAGGAAAGGGTTTAACAGAGTAATAACACAGCAAATTGATACCTTGACCCTCGGGGTTCCAAATTACCATCACATGGATGGACCAAGTTCAGTGAATCATCAAGATTCGTGAACTCTGTAGAGCAGGTAGCTCTGGGGAAGAGGGACACCCTCACAGTGAACAGAACAGAGCTTGAAGTCATACTGATCTGAATACTAAAAGAGATGTGATTTTGTTTTGTACCCCAGGCTCCTAGTTCTAATAGGATTGGATGGAGGTGGTGCTGCTGTGAGGGATGCACTGTTGCTCACATTATCTTCCAAATGGATTCACATTCATTAAAATGACAATTGTTTTACAGTCATAATTGATATCTGTTTTCGTAATTTCAAAGTAAGAAAAAAATAGGTAGAAGAAAAGACGCTTAAATCAGCAATGGCAGTGAAATCTGTAGGCACCGTTCTTAGACAATAGCATTTCATTTTACAGAGAGACGTCTTGCCCGATGTGGATCAGCACAAGCTGGACAGAAAGGTTTTTAGAAGAAGAGAAAACATTTTAGATCTCAAACCTCTTAGCCCTCAGCTGGAGGAAAAACTGAGAGATGGGCTGAAAGAAGTGGGGTGTGTTCTAAGAGCTATGCCATGCCCAAGAGAATCAGGAGCTTGGAATTAATCTAAATGGACAGAGGAAATACGGAATGGATGTTAATGGATATTTCAATTCAAGATGAAATATGAGTCCGAGGAGCATTTCAATATAATATATATTTAATTGAAATGAACTACATATCTTAAATCAAAAATGATGTTAGCATTTCCACACAGGGTGAGAATTGCTCTGTGACCTGTATTTTCTCCCTCTCTAACGCTTATTTTGAGTAGAGAACTGTTAGCTCAAATATTTGCTGGATGAATGATTGAATGAATGAACAAATGAAGTTGAAATTGGCAGAGGAGAGTTTCAAAAATGTACTTTTAATAATGCAGTTAATTTCCTGTACTTTCCAGGTTTTCTACAGTGAAAGATATTACTTTGATAAGTAAAATAAGATGAAAAACTCGGTGGGGGGACTGGTTAGGAGTCTGTTCTCTTGGACAAGAGTTTCCTGAGGGGAGCCCTGAGGTGCCTGTTCCCCCAGGCCAGAGATGGTACTCTCCTGATCCATGAATCAACCACTTGAGAGATGAAGGCAGGCGCTGGCCATAAGGCTAGGGCAGTGAACTGGCTGGGAATGTGTTTCTCAGTAATAGACGTTATATGTGGAGCTGGCATTCCGGGAGAGGGCAGTCAGATGGCCTCCCCCTCAAAGAGCTCACAGTTTGGCCAGGAAAGCTCATGCACTTGACACCTGTAACTCCAGAACAATCTGTCTGTGACTGTGGCCAATAAAGGACAGAGTGCTGGAGGGGAGATGGCAGCTATGTGGGAAAGGTGTCTTTTGAGAAACCACTATGGTGGCATGGAAGTGTGCACCTGCTGACAACCCCTGTCACTGTCAGGGATGACTGCACACAGCAAACGTCTCTGCTCTCCCTAGGTGCACTTTCTGGCACTCAGAGCAGAACATCCATCCAGGGATCTTCCTGGAGGGGATGAGGGTGGGCTGGAACTTTCCTGGAAGGGGCAGAGTTGTGTCTGGACTCCTTGGGGTATGGAGGGTGGGGAGGGGAGATAGGGAGACCTAGAAATGAGTGCCTGTCAAACTTCAGAAATTGCCTGAGGTGATCCTAAAATGCATACTCCGGAGTCCCATTCCTAAGATCTTATTTTTTTTTCCTTTTTGCTTTTTTGGAAAGTTTGAAGTTGATTCCAAGATTCTACATTTTTGACAAGTACTCTGGGTAATTCTGAACCAGAGGGGACTCTGGTTCTTGTCATGCATAAAAAGCCTTACAGGATTATCTTATTAATTCCCAGAATGAGGATGTCTGGGCTGGGGGTGCAGAGGAGGGGCTCAATGTGTGGCATATGGGGGGCTGGGATTGCCAGTGTTCACCCAAAGATCAATGGGTGGCTCAGGGGGAGGGAGGGGCAGTGGTGGCTCTAAGGTTCCTCTGATAAAATTTTCTAAATGAGTTCCGGGCCTTCCCCTGAACTTATCCATGAACACTTACCCCATCAGCTGGGAGCCAGTCATCTGGTAAAAAGCAAGTATGCCTGTGTCCTGTGGGCCACAGCTCTGAAGGGAGAGGAGAAGGAGAGTGAGAAGGAGTCTGTTGTCAGGACCCCTTTCCTGCCTGACTCTGGCCCCTAAGCCACATTCTCCCCTCCCTACCTTCCTGGTCCAGGCTGGTGGCAGAGGGGCAGCTACTAGGAATTGAGGGCAGACCAGTCAGCTCTCAAAAGAGAAAGGGGAAGAAAGGCTCACTTCCTCCAGTTCTTTCTCTGAGGCAAGTCCTGGGCTGAGCACAGACAGGCCTCATACAGGCAGACCTCGGAGGCAGCTGCTGCCCTCCCTGCCTTGCAGAGTCCTGACTCATTTATTTGGATAAGTGGAGGTTTGCTGTAATTATCCATGGGACTCCTCCTCCTCCCACAACTCCACACCCAGCACCAGGAAGGATACTCCCGTCCCACATGAGCAGTCTTCTGCAAAGCAGCGCATGGGGCTGGCAGCTGGACCCCTCAGCATAGAGGTGTAGAGAAGGGATCTGAACGAGGACAGGACCAGCAGGTGGACCCCATGAGGGAGGGACAGCCATGGACCCGACGGTTGGCAGCACACCTGACCCCTTGACCTGCAAGCCCACACTGAGTTCTCCCTGAAGCCCTGGGAGATAAGTGGCTTTATCTTTCATATTTTAATGATGAGAAAATTGCGTTAGGGACATACTTTTCAAGAGAAAGATCAAGCAAGGTGCTGAGGCAGCCAGTTCTCTGCACACTGTTGGGTGTCTTGGAGAAATCCATTTAGAACTTACTCCTGGTAGAACGTCCACCTACAGGCTTGCAGAGCCTGAGTCTTAGGATACATCTTCACCTTCTGGGTTCTTTGGCAGCATCTAAACGTCTTCCTGACAAAGGCATGGAACAACTCTCTTCAACAAATGAAATTGGGAGGTCCTTGAGGGAATAGGGCTACTCTTTCGTCATCTTTGTGTCCCCATCTCGGCTCTTCAAAATTTAGTAAATATATGTACAATAAATATTTAATAAATAGTAATAGTAATCAATGCTAATTGAGCTGTGTCTCGTTTAAGGATCACAGCAACCCTAAGAAATAAGCATTTTCTTTACAGTCTCCTTTTCTTTTTCTTTCTTTTTTTTTTTCTTGAGATGGAGTCTTGCTCTGTCACCAGGCCAGAGGGCAGTGGCACGATCTCACCTCACTGCAGCCTCCACCTCCTAGGTTCAAGCAATTCTCCTGCCTCAGCCTCCCTAGTATCTGGGATTACAGATGCCCGCCATCATGTCCTGCTAATTTTTTGTATTTTTAGTAGAGACGGGGTTTCACCATGTTGGCTAGGATGGTCTCAATCTCCTGATCTCGTGATCCATCTGCCTCAGCCTCCCAAAGTGCTGGGATTACAGGCGTGAGCCACTGCACCTGGTCTCTCCATTCTTCTAGATAACTAGAACCTAAGAGGGATTGACAACTGGGTCCATGGTCACCCTGCTGCTATTTGGTAGAATGGATGTGAGACCCAAGCAGCTTCTGTTTGCCATAGTTTACACACAAAGGGGGCAATAAAGAGTCCTTGCAATGAGGATGTCGTAGGCCTGGAAGCAGGCTGCACACACCCACTCATAGATGCAGTGGCACTCTCTCTAGCTCATTCCATACAAATTTGTCCATTTTTGGTCATTTTAAATCCAATTTCAATTCCATTATTTCATTCTGGGAGTGGAATATGTAAATGTATTGTCGCATCACTTTTCAGGATTGATGACAGAATCAGAAGTTCCCCACAACTGCTTGAAACAGAGACTCACAGAAGAGTGGCTTAAAGAATATGTGGGTCTCTTTTACTGTAACATAATTTGTGATATGCAGACGTAGGTGGTTCAGGGTTAATGCAGCAGATCCGTGATTCCATCTGTACTCATGTTGTTTCCATCTTTTGACTCTGCCATCTTTAAGATATAGCTTCTGTTCTTCAGAATGCCTCACAGACACAAGATGGCTATTGGAGCCCCACCTTCACATCTGCATTCCAGGCAGCAAGAAGGAAGAGATGGTGAAGGATAAAAAGGCATATACCAAGTGATTTTTCTTCCTCTTTTAAGGATCTTTTCTGGAAGCCTCATCCAGCAATGTCCACTTATAATTCATTGGCCAGAACTTAGTGAAAGTCTATTCCTAGCTTCAGGGGAGAATCGAAATGGCAGTTTTCAAAAGCTGGGTACTTCGATGCCTCCAGTAAACTCGGATTTCTTTAAATAAGAAAAAGGGGGGAATGTATATTAAGCACACTCACCCCCATCTTTGCCATAGCTTTACTTTGCCTTGCTCTAGCTTTGGTCTCTGTAGCTAAAGACAACCCTGGAAAGCATTTCCACAGAAACTAAGCTGTACGTGACTTCCACTATCAGAAATCTTAAAGTCTGTCACTATTCTAAACTTTTTTCTCTTTTCAACAGCAGCCTTAAGAGCACAGCTCCTCTCTGGGCTGACCTCAGGTAGGAAACCAACTAGGTATGGGGGAAATAAATACCTTTGGCTTGGCTGTGCCCCATGACAGCTGTGAGCCTCAGGGAAGTGAATGTATGTAACAGCCAGTCATAAACTACTTATGCATCCTGATGTCACCAAGTCAATGCTCTTACTGCCTATCTTAGTTTGTTTTGTGCTGCTATAACAGAATACCCAAGAATGGGTACTTTATAAAGAACAAATTTATTTCACCACTGCTCTGGAGGCTGGGAAATCCAAGATTAAAATGCTGTCATCTGGTGAGGGCTTTCTTTCTGTATCATCACATGGTGAGAAGGCAGAGAGAGAGAAAGGCAAAAGGGGGCTGAATTCACCCTTTTGTAAGGGCATTAATCCCACCTATGAGGGCAGAGCCCTCAGGGCCTAACCACCTCTTAAAGGTATGCCTTTTAAAACTGTTACAATAGCAACTAAATTTCAACACAAGCTTTGGAGGGGACAAACATTCAAACCATAGCACTGCCATTGTCCGGGACCTTATTACTCAAATGAGATCCATGTACCAACAGCATTGGCACCACCTGAGAGCTGTAACAAAATTAAGATTCTGGGCTCACCACAGATCTACTGAATCAGATCTGTGTTTTCACAAGATCCTGGGTAATTCATGTGCACATGAAAGTTTGAGAAGCACTTTCCTAAAGAGCTGGGGGTCTGTATCATGAGTGAGGTGACAGAAGGTAGGTGAGACTACCTGAAACACTTCCTCCAGCCTGATTTAAGTATCGTGAGAAAGCCATTCTCCTGCTCCTGGCTCAGTCTTCCTACCTATAACATGAGGGGTCTGACTCAGATTCCTCCTCCATAAATTATGGTGTTGGACCAGCAGCATCAGCATCACCTTGTTAGAAATGCACTCAGGCCCCACCCCAGAGTGACTAAGAGTCTGCATTTTTGCAGGCTCCCTGGTGATGCATCTATATATTAAAACTTGAAAAATCTTGCATTCAATGCTCTGTGTGCCCTGGAGTGAGAGAAATCAAAGTAACTTAGGCGACTGGTTCCAAGTTCCCAGACTATGATGTGGGTGATGGGAAATGACTGATTCTTGCAGCTTCATGACATGGGTTGAGTGGAGATAAACTCTCTGTGAAGGCTCAGTGCCTGGCCGACCACAGGGTCAGGGAGCAGCGAGTGTGGTGAGCCACACCGCTGGTACTGTCCATGCCTGGGCTTGGTCTGGAGTGGGGATCAGGCTTGGGAGATTCCTCCTCTGGCACTTTTCTGGAGCTAGATGGGTACCTGAAGACAGAAGCAGGAGCTGCAGGCAGGGCCCTGGGGATGGCTCTTGATCGTGCCTTCCATCTTCCCTTCTCTCTCTCCAGGGTAGGTGGGCACACCTGAGGTGCATCTGTGAGCAGTGGGCACACCAGAGTCAATATCATCTGCATTTTTCAGCCAATAGACACATGAAAAAATGCTCATCACTGGCCATCAGAGAAATGCAAATCAAAATCACAATGAGATACCATCTCATACCAGTTAGAATGGCGATCATTAAAAAGTCAGGAAACAACAGGTGCTGGAGAGGATGTGGAGAAATAGGAACACTTTTACACTGTTGGTGGGACTGTAAACTAGTTCAAACTAGTTGGTGGGAAGACAGTGTGGCAATTCCTCAAGGATCTAGAACTAGAAATACCATTTGACCCAGCCATCCCATTACTGGGTATATACCCAAAGGATTATAAATCATGCTGCTATAAAAACACATGCACACGTATGTTTATTGCGGCACTATTCACAGTAGCAAAGACTTGGAACCAACCCAAATGTCCATCAATGATAGACTAGATTAAGAAAATGTGGCACATATACACCATGGAATACTATGCAGCCATAAAAAAGGATGAGTTCATGTCCTTTGTAGGGACGTGGATGAAGCTGGAAACCATCATTCTCAGCAAACTATCGCAAGGACAAAAAACCAAACACCGCATGTTCTCACTCATAGGTGGGAATTGAACAGTGAGAACACTTGGACATAGGAAGGGGAACATCACACACCGGGGCCTGTCGTGGGGTGGGGGGAGGGGGGAGGGATAGCATTAGGAGATATACCTAATGTAAATGACGTGTTAATGGGTGCAGCACACCAACATGGCATATGTATACATATGTAACAAACCTGCACGTTGTGCATATGTACCCTAGAACTTAAAGTATAATTAAAAAATATATATATATATATATCACCTGCATTTTCAGCAGCAGAAGGAAGTGGAGCTTACTTCTCCAGTCGACTTGCCACTGAACACTTGGTTGCTAAAAAAGAATCCTTTAAAACCGTTTGATGTTTTGGACTAAATAAAGCTATGCTCCCACTCCAATTGAGCTTATAATGGAGTCTAATTTTATAAAGAAGCCAATTAATGGCTTTGTAAATATAAAAGAAAGGATCCCTGCCTTTTTCTCTCGACCAAAAGGCCGCAGAAGTAAGTCCTGTAAAAATGTCAAATTTTGCTCTAAAGAATGGCAGGACTTCTTCGATGAGAATAACAGGAAATGACTCACAGAGGGCACCCTGAGGCCACACAGCCATACAAAGGGGCCCCCTGCGCAGTAATGCCTGGCTGCTGGCCCCGGCCAACTGCAGAGAGGAAAGTGCCCCGCCCACGATGGAGGATGCTGCCCATCTCCTCTAGGCAGGGGCTTCTCGGTGGGGCCCCAGGGACTGCTGGCATGCTGGCTTGTAGAGATGAACAACACGTGAAGCTGAGAGCTGAGGAGAGTCAGGATTTGATGCCTCAAGGAAAACTCATCTAGAAATAATGCTAAATTACCCACACAGAACTATCAGTCTAAAGACTATTACCTGTATTGGACTCTCTCTAGCTCTCATCTCCATCCCACTGGGCAAGTTGGGTAGGGTTTATTGCAGAGCAGGTGAAGTTCTGGAAGATGCCTCTCCTAATTTCTTGTGGACTAACTCAGGCCTGAATCTTTTATTCTGCCATCTAGCTCCTATCTGCCTCCCTTGTACTTCCCTTCTTCCTTTTCTCCTCTAACCCTTTTTTCCTATTCCCTCCTCTATCCCTGGGCTCTGCCCCATCCAAGATCTCATTGAGCTTGGGGGCTCCACCCTGGACTTCCCTGATCTTCTAGTGATGGGTCAGAAGATATTCAGAGGGAACATACCAGTGCAACCATAGCATTGTTAAAATATAGAACTTTTTCCATAGCAGTGGTTAAATGGCAGCCACAGTGAGCCTCAGTATTAATCAGGAAGCAGAATCTGTCTCAGATGGTTCAGGAAACTTTAGTAAAGTGACTATTTCCAGAAGTATAGATGGAGTTACATTAATTTTCTGTGCTATGTAACAAATCACCCCAATACATTGCAGCTTAAAGCAACAAATATTTATTATCTCTCACAGTTTCCAAGAAGTGAGAATTTGAGAGTGACTTAGCTGGGTGGTTCTGGCACAGGGTCTCTCTCACAAGGTTGTCGTCAAGCTGTCTGCAGGGGCTACAGTCATCTCAAGTCATCTCAAGACTTGCCCAGGGGCTGCAGGAGCTGTTTCCAAGCTCGGAATTGTTAACAAACTGCAGTTCCTTGCTGGCTATTAGTTAGACTTCATTTTTTTTTGCCATGGGGGCCTCTCCATAGGGCTACTCACAACCTGGTGGCCTGCCTTCCCCAGAGTGAATGATCCAACAGAAAGCAAGCCAGAGGGCAGTCAAGACAGAAGTCTCAGTCTGACACCCCCATCACTACTGCTGTCTGCCTCAAACCAAGGCATACAAAACAAACCAGGGATGATGTGGGAGAGACTATTCAAAGGGATGAATAGCAGGAGGCAAAGACCAGCAGGGGCCATCCCAAAGGCTGGCTATCCAGGAGTTAAGGATGTTAGGCACTCAGAGACTAGCAATAGCAGGAAACCATTTCCATCCTTAGACTGGAAGGGGAAAAGGGAAGACAGCATTGCTAGAGCCCAGGAAAGCTGGAATAATGGAAAAGGAGTGCAGGACAGGATTTGTAGCGTTGGAGGAATATATCCACTGCTAGAAACACAGCCTGGAGCAGAGAGGGAGCAGGGAAGAAAAATCCTGACTGCTTCTCTTCCTTCCCTTCTATCTCTTGGTGGTGCCTCCCACTGACTTAACCCAACTGGAAGTCAGTCAGCAAGGAAGTCCAGCTGATGCAGCCTGAAAGGATCTGTCTCTGTGGACACAGGTCAAGGAAGAGAAAAACAGATAATGGATCTGAGGTGGGAGTGTGGGTAAATGGATTCTAACCAGCACCCCTAAGTGTTCCCTGGCCGCCCGAGCTGCCTGGCTCCTCTCCTGATGCCCTCACCCCCAAAATGTCCTGGGATCCAACCTCTAAAGGGCGACACCCAGCTACATCTCTAATCCAGCCACCCACTGCCTTCCTTTTGGCCAATCTCAAGGACCCTCTCCAGCACTCAGTGACATTCCATTCTGTTTGGTCAGTGCCCAAGCCTCACCAGAGATTAAATATTTTTAAATATCACCTCCGGCTAAAACAGACAGCAAAGGAAATAATTTTAACTAAAGCAGAGAAGGATGGCCCAGTGACAGTCAAATGAGGGAGTTCGGTCTTGAAATAGGGAGAATCCACGTTTCACACACTAAAGCAGCCTGAACCAGGGCAGAAACAGGCTCTATGTCCTGTGGGGAAGGGTTCCCCTGGCTAAAAAAGAGCCGCCATTTTGGATTTGGAACAAATCTCTCAGCACTACCAGCATTTTATCTGTGGTTTGGCATGCTTTGTTGGGTTCCAGTGGTGGGGTGGGGGACAGATCAGCACACTAAGCCCATGTTCTCAGACAGAACGTCCTCCACACCTTTGTCTGAAAGCTGTTCTCTGCATAGCAAAAGGCTATGGAGAACTTGAGGGATGACAGGAGTGGTACTTAGCTTGGAATGAAGTTAGGCAGAGAAGCTTCCCCAGATTGAGTCCAGAGCTGCACTGGGATTCAATGAGAAGGAAACGAGAAGCAGAGGACATTCCAGTGGAGGGGATTGTTGTGAGGAGGATGTGGAGGCAGGAAACACAGGAATTATGCAAAGAACAGCCTGGGGGCTGGCAGAGCCTGAATGGGACGTAATGAGTTCCGGTGGATTAGAGGGAAAATGTCCATCATGGCCTGCAAAGGAAGACACAAGTGGCCTCATTCTTTCTCTCCCCTGGGGCTGCCTGAGCCATTTATCCTATGCCCGAGGCCAGCTGTGGTACATCTGGGCCAGCTGATGAAAAGTCCGTGATGGCAGGTGGAGTTGGATGCCATAAAGGAAAGGAGGCCAGGTCACTATAACTTGTCCTGTACCTTTGCATAATTATTTGCACATTGATTGTAACATGTTTACTGTCTAAATGAGCATAAACCCATCAAGTATTTCTCCGTCTTTTCCAACACCTCTGGTTTTTGGCATTTCTGCCCTTGGCCATTCCTTTACAGACCTCCAGCCTGGTGTGTGTCCCCTCTTCTTGCTCTGCTCACCCAGAGGTAAGGGCTCTTGAGGATGAACAAGCAGAGCACACACCTCAGAGAGCATTTGAATCAGCCCTTCCGTTTTATTAATATCAAAATCGGGCCTAGAGAGGGGATGGGTCTTGGTGAGGGTAACATAGCAAGTTGGTGGGAAAGCAGGGACTGTGAGGAAGGCAGGGAGGTTTTCTCAGCATTGAGGGGAGGGAGCAGGAAAGTAGCTTCAGGCCCCAGCGGCTCTGAGAAAAGGCTGCTGTTGGGCTCATCAGAGCATTCTTAAGTGTAATTGACTTTTAGGCATTAAATTTTTACCAGAATGAGCTCACACAAGGTCTGTAGGGAGAGGGAAAGTGCCTGGCGTTTCCTGCCTCATGGAGCAGTGTCTGTATGGAAAGCCCCTCCTCCTGGCTACAGGATGTGGCCCTCTCCTGGGAGGGAGAAGAGAGGTGAGGTCCCGGGAGATGGTGCAAGCTAGGAAGCAGAGTGTTCAGTGCCCAACTTGTCCTCTCCAATGCTGGGTGGAAAGAGGACAGGGGTTTAGACCACCCACCCAAGAGCTGTCAAGCAGTCATGCTCTGTGCAGTGAGAGACTACTGCAGGGGTAGGGAAGAGGAGACAGAGAACTCAGTCCCTCCTCACAGGACACAGCCCTCCCCTCTCCTGACCAATCTTGCTCACTGGTTTGTCCCTGAATCTGTCCTGCCATCAATCATGAACCTTGTTTCAATCACTACCAATCTCTGGACATCAGTGTTCTCCTCTGTGCAATGAGCTGAGCCAGATGATGTCTTGAAGCTTTCTGAGTGTGGCCATTCCCTAATGAGGGCGTTATCTTCATTCTTAGGTGGGCAGGTGCCAAGACATAGCAGCCATCCCTGGAACAGCTGCAGCCCCTCAGTTTGACTTCAGAGCTAAAATGAGGGATGCTGAGGTTTACTGAGACTTCCATTTAAACCCCCAAACCTCAAGGGCAGGCTTTTTGTTACAAGTTTGTTGAAGTTGACACACTGTGAACTGCACACATTTAAAGCATACAACTTGATAAATTGTGACCCATATTATTCACTTGAGAAATCATTACCATGAACAAGATAGCAAACATATCAACATCCTCAAAAGCTTCCTCCTGCCTCTCTATCCTTCTTTCTTATCAATCCCATTCTCATCCCCCAGACTACCATGGGTTTACTTGTCACTACTGTTTAGTTTACATTTTTTAGAATTTTAGATAAATGCAATCATGCAGTTTATACTTGTTTTTGTCAATTTCTTTCACTCAGCATAATTCTTTTGAGAATCATTCCTGTTATTGCTATCAACTATCAATAGTTCATTCCTTTGTGTTTACTAGGTAGTATAGCATTGGATGGATATACCACAATTTATTTATCCATTCACCTGTTGATAGATATTTGGGTTGTTTGCAGTTTGGGTCATTAAAAATAAAGCTACTGTTAGTGTTTGTGCACAAGTCTTTGTGTAGGCGTCTTTTCATTTCTATTGGGTAAATAGCTGGGAGTGGAATGGCTGAGTTGTGTGATTGGTAGGTGTACGCTTAACTTTACAAGAAATAAGGAAACTGTTTCCCAAAGTGGCTAGCTATTTTATGTTTCTACCAGCAATATATGACAGTTCCAGTTACTCAACATCCTCAACAAAACTTGATAGTGTCAATTTTTTTCTTTCTTTTCTCTAAAGTCCACTTTATTGTTTTTCTTCTTCAAAAATTAGTACTTTATATGTTGTACTTAAGAAATCTTTGCCAACCCAAGATCATTCTCCT
Organism: Nomascus leucogenys; assembly: GCF_006542625.1. Classification (NCBI taxonomy): domain Eukaryota; kingdom Metazoa; phylum Chordata; class Mammalia; order Primates; family Hylobatidae; genus Nomascus; species Nomascus leucogenys. Next base: position 112,665,281 of record NC_044384.1, on the reverse strand, counting down.
ATGTTTTCTTGTAGAAATTTTTAGTTTAGCTCACATTTATGTCTATGATCTATTTTGGTTAATTTTTGTATACGGTGTGAGGTAAGAATCAATGTTCGTTTTTGTTGTTTTTGCTGTACATGAGTACCCAGTTATTCTAGAAACATTTTTTGGAAATGGTTTCCTCATTGAATCTCCTTGACATCTTTGTTACATATCAATTGAACATTTATGTGTGGTTCTATTTCTTTTCTGGATTCTGTTCTGTTCTGTTCCATTGAGCTATTTATCTATATTTATGCCACTAATACACCATCTTGATTACTATAGCTATATAATATTTCTTGAAATCAGGTAGTATTGACCTCTCCAACTTTTTTCTTCTTTTTCTGTTATTTTCGCTATTCTAGGTCTTTTGTATTTTCATATAAATTTTAGAATCAGCTTATTAATTTCTACAAAAAACTTTCAGGGACTTTAGGATTGCTTTGGGGAAAAGTTATGTCTTAACAATATTGAGTCTTCTGATCCATGACTATAGTATTATCTTCTTTAATTATTTAGATCTGTTTAAATTTCTCACGATGTTTTGTAGTTTTCAGTACACAGGTCTTGCACCTTAGTTGTCAAATTTATTTCTAAGTATTTCATATTTCCCCATGCTATTGTAAATAGTATTTTAAGTTTCAACTTACAGTTGTTCTTTGCTAGCATATAGAAATACAATTGATTTTAAAATAATGATTTTGTATCCTGCTGCCTCCCTAACCTCACCTTTTTTGTAGATTCCATAAGAATGTCTATGTAGTCAGTTATGTCATTTGCCAACAAAGACAGTCTTACTTATTTTCCAATGTATCTGGATGGCTTTTACTTTTTCTTGCCTTATTTTCCTGCTTAGGATTTTCTATACAATGTTGAGTAGAAGTTTCATGAGCAACCTTCCTTGCCTTGTTTCAGATCTTCGGGGGAAAGTACATCATTATGTAGTTAGCTCTCCTTTATTTTATGCTCTTCATCAGGTTGAGGAAATTCCCATTTATGCCCAATTTGCTGGAATCTTAGAGCATTTTTAAGAAAAAAAATCAGGAATGAATGTTAAATTTTGATAAATGACTTTTTTTTCATCTTTTGAGATAGTCATATGATTTTTCTTTTTTAGTTCATCGGTATGGTGCATTACACTGATTGATTTTCAACATCTGACCATTCATGTATTTCTGGGATAAATCCCATTTGTTGTAATGTATTTTTAAAAACATATTTCTGGGTTTGATTTGCTAAATTTTGTAAAATATCTTTGGATCTATGTTCATGAAGCTTACTGGCTTGTAGTTTTCTTTTCTTGATACGTCTTTGTCTGGTTTTCATACCAGGGCCTCATAGAGTGAATTGGAAATATTTCTACTGCTTCAATTTTTTGCAAGTTTGCGTAGAAATTGAATTATTTTTTCCTTTCCTGGAGTTTTCTTTGTGAAAAGAATCTTAACTAAAAGTTCAATGTTTAACCTAGATATAGTACTATTCAAGTTATTTCTTCTTGAGTGAGGCTAGTTTATGTCTTTTGTGGAATTTATTCACTTCATCTAAGTTGTTGAGTTTATCAGAATATAATTGTTCGTGATGATCTCTTATCATGTTATTTTCTGTAGAATTTATTGTCTATAGAATTAGTGGGTGATTCTACAGACAACAACACGATAATAAGGGATTCATTCTATTCTCATTCCTGGTATTGGTCATTTATATCTCTTCCTTTTTTAGCTGGAAATTTTTCAGTTTTATTGATCAGCCCAAAGAGCCAGCTGTTGGTTTTATTGGTTCTTTTTATTATTTTTCTGCATTCCATTTCATTAATTTCTCTCTTATCTTTATTATTAATTATCTTCTGATTAGGAGCATGTTTTTAGTTTCCAAAGCAGCTTTAGGGAGTTTTCAGGTATCTTTCTGTTATAGATTTCTAATTCAATTCCATTGTGATCAACAACATATTTTTATGATTTGAATATTTAAAATTTATTGAGACATTTTATAGTCCTATCTTGGTAAATGTTCTATAAGTACTCAAAAATAATGTGTATTTTGTTCTTACTGAGTTCTATAAAAATCAGTTAGAGCAAGTTGGCTGATAGTTTTGTTCAAGTCTCCTGTACCTTTTTATATTTTCACTCAGTCCTGGAGTGGTCACTCTCAACTCCAGGCAGGGCGTTTCCCTCACTTGATGTCTCCCCTGATTGGTGGTCCATCCCTTGAGGCTCTGGTGCCCTCCCACGGAATAGTAGAAACCTCTCTTTTCAAACTTCAATGTGAAAATGGATGATCCAGAATGTTACTGAGACCTTCATTTAGATCCGAAGCAATTTTTTTTTCAAGTATTGCTCTTTAAAACATTAATTTAGGAGAAAAACTCTGTAGAAGTCTAACTAGGCTCATGAATCAATAGAATATGAGTCATCTGTATGATTTGGCTGCAGGTATACTTCCTATAGTCCTATAGCTCCAATATACCGCCTATACTTAAAATATAGGAAGAACTTAGAGTATGGAAAGGGGGCAGGGGAACTTGAAGCTGCACTGGCACCACTGACACAGTGCTTTTACTTAGCCTGTATGCTCATTCAGAGTATCTTGAGTTGGGGGATTGGTGAGCATTAAAGGAAGCTAAATTAGTACCCCCAAGATACCTCTTGGTAACACTACAGTCTGACCAGTACAGCTGTAGTCTACATTAATAGAAGTCTATTGCCCGAAAGGAAAAGATGTTCCATTGCCCCCTGGGCACCTGGTTTTAGAAAAGATAGATTAACCATAGTTTGCCTGGAGAAGAAGGGAGAGAATAGAAAAAGGATGGAAGCTCTGTCAAAATATTAGGGGACCAAATACATCTACAGAACTGAGTATATTACATTTGGAGAGGGAGCACAGCGTCTCCCCAGTGTGAGTTTCCACATTGTAAAGATAACTTTAAAAACATGCATTATTTTGAGAGAAAAAGAAATGGATGCAAAAGGTTCACAGACACTACCAAGAAAACCCTGTACCTTCTATTTAACATCAAGCACATTGTCTCTTTTTGTCTGAGAGGCAGTGCAGTATAGTGGTTGATAGCTTGAGACTTAGAGCCAGAATGCTTGGGTTTGAATCCTGACAAAGCCTCTTGCTGGCTCTCGAAGAAGCCTCTAATTTCCTCTACATGACTCGGTTTCCTCATCTGTATAATGAAGGTTACAAATAGTTTCTACCTAATAGAGATGTTGTGAAGAGGTAAGGCTGGTAAAGTGGCTACCTGGCCCAGAGTAAGTGCTCAACAAATGTTAGCTCTTGTTTTCTCAGTGCCACTTTGATTACTCCTTGTGTATCAAGGGACAGGATTGCCCATTCAATGACCCTGGAGGTTCTATCTGGGTTGCCAGGCAACAAGCAATCTGGGATCAGTGGCTTACCCTCCTTGAGCAGGAGGAGCTATACAGGATTTCAGCTCCCCAAGGGCATTGGGTGTTAGAAACTGACATTCCAAGACTGCTCCCTGGAATAGCTGGCTCCCTGGTCCAATTGTCTATAAGGCAAGCTCTCATCTTCACCCTATAAAAAGGTAGAGCAATAAGGGGTGGGATTCTTTCCTGGATCCTGCATGCTGCTTGGTGGAAGGGATGAAAAGGTGGGACTGTGTATCTCATCCTGTTGACTGAATTTCTCCAAGGAAGCCTGCTCTGTTCCCGCATTACATGTCATGATATTTACTGTCACCTACTACCCCACATTCTTCTCTGAACTGTCTCACTCCTCTTCAACTTCATTCCCTGAAAACATACCCTCAGGGCAAGTCCCTTGCCTGCTTCTAGAGCTGGGTATGCTCTCTCTCTCCCATGATGTCATCTGCTCCTGGGATTTCAGACATCATCTTTGCACCGAAGACTCCTGTCCACACCTTGTCCTCAAGTTCAAGTCCTGGCTGGGCGTTGTCAGTTAGACCTGACATCTTAAACTTTCAAAATATTTAAAATTAAATTACGTTTTAGATTTTCTTCCTCATTAGCCATTAAAACAAACAAACAAAAAACTCAAACCCTTGCTCCTCCTATGCTATTAACTTAGTACCCTTTACTGTCATCTATCTTGTCCTCCCTCATGGTCAGGCAGCTGGCACAAGCATCTTGGAATCACACCGCATTGCCCTCACCTCCTTCCTGGCTCAGTGTGTCTTCCCCACCAGGATCAGATCTTGTTTTTCTCCATTCCACCTTGCACATTCTATCCAGTTATTTTTCTTCCCTGCTAAAACACCTTCAATGCCTTCTGATTATATAAATACACTAGAACTCCTCACTCTGGCATTTGAGGCTCTCCACAAATGTCTGTGTCTAAGATTCAGTTGCTGCTGCTCCACTCCCTATACGCCATGTCCAGTCAATTGGGTGTTCATACTTCCTCACCCTTTCTAGTTGCCATCGAGCTGCCTGTGCTGTCTCCCCGACTTCTAACACCCTCCAAAACCAGGTTCACCTGTCAAAATCCTACACACCTGTCAAGCACATCCATCTCAGATGCTCCTCTCTCAGGAAGCCTTTCTGTGAGCTTGCTTCATTCATGTCCTCAGAGCAGAGGCATGTTTCTGGTTTATGGCACTTGTTATGTTGTATTGCATTATTATTGCATGGACACTCATCTAATTCTGCTGCCAAAGAGCAAATATGCTCTTGAGACTGTAGTCCTATAGTCTATTTGGTTAGAAGCAGTTTACACAAAATACACTGCATTCATCCTTGGAGCATGTCTGCCAGTTGAATTGCACGGGGGCTGATCTACCTGGAATAAAGAAAACTCAGAGAATATGGGGACTGGATTCATGTGCCTGGAGGGCTGTTTGCAGTGGAAACTCAGTATGTCCCCGGGAAACAGAGCTCACACCAACATCTCTGCCTTCTGAGGGTGTCCTGGATCCTCTCACAGTGAGCAATATTTCTAGGGATATTACTATGAGCTTCCTATCACCCATCTAGGGTTTAGATAATTCACCATATCCTGCTTGGGCTCTTCTCCCTTCAACCCTATGGCTTTCTAAGTGCCAGGCCTGCGTACAGATGATGTGCAGCCCTCTCCGAAAAGAACATGTTGGACATTTGCTGCCATCTAGTGAAGGTAGAGTGGTCCAACCTCTTGATAAAGTTAAGCAGATCTTGTTCTCTCCCTAGGAAGAGGCCCTTGGAAACCAGCCCTGGTTAAACAGAAGCATGTCAGGGTATACAGGTGTGTACGGAAGGGAGGAGGGTGAAGCCTGTTTTATTATTATTTTTATTTTGTTCCACATGTTCTGAGGGTGAAGCTTCTATACAAAACAGATCACATTCAAGCTCCTGCATGGTAGTCTGGAATGGGCAAGACCATATCCTTCCAGATCCTCCCCCTACCTCTAGCCAAAAGGTACCCTTCTTGAAATGATGACCAGCCATCTTTTTTTTTTTTTAGAAACTTGATAGGGAATCTATAAAACACCTAAAGTTTATAATCAGAGCTTCTTTTAAAGGCGCCATAGATTACTTCCAGTACCTCAAGGAGAATGTGGCCATGACTTTGCAACTAGTGATTTCCACGAGGCCCTCCCAGTCCTGCACAGGAGCCCTGGTAGCCCATCTCAAAGCTTCCCTGGTCCTGAGCCCACCCACTTCCCCTTCCCAGCATGGCACACAGGCTCAGGCTCCACCAGGTGCATGATTGTATGCAGGTCACTCAACTTCTCTGAGCCTCAGTTTTCTCCTTTTTAAATGGGGTATACCTTCCTCATTGGGTTGGTATGAGGTACAAAAGAGATCATTCATGACATATGCTTAGCCAGTGCCTGATGCACAGCAACCATTAAATAAATATTAGATAATGATATTATCACTATTTTTACCAATGCTTCAGAGCACAAGGCTGCCTACAAAACTCAGGCCCTCGAAATGAATACATTTAAGTCATGGTAAGATCTTACACACTGAAAATAATCACCTCTCAGCCCACCACAGGATCCAGTGCTGCCATTCCCTTTGCTGGGCAGTGTGGGGCAGGTCAGAGGGCCCAACCTCAGACTCCAGGCTGCTGACAGACACATCAGTTCTTCTCACCTGTCTGAGCTACAGGGTTCCAGGGCTATTTCTATGAGGTTTTCCTCCACTCCTCAATGATCACAATGTAGGTTCTTTGTCCCTCGCCCAGCCTTTTGGGGGATTGAAAGCCTAATGCTTGTTTGACCTCTTGGCATCTCCAGTTTTTAGGGAACTCCTGGGCTCCTCCTGCTCCCAAGCCCTTTTGATAGGTCTGGGTGTTTCTTTGAAACAGACATCAGCCAAAACTGTATGTAGGGCTCATCAAATAGCTAAGATCACTGGTTAAGCAGTATGTCTATGGATCTCTCACCCTGTGCCCCAGGTGTTGCTAAGAGGGTACTCTCTCTGCCCAAGGTGTCCACTGCAAATATCTTAACCAGCCAAGTGGGGCTCTCTTTTCAGTTTCAGCAAGTGATGTGCTGCAGTCAGCTTGAGCCAGCTCTCAAGAACTTATTACGAGCATCTCTTCTCAACTCCACGTCCAGTAACATTATGTTGATAGCTTGAAATCAGCCATAATGGGAGTACTCACACCACAGAGATTAGTGAATGCTATAAAGCATGGCTTTCCTTTTTCCTGAAGAGTCAGTTGTTAAACACTTGTCAGATACACCACTGGCTCTAGTCTTTAATTGCAAGCAAAGCACCACATTTAAACCACTACTCACAGAACCACTGAACGAAAGGGGAATATTAGTGTACTATCTGAAAGAAACACAAACAGAAAGCTTTATTGAATTTATATATATATCTGAGATGGTAGCTTGTGAAAGGGTAGTAATTGACAAATCAAGATTGTGCCTCTAGGTTTTAAACAAACCCAAAATAATTAATGTTGGTAAAAAATGTCTGCAATAAGCTATTCATTTATTGGCAAGTTTTGAATTTTCATTTAGCATGCAAAGAGCTACATGTGATAAACCACATACTTGCATCAGGAAAATATCAAACAAAAATGATGTACCTAGAAACAGAAAATACAACTTAAAATTTTAATGTGTTTTTTGTTTCTTATTCTTTTTTGTTTAGATATAATTTGAACCATGTTTCTTTTCTTTTCTTTTCTTTTGAGACAGAGTCTCACTCTGTCACCAGGCTGGAGTGCAGTGGCACGATCTTGGCTCACTGCAACCTCCATCTCCCAGGTTTAAGCGATTCTCCTGCCTCAGCCTCCCGAGTAGCTGGGACTATAGGCACATGCCACCATGCCCAGCTAATTTTTGTATTTTTAGTAGAGATAGAGTTTTATCATGTTGGCCAGGATGGTCTCAATCTCTTGACCTCGTGATCCACCCGCCTTGGCCTCTCAAGGTGCTGGGATTACAGGCATGAGCCACTGCGCCTGGCCTGAACTATTTCAATCCTAACATTGGTATGTCCTTTTACAGTCCTTCCTAGTGTCTTCTTCCTTATTAAAATAGTACCAGTGGTTGTCAAGCAGCCTTATCTTATATCTTTGTAAGTATCATTTAAAATGAAATTGAAATATCACTTATTTTAGCCAGAAAAGAAAATGGAATGGCTAATTTGGTGAATCCACTCCCTGTTCATACACTAAGCTGCTGACCCCTGGAGCTCAGAGGCTGGAGGCAAGGCTGTGAAGCTGTGAGGTAGGCGCGGAGGTGAGGGCTCAGTCACAGTGGACCTTGCCCTTGGCCACCCCAAAGCTAGACAAGTCTCCATTGCAAAGAGTCTGGAGTGGTGAATGAGGTCTGTTTTCCAAGTCGTTTTGGTCACCTTGGTCACCCTTGGTCACCTTCATCATGTATTTTCGAAAGGCCTTTTGAATAATAGCAGCACCTCTTTCCTCTTCCTTTCTCTTGGTGGTGGTGACAATGGGTTCATACAACTTCTTGAGAGGATTGGCTTCCATGAACTTCTCTTCCATCATTGTTTTCATGCTATCCAGGCCATCAGAGCCACCGAGTACCCTAGCGGTGAAGGCGAAAAGAATATCCATGCAGTGGAGGCGATCTCCACTCACCATGGGCAAGTCCATTACTAGAAATTGATATTTATTTGGCTTTGCGACACGCAAAGGCTCAGGCAAGGCATCAGCAAAGTCAGAAAGGGCAGCATATTTGATAAATTGTGTTGCTTCTGGGTCAAACTTTTCCCACACTTCATAAAATATGTCAAAGTCATCTTCACCCAAAGGGTCCTCACTTTCTTCAGTGGCTGTGTTGAAGTTCTCTAAAATCACAGCAATGTACATGTTGACAACAATGAGAAAGGAGATGATAATGTAACTGACAAAGTAGGATGTGGCTATGCCAGGGAGGTGGCAGTTTTCTGAGGAAGAGTTACATGATTCTTTTGATCGCAGCATGGGGCTGAGCAGGGAATCCCAACCTGCTGATGTGCTTATCTGGAAGAGACAGAGCATGCTGCTGGCAAAAGTCTTGAAGTTGAATATATCATCAATTCCAGACTCTGGATTCACTTTGGAAAACCAGTTCATACCCAAAATGGCATAGATAAACATAATCAGAAAGAGTAGAAGACCAATGTTGAACAGAGAAGGAAGTGACATCATCAGAGCAAAGAGGAGAGTCCTGATTCCTCGTGCAGCCCGGACAAGCCTCAGGATTCGGCCAATCCGAGCCAAGCGGACAATTCTGAAGAGCGTCGGAGGGAAAGGAATGTACTCCTGTTTTTCCAAGGTAGAAATCATTGTACCTCAGGAGAAGGAGAAAAGTAAGTAAGTTTCCAGAAGGCACATTGGTTTCAGATCCAGCCTGTCTCCTGCCTCAGAATCCTATGGAGGCCGACTTTTTATCAATATTTTGTAGTTCATGTACAAAACTAGGAATTTCTTTTACCACTATCAGGGAAAATACCTATCTGCATCTTAATTTGGAAAATACTTTCCAAAGGCCATACAATTTTTCTACATTTGTGTGTAGAAGAATTTAAACACAGCCCTACTACAGGTGTAGAAGAGCTATATTTATTTGTGTAGAAGAATTTAAATACAGCCCTACTACAAGTGAGGACAGCTTATCTGCTGAAAGAGCCACAATGTATGTAGGGCCAGAGGGAAATGGTAGCATTAGAATGCTCACCTTCAGGCTGAAGCTGCCCATGGATCTTTCATATTTGTCATCCTCATTCCAAGGACTTCTGAGATCCAAACTCAAAAGGCTCAAGGGACACAATTCGGAGATACTTTCTCTGTTGCTGCAAACCCCATAAATGTCATTTCAGAGGTTTGATCAAACAGCTGAATATTTGACCTAAAATGTCGCCCTGTTCTTCCATTACCTCCTGCTCTGCAGGCGAGTGATGCAAGGATTTAAGACAATTCACATTTTGGCCTAAACATTATAGAATGGTTGGAACATGCTTGCCTTGTGTAGACATGGCCTTGTTCTTGCTTTGAGTGTCTTCTAGGGTCTTTAGGGGTCATGGGCAGTCTTTGAGTGCCCATGACCCCTAATGACCTTGAGTGTCCTCTAAGGTCATTGGGGTCTATTAGGGTTCATGGGCAGCAGAATGCTCTGCTGTCACCTAATGACTAAAGAGAACTAGTTGATTATATACTTCACTGACTACCCAATTATGCCAAAGAAGTTTAATTCATACTTTAATTGGGAAGTCAACCCTGGAAAGATGTAAAATTTATTAAGTGCCAATTCAGCAACAATTGGAGGAGCCCCATCATTTAAGATCTATCTCCTCTATGAATATTTCTTGGGCTGATCAAGCCCATAGTAATCTGTTCTTTCTCTGAGCTCATTTCTGTTTTGCACCATGTGATTTGGTGTTCAATTAATTTCCCTATCTTTTTTTGGCACTTTAAGATGAGTAAGCCGTAATACCTCAACTAGATTGTTAAATCCTAGAGAGAGATTCATTTCAACTCACACTCATTTTGCATTTCTCCAAAAACTTAGGAAAGAGCTTGGAAAAGTATTGAGGCTAAGCGTTGGACGGCAGAAATATTGGCAAAGACATAAAAAACTCTGTCCACATTAGTAAGTAGGATTAATATATGGATTAATCCTACTGCTGAGTATTATTTGGCTTAACATGTGGATTTTCTCATCCACTGGGGCAAATGCCATACAGCATGTGTAACTGCAATTGCCTAGCAGTTGTTCAAAGGGCAAAAGTCAGAAACATTTCCACAAAGTGCATGATGCCTGGCACTGCATGGAAGGAGCTGTGGAATGAATGAGCTGCTCTTTTTCTCATCAGAGGAAGGGCTCTTTGAGTTCTTAGAGGGCCTCCCCAGACATCCGACCACCATTTTCTAGCTTTTTTTTTTTGCTGCTGTCAATTTCACCAAGACTTGTGATTGGAATTGACTAATAAAAATTAAAGGTCTACTTGACTGTAAACTCATGGAAGAATCTATTGCTAAGCTTTATCTACATTAACATCATGGCTTAGAAACCAGAAAACACTATGAACTGTAGCATATTTTGTTGTTGTTCTCTGAAACATCTGCAATGCTGCAGTAGCATTAGGAACCAAAATATCTTGATCCAATATATCCGTTTGATGCATTCTTTCTGAGATCGCACAAAAGCTTCCACTTGGAAAATCAGTTTTCTTTGTCTTCATGGCGTTTTGAACTGTGAGAAGGGCTCCTGGACAGTTTTACATAATTATAAAAAGTCAAGTTAACAGTTTAATTAAAACCAGACTCCAAAAACCCAGAGTAAGCACTTATGGTTTAGCCATGAAGAATTTAATTTTAAAGTTGATGTGCATATGTGTGTGTTTTATAAGAAGCTGTATGGCAATAACCTTCTTTCTTTTGTATTCTTTTATAAACCGTTTAGTTAACCCTGCCTGTGATTAGAAAAAACATACCGATTAGAGAATGAGGCTGGTTGGTAAGTGGGGTCAAAGAATCTGAGACAATCACAGTTCACACTGTGGTTTAAGTTAACATGGGATATAGAATAGAAAAAAAGCTTTGATTGTCTGAATGATATACTCTTGGAAGCCCAATCTAGAGTGGGCCATGGGGCCTTGTACAGGGGTTGAAAGGGAGCACAGTAGTGCCACAGGGGCACAATAATTGTGATCTGGCATCCATGTGGATTTTGAACAAAGGAAAAACATGGGCAGTAAATCCTTAAAACTATAAAATGCTCATAGGGCTTATAGTTGCACAGGAAAGGTAGAACTTTGACTCAATTATCTGAATAAATCAGGTTACCACCACAAAAACTTCTGAGTCATTTCAATTTTGTCTATTTCCATTGAATACATTAGCTGCATAATTATTGAACTCTATTTCAGTTGTGTAGTGAGTTAAGGGAATGGAAATTACTCTCTATCTCCTAGCAACTTCCCGGTAGAGAATGGCATTAGTACCCCTGTCTATTCTTTCAGAAACTACACTAGGCCCAGTTTTCTGCTTTGTGGATAGTTTGAACAAACTTCAAAAAATGATAAGATTTACAAACTTACTTCTGGTTCTTAAAGTCCCTCTGACTGCTGATTTTACTTACTAACAATGGAAAGAAGCACGACCACACAGTCAAATAAATTCCAGCCATTGGTGAAGTAGTATTGCCTCAAAGCAAAGATTTTGATGAGACATTCTAATGTAAAGATGACCACAAAGACCAAGTTGAGATGGTCAAGGATGGATTTCATGGCTTCGGGTTGGTTATTTGATTCAGCCATCATGCTAATCATGTTTAGGATAATGAGACTTATGATGACGATGTCAAAGATCTGGCTTGTGACTACATCGAACACGAGACCTTGACATTTGTTCTGAGAGAAAAAAGAAATTATAAATCATTTTGAATGCAAGAATAAAATTACATACAATAAAAAGAACATAAATACAACAGAATTTGTTTTTCCTTAAAATTAAAGCAGTTCCTTGAAAAATACACAGACCCTTTTCAAAGGGCAAGAAATTCTTATAAATCCCCAGGGTTGCCTTATATGTTTTCATTCAAATGTAATTAGTAACTGGTTTTAAGTGCTTAGGCTTATAGTTTTAATTCCATTTTAAAACAAAAAATATTAAAAAGTCTTAGTAACAACATAACTTTGACGTGATTGATGATGTGCTTTGCTGAAATAAAACAGTGCATGTTGGATTTAATAATAAAAAGATGAATCTTGGTCTCTATATTTTATCTCTTTCTGTATTCTTACTTCAACAATATTAGTGCAGAGAATACCTGCTCACATAAGTATGTTGGACAAAATGGAATTAGTATCTTCAATGCTCCATTTGCCAATTCACAATAATCAGAACTTAACCAAAATTCTGTATTCAAATAATTCTCCAATGCCAATTTTAAAAGTCTTGTTCACTTGAAGATAAAGCTAATAGATGAGATTATAATCCAATAATTACTAAAACTGAAGACAGAAAAAAGATGATTAATTTATATTATAACTGAGGGTGAATTTACATGTGGTTTATATACAGATGGCCATACTGCCCAAAAAGTGAGTATATGCTGATTGTTCTGGTACAGGTCCTAACTCAAGTTTGCATGCCAAGTCTACCATATGCAGTGAAATTACTCAATTATTCCATGATTTTCTTTAATACAACTGCTGCGAAGCACTACTTTGTTCTTCACTTTGTGGAAAACTATTCCTAAATACAAACCCAGACATTGAAATTTTATAGCATTCTTGACTATACATTGGTTGCTTTACAATCTGTGTACATATTGTTTTATATTACATTATCATCAAATCAAAGTGGCATACACTATTATCTTTAGAGAACTCACATACTCCTAATAATACATCTTTAGACACGCAAGGGATCTGTTATGTAATCCAGGCAAAGATGATGTTGGCTTGTAGTGGTGACAGCAGATAAAGATAAAAGCATATAGGCTTAAGAGCTAATGTGAGGTGGGAGCAAGAACCGTCAGAGAATTCAAATGTAGTGGGCTTTGAGAAAGTTAAGACTGAGAATATAGTTTCTGGTTGATAAAACCATTTAACCAGCCAGAGAACAGAGGATGAGGAATATTAAAGGGAGATGATAGATCTGACCTGAGCAGGTTGAGTTGAGGTGCCAGTGGGGGATCCAAAGGCAATGGGCAGGTAGAAGTATGAGTTTGGAGTGCAGGTACAGAAGCTAGAATACAGATGACATTAATACTGATATGAATTAAAACCACGGGAGTGAATTATATATCACTCAGCGAGAGCAAGGGCAATGAGAGGAAGGAGGGTAGGGACAACACTGGAGGACACTACATTTCAGTTGTGATTTTCAAACCATGTGCTGGGAGCCCCAAGACTTTTATCAAAGAGCCAGGAGAAGACACTAGAAAGTCAAGTGCCTTTCCTATTTAAGCATGAATTTGGGAAGTCAGAAAAGAGCTGGAGAAAAGACACTTTCAAGGGTGAACTCCAGGGAAGTGGAATGAAGGGCAAAAGGAAATATGAGGGAGGGTGAGTATTGGTTTTATAGTTAACTCTAACATCTAGACAAATAGAGGAGATTAAGAGCATAAATGTCCTAAAGTGTTGGATTACCTAAAGTGTTGGATGATCAAAAAGCATTCTATGTCACTTCAGAACATAGAGTGACTCCTATACCTCAGTATGAATTTTAAACCAAGAAATGAAGCCACCCTGTGAAGATGCTTCAGGAGAAATCAGAAGTGATTCCAAACCCCTTGTTCTATTACTGGAAATGAAATGCATCAATGCTCAGGCTAAAACAGCTATGTTTTCCTCCTATGCAATTGCTCTTCGTTTTGAGGGTCAAAAGCTAATATTTGGATTTTAGAGATGGAAAAAAAAATCTCTGGGGAGATAAAGTTGTGGGTCAATGGCTAACTGTTGATTTGAAGTCTAAGCCCAGACTCAGGGACTTCTGGTGATATGATGTTGGATTTATGCCATGCGACACTACTCTGGAATATAAAAGTCAAGATAAACATGCAGTGTTAAGTGGTGAGATTGTATTTGATTACCAGAATCATTCATTGAAGGCTTGAGTTGTAGCTACACAGGGAGAGCTGTGACTTTGCACCTACTCCCAGATAAGCCACGTGATAAGCATGCTATAAAAGATGGTAAGGAATGGAGGTGACAGCTTTCCTATGTTAATGTAGTCTGCACCCACTTTCAGTTCATCTCTTACAGCCTAGCATGCTCTGTGCAGTGCATCTATGTGTTGCAACTTCTGCTGGGCTGTGTGCTGTGTTGCTTGAAATAAACTGATAAATATATGGGAACATATTGTGTCTTGTGACTCTTAGTTAACGCCAAACCCAAGACCAACTGGTAATGAGTCAGTGGCTGCATAGCATGCATATGTAAACAAAAATTCTCTCTTTTCTTGTTGTTGGCTCAAGTTCAAGTAAGAACTTTAAAGTGAAATCAGTACTAGAAAGTGAGATTGGTATTTAAAAGCTAGATTCAATTTAGGTAAACTGAAGTCCCATAAACCGCTGGCAGATTAAATCTTCCCAAATATAATTTTATTATGAACCCTGTGGTCAAAAATCTCTCACTACATAAAAGATAAATTCTAAATTCTTGGCCCTGACATTTATTGACATTTTTAATGCATCAAAAATACTTCATTTAAGTGTGATGGACTCTGTTTGTGCCTTATAACATTTTTTTTATTCAATAAATAATTACTGAGAACACATTTTATGCCAGGCCCTATTCTGAGTGCCGAGAATAGCAGTAAGTGAACTGCATTCATCATTTGGAATCTCATGTTCAAATGGAAATCTCCAAATTATCTGCATGCTTCCCATTGCAAGCCCCTCTTTCATCTGGCTTTCCCTGATTTTTCAGCACCCACTGACCTGCTCTGCTATGGAGCTTTCAAACTCACTTGTCAGAGCTACCAACTCTGTTGTGTCTGTTGTACTACTTTATAATCCAATGCTCTCAAGTATGTATACAACATCTCAGCTCCTCAATTAGACTGCAAGCACAGAGCTGCCCGGCATGCTGCTTCTATCATGCCCCATAGTACCTGATAAAGCAGGATTCATAGAGTGCAGGTATCAGCAAACCATGGCCTATAGGACAAATCCAGTGACCTATCTGTTATTGTACAGCCCATGAGCTCAGAATGGGTTTTACATTTTTAAATATTTGGTGAGAAAAAAGACAAAAGAAGAATAAAGTTTAGCGACGTATGATAATTATATAAAATCTAAATTTCCATGTCCCTAAATAAAGTTGTGTTGGAATACAGGCATGTTCATTTGTTCTATATTGTATATGGCTGCTTCTGTGCCACAATGGCAGAGTTGAGTACTATGACAGAGACATATAGCCAGCAAAGACTAAAATATTTACTATCTGGGCCTTTAAGCAGAAGTCTGTCAATCCCTGATACACAAAGTTTATCATAAATACTTGTAAAGTGGAAGTAAGTATGCATGACCTTAACCTCACACTAACAAAAACTGGTAAAAAATATTACAAGTACATTTTAAACTCATCAAAATTGAAAAAAGCAAAAACAGGAAGATGGCAGATAGGAGGCAGGGCTAACGTGCATCTCCCACTTGGATGGACAGAACAGTGTGTGGAGACTCACACTGTGGACTTTTGCTTCAAGAACCACCACAGGAACGTAACAGGAAAACCAGAAGAATTCACAGATCCTTTGAAAGAAGCGACATGCCACTGCAGACTGCACAAGACAGGTGAAAAGCCGTGAGTTCCCAAAGTGTGAGTGAGAGACGGGAAAACCTGCCTCCAAACACACATCCCCACTGGGGAATCTGAAAATCCAGATCACGAGAGAAGGATGTAACCTCACCTAGAGCTGAAATGACTTTAGGGAGCTGCATGAAGTGCAAAGTAGAAGAAGCAACAGGAACCTTGAAGGCACTCCCAGTCTCCAGCTTGAGCCCTGGAATGCCATTCCTGACTGTATCTCACAGGGGCCTTCTGAGAAGGCAGCCAGCCAAATACAGGAGGGGCTATAGGGTGAAAGAAACTTCCAACTAGATTTTGTGATAATTTCGACTGGGCACAAACCTCCTTGAGCAGAATCCAGGGGGCTAACGGGAGTTGCTGCAGATCTGAGTGCAGGAGCTGCTAACGTCGTGGGCAGACAGGGAGGGATGTGGCCTGAACGCCATGCTTGCTTTGTCAGCAGGGAAGCTTATGGCCTGGGGCAGGTTTGAGATCCCTGAGTAGGCTGCCTGGATCTAAACTTGGTGCAGTTAGTACGGCACTGCAGGAGCAAGACCAGCCTCACCAAGTGTGTGGGAGCTGGGCGAGGCCTTTCACTACTGGCTATCCCCCACTTCTCTGGTGATCTATACTGCACAGCAGAAGTAGCCATAATCCCCTCTGGAACATAACCCCATTGGCCTGAGGACCACTTCCTCATCCCCCACAGTGGTTATGGCAAGCCCCACTCAAGGAGAGTCTGCACTTGGACGTGCCTAACCCTGCCCTCACCTGATGGTTTTTCTCTACCTGTCCTAGTAGCTGAACACAAAAGACATAAACCCTTGGGGGTTTTATGGCTCTGCCTATCACCTGAAAAGTCAGAATACTTCCCCTGGCCAACTTAGGGCAAGCATATATCCCACTGCTAATAGCACGGTGGTGCTCTCTTGAAAGCACCGCCTCCTGGCTGGAGGTCAAACAACTCAGGACATGACCGCAATTCATGACAGAATAGCGCTGATCCCAGGAAGGAGAAAACGACAGCTAATTCTACTGCCTGCAACATCCTGGCTAACCAGAGGTCCTGAGTCTGTCCACATGACAACTTCACTGCTAGCATAACCAGCATTTGAGAAAGCCAGCATACTTAATGTATCTACAGCCAAGGACTCTCACAGAGTCTACTTCACTCTCCTGCCACTTCCACCAGAGCAGGTGCTGGTATCCACAGCTGGGAAACCTGAAAACAGATCACATCACAGGACTCTTTGCAAACATTCCCCAGTACCACCCCAGAGCCTAGTAGCCCTGCCAGGTGGCTAGACCCAGAAGAGCAATAACAATACTGCAGTCTGGCTTTCAGGAAGCCCCATCCCTAGGGAAGGGGGAATGCACCACATCAGGGGATCACCCTGTGGGACAAAAGAATCTGAAGAGCAGGCCTTGAGTTCCAGATCTTTCTGCTGGTAGGTAGTTTCTCACAGCAGAAGCACAATTACAGTGCTGGCACAGTAGGGAAAGTCTGCACCTCTAGCCCAATGGGCAGGCATCCTCTGTGATTGTGAAGGGTCTTAGAGAAGACGTCCTTGTTTTCCCCTGGCACTCCACTGCAGACACGGCTGGGGCTTCCCCCACAGGAACACAGTATGGAGGCATCTATAGACAGCCTGTCTGGAACAATCCAGGGTGAGTGCAGCCCCACAGAAGGAGCACACCCCAGATTCAGACTGTGTGAGAGGCAGAGTCACAGTTCCTCCCTACTTGGAACATCAACATTCCTACAGATGAAAGGAGGTGGCTGTCTGATCTGAACAGCCAAAACACTGGGACAGGAGTGAGGCTGTGAGGTGAATAGCTTTCTGGCTGACCTGGCAGAAGAGCTGAGGTAGCTTCCACTCTTCACCCTGATAAAACCTCAGCGCATCTAACTGAGAGCTCTCCCAGCCACATTCATCAAGGCTGGGACCTCAGCCTACTGTTGGGTATTACATTTACCCACCTGCCTTAGCCATAGCCGGTGCCTACTCAGGGATACCTTCCCTATTGGCCTGAAGCCTGAATCATCAAGTCAGTAAATAAAACACTAGGAAAAAATTAAATAAATAAATAAAAATGTACACCATGAGAGAACCAGATAAGCTGCAAGAGATCCCTGCCATTCCAACTCCATAGGAGACAGTGAACTTGCCAGCACACAAAGATGATAACTACTACAACCAGCATCAGGGAAAGCCAGTGCACAATGACTCTCTTTAACTAAGGATCTCATACAGAGTCTTTACTCCTACAAGGACCAATAATCAAATTAGGCTAAAATACACACTGTCCTGATGTTAAAGAGGGAAAATATTTTAAATTAAAAAAAAACACAGTCCAATTAAAAACAAATCCAAGAACAATTTTAAGTAATAGTCTACCCAAGTGAAAAGGAACCAGAAAAGTAATTCTGGTGATATGACAAAACAGGTTCTATAACACCTCCAAAAGATCATACTAGCTTCTCAGCAATGGATCCAAACCAAGAAGAAATCTCTGAATTTCCAGATAAAGAATTCAGAAGATTTATTATTAAGCTAATCAAGGAGATACCAAAGAAAGGTGAAAACGCACTTAAAGAAATTTAAACAACAATACGAGATATGGACAAAAAAATTTTCCAGAGAAATAGATATCATAAAGAAAAAATACTAACAACTTCTGGAAATGAAAGAAACACCTAGGGAAATGCAAAATGCCATGGCAAATTTCAACAATAGACTAGGACAAGTAGAAGAACTTTAGAGCTCAAAGACAAGGCTTTTGAATTAAAAGCCAATCAGACAAAGACAAAGAAAAAAGTTTAAAAAATGAACAAAGCCTCCAAGAAATTTGGGATTATGTTAAATGGCTAAACCTAAGAATAATTGGTCTTCCTGATGAAGAAGAGAAATCTAAAGTTCATAAAACTTATTTGAAGAAATAATTGAGGAAAACTTTCCTGGCCTTGTTAGAAATCTAGACAACCAAATAAGAAGCTCAAAGAACTTCTGGGAAGTTCATCACAAAAAGATTATCACCTAGGCACATAGTCATCAAGTTATCTAAAGTCAAGATGAAGGAAAGAATCTTAAGAGCTATGAGACAAAAGAAATAGATAACCTATAAAGGCAAACCTATCAGATTAACAGTTAACTTCTCAGCAGAAACCTTACCAGCTGGAAGGAATTGGGATCCTATCTTTAGCCTCCATAAATAATATAATTGTCAGCCAAGAATTTTGTATCCAGTGAAACTAAGCTTCATAAATGAGGGAGAGATAAAGTCTTTTTCAGACAAATAAATGCTGAGAGAATTCATCACCACCAAACCAACACTACAAGAAATGCATAAAGGAATTCTAAATTATGAAACAAAACCTTGAAATACACCAAAACAAAACAAAACAAACAAAAAAACCTCCTTAAAGCATAATTCTCATGGGGCCTATAAAACAACATGAAACTGGAAAACATCATTCTCAGTAAACTATCGCAAGGACAAAAAAGCAAACACCGCATGTTCTCACTCATAGGTGGGAATTGAACAATGAGAACTCATGGACACAGGAAGGGGAACATCACACTCCGGGGAACGTTGTGGGGTGGGGAGAGGGGGGAGGGACAGCATTAGGAGAAATACCTAATGCTAAATGACGAGTTAATGGGTGCAGCAAAACAACATGGCACATGGATACATATGTAACAAACCTGCACATTGTGCACATGTACCCTAAAACCTAAAGTATAATAAAAAAAAAAAGAAAGAAATACAGAGCCCCCAAACATGCCCGTTCATGGACTTGACTTAGTAAGTCTGAGTTTAGACAGCTATCACAAGTTCTCAGATATAATGATGCAAATAGATACAGATCAATTTAAATAAAACTTTGTGGATAATACAAATTAAAAAAATTATTCCATTGTAATTTTTAAGCTTAAAAAAAAAAAACCCAACAAAGTATTTAGGCAACAACTAACATGATGAATAGAACAGTACTTCACATCTCAATACTAACATGGAATGTAAATGGCCTAAACACTCCATTTAAAAGATACAGAATTGTAGAATGGATACCAATCCACAAACCAAGCATCTACTGTCTTCGAGAGACTCACCTAACACATAAGGACTCATATAAACTTAAGGTAAAGGGTGGAAAAAGATATTCCATGCAAATGGAAATGAAAAGTGAGCAAGAGTAGCTATTCTTATATCAGACAAAACAGACTTTAAAGCAACAAAAGTTAAAAAAGACAAAGAGGGACATTATATAATGATAAAATGATTAGTTCGACAGGAAAACATCACAGTCCTAAATATATGTGTACCTAACACTGGAGCTCCCAAATTCATAAAACAATCACTATTAGACCTAAGTAATGAGGCAACACAATAATAGTGGGAGACTTCAGTATAGCACTGACAGCACTAGACAGATAATCAAGACAGAAATTAAACAAAGAAACAATGGACTTAAACGATACCCTAGAACGAACAAAATTAACAGATGTTTACAGAACATTCTACCCAACAACTGCAGAATATACATTCTATTCATCAGCACATGGAGCATTCTCCATATCACATGGAGATAGACCATATGATAGATCACAAAACAACTCATAATAAATTTAAGAAAATCAAAATCATATCAAGTATCCTCTCAGACCACAGTGGAATAAAACTGGAAATTAACTCCAAAAGGAACCTTCAAAACTATACAAATACATGGAAATTAAATAATCTCCTCTTGAATGATCTTTGGGTTAACAATGAAATCAAGATGTAAATTTAAAAATTCTTTGAACTGAATGATAATAGTGACACAACTTATGAAAACCACTGAGATACAGCAAAAGTGGTGCTAAAAGCAAAGTTTTTAGCATTAAATGCCTACATCGCAATGTCTGAAAGAGCACTCACAGACAATCTAAGGTCAGATCTCAAGGAATTAGAGAAAGAAAAACAAGCCAAAGGCAAATCCAAACCCAGCAGAAGAAAATAAATAACAAAGATCAAGCAGAAATAAATGAAACTAAAACAAAAAAAAATACAAAAGGTAAATGAAACAAAAAGCTGGTTATTTGAAAAGATAAAAATGATAGAACATTAGTGAGATTAACCAAGAAGAGAGAAGATCAAAATAAGCTCAATTAAAAATGATACAGGAGATAGTACAACTGATACCAGAGAAATACAAAAGATCATTCAAGGCTACTACAAACACATACATGCACAAATTAGAAAATCCAGAGGAAATGGATAAATTCCTGGAAATATACAACCATCCTAGATTAAATCAGGAAGAAATAGAAACTCTGAACAGACCAATAAAAAGTAGCAAGATTGAAACAGTAATAAAAAAATTGCCAACCAAAAAAGTCCAGGACCAGATGGATTAACAGCTGAATTCTATCAGACATTTAAAGAAGAATTGGTACCAGTCCTACTTACAGAAACACATTTGCAAAATTATAAGTGAGGAAATTATGATAGTGAAAGAAATCACAACTAATGGACTCCATCTTCTTCTAACCTTTAAGCTGTCCTTGTTCATTCCTGGGCATAGGCTGAACTAACTTTGGGAAGGAATTCAGTTCATGGCCTGACTTTGAAACAAAATTGATAATAGATCTTTCCCCAAAAGACCCCTCCTCTTGCCTGGGGACCAGTCTGCCTTTGCAGGACTAACAAATTAGCTACAAGATTAGAAATTAAGGTTTAGGGGTCATGCAGCCCCTGGACTCCAAGAGTCTGAACCTCCTCAAATTGCTCCTGGGGATAACATCAGTATTGTAAAACCTAAGATCAGTGCTTGAGATATTTTGCAGACCCTGCACTAGATGGATCAGCTGACACCACCCAGACCCATAATCTGCCTCAACCAGGTCTGCCATTCCACCCAGGAACAGAAGACAGCAAGAAAACCTAATTTCGACCCCCTATGATTCCATATCAAACCTGATCAATTAGCACTCCCCATTTCCCTAGCCCCTACCCGCCAAATTATCTTTAAAAACTCTGATCCCTGAATGCTCAGGGAGACTGATTTGAGTAATAATAAAACTCCCATCTCCCACACAGCCAGCTCTGTGTGAATTACTCTTTCTCCATTGCAATTCCCCCATCTTGATAAATTGGCTCTGACTAGGCAGGGGGCAAGGGTGATTACACTAAAAGATAGAGAAAGAGGGAATCCTCCCTAAATCATTCTATGAAGCCAGTATCACCCTAATACCAAAACCAGGAAAGGACACAACAAAAAAGAAAACTACAGACCAATATTCCTGATTACTATAGGTGCAAAAATACTCAAAAAATACTAGCTAACTAAATCCAGCAGCGTGTCAAAAAGAAAATCCACCATGATCAAGTGGGTTTTATATCAGGAATGCAGGGATGGTTTAACATACACAAGTCAATAAATGTGATACATCACATAAACAGAATTAAAAACAAAAATTATATGATCATCTCAACAGACACAGAAAAAGCATTTGACAAAATTCCGCATCTCTTTATGATAAAACCCTCAGCAAAATTGGCATAGAAGGAACATAGCACAAGGTAGTAAAAGCCATCTATGACAAACCCACAGCCAACATTATACTGAACAGGTAATGGTTGAAAGCATTCCCCATGACAACTGGGACAAGATAACGATGCCCACTTTCACCACTTCTATTCAACATAGCACTCAGAAGTCCTAGCCAGAACAATCAGATAAGAGAAAGAAATAAAGAGCATTCAAATTGGAAAAGAGGAAGTCAAACTATTGCTGTTTGCCAAGGATATGACTGTATACTTAGAAAACCTTAAAGACTCATCCAAAAAGTTCCTAGATCTGAAAAATGAATTCAGTAAAGTTTCAGGATACAAAATCAATGTACATAAATCAGTAGCACTGCTGTACACCGACAACCAAGCTGAGAAACAAATCAAGAATTCAATTTATTTTACAACAGCTGCAGAAAAAAATAAAATACTTAGAAATATACTCAACCAAGGAGATGAAAGATCTCTACATGGAAAACTACAAAACACTGCTGAAAAAAGTCATTAATGACACAAACAAATGGATGCACATCCTCTGCTCATGGATAGGTAGAATTAACATTGTGAAAATGACCATACTGTCAAAAGCAATCTACAGACTCAGTGCAATTCCCAACAAAATACCACCATCATCCTTCACAGGACTAGAAAAAAAATCTTAAAACTCATATGGAACCAAAAAAGAGCCTGCATAGACAAAGCAAGACTAAGCAAAAAGAACGAATTTGGAGGCATCACATTACCTGACTTTAAACCATACTACAAGGCCATAGTTACTGAAACAGCATGGTACTGGCATAAAAACAGGCATGTAGACCAATGGAACAGAATAGAGAATCCCCCAAAAAAGCCAAATAGTTACAGCCAATTGATCTTTGGCAAAGCAAACAAACATAAACTGGGGAAAGGGCACTCTATCCCACAAATTGTGTTGGGATAATTGGCGATTTGCATGTAGAAGAATGAAGCTAGATCCTCATCTCTCACCTGGTACAAAAATCAAACCTGCACATTGTGCACATGTACCCTAAAACTTAAAGTATAATAAAAATAAAATAAAATTAAATTAAAAAAGAAAAAAAAATCAACTCAAGATGGATCAGACTTAACTCTAAGACCTGAAACCATACAAATTCTAGAATATAGAATATAACATCAAGAAAACTCTTCCAGATATTGGCTTAGGCAAAGAATTCATGACTGAGAACCCAAATGCAAATGCAACAAAAACAAAAATAAATAAATGAGACCTAATTAAACTAAAAATCTTCTGCACAGCAAAATAAATAATCAGCAGAGTAAAGAGACAACTCATCAAGTGGGAGAAAATATTCACAAACTATGCATCTGACAAAAGACTAATTTTCAGGATCTACGAGGAACTCAAACAAATCATTAAGACAAAAACAATTCTATCCAAAAGTAGGCAAAGGACATAATCAGACAATTCTCAAAAGAAGATTTACAAATGGCCAAGAAACACAGAAAAAAAAATGCTCAACATCACTAATTATCAGGGAAATGCAAATTAAAACCACAATGGGATGCCACTTTACTCCTGCAAGAATGATCATAATTTAAAAATCAAAAAAATAATAGATGTTGGCATGGATGTGGTGAAAAGGGAACACTTTTACACTGTTGGTGGGAATGTAAACTAGCATAACCACTATGAAAACCAGTATGGAAATTCCTTAAAGATCCAAAAGTAGAACTACTATTCGATTCAGCAATCTCACTACTAGGTACCTATCCAAAGGAAAAGAAGTTATTACATGAAAAAGACACTTAACACACACCACATGTTTGTAGCAGCACAGTTCGCAATGGCAAAAATGTGAAACCAACCTAAATGCCTGCCAACCAAAGAACAGATAAAGAAAATGTGGTATATCTACACCATGGAATACTAGTCAGCCATAAAAAGGAATGAAATAATGGCCTTTGCAGCAACCTGGATGGATTTGGAGACCATTATTCTAAGTGAAGTAACTCAGGAATGGAAAATCAAGTATTGTATGTTCTCACTTATAAGTAGGACCTAAGCTGTGAGGACATAAAGGTGTAAGAATGATATAATGGACTTTGGGGAATCAAGGAAATGGGTGGGAAGAGGGTGAGGAATACAAGACTACACACTGGGTACAGTGTACACTGCTTGGGTGACAGATGCACCAAAACCTCAGAAATCACCACTAAAGAACTTACACATGGAACAAAAAACCACCTGTTCCCCAAAAACTACTGAAATAAAATAAAATAAAACTGGTCAAAATTAAGTTCAAACAAAAAGCACATACTGCCTGGCTCACTAAAAAATAAATTTAAGTTGTTGTCCAGGCTCTTACTTTTGAATTTGAGTATCTAATTTTCCTAAGTGTTTGAATATGTCTTGACTTCTGTTGAGTCCTTAATGTCTGCAAATTTTAAAAATAAAGAAGGATGGCATTGCGGAAATTTGAGTTCCTCACAGTAACTCAACTGTTCTACATATTTACAGTCATTCAGTTGCTCTCACCAGAGGCCGTGGAATGGGTTTTTGAGGTTTTTTGGATCCTAATTTTTTCATTGCATTATAGTATTTCTTCTGTTCTTCTGTCATAAAAATGTCTTGGCCACCTAAGTATATGGAGAAGATAAGAGCTAATTACCTTTAACAGTTTTTTTTTGGAATCTAGTTCTGAATTTTTTGACACAATTTTAAAATTACATTACATTTCTATTAACAATTCCCAAAATTTCAATGGTAAGCTTAAAAGACTGGACCATAGCAAAATGCTGTACAGAAACAAGATTTAAGTTAAGGTGTACAGGAGAAATAAAGTTACCTTTATCAGTTATTTTTCACTTTTTAGAACAGAAAGGTTACAAATATTTGCAAATATACACAGAATCTTTACAAAAATTTGATATATTTCAGCTTGCATAAATCAAACCGTGATGCAACAAAAATAGAAATTAGTACAAAAATTTAGACAAACATCTCATAAAGGCAATTGAATTTCTCTTAAATAATGAATACATATAACACTACTAACAAAGCTGCATAAAATCTGTTCAGAGCCACTCTCAGGGAAAAAAAAAAGTTCTAACTATTTTCACTACTGAGCAAGAAAGAACAGAAAAATGAACTAGGATTCTCATATCTGGAAATTTGGGGGCCACATATTTAGAAAGGCTAGATAAACTAGAACAGAATTCTTTTAAAATGTAAAGCTGAACTTGCATAAAAGTAAGAAAAAAAATTGGGGGTCTGAAAATTGAGAGATCAAAAAGATAGACTAGTAAATCAGCCCAAAGCCGTGGCTGGTCTTAGAACATTTAATAATCTCTGTAAACTAGAATCTCAGTTTTTAGTAAATGTAAGGGGGTAAATGGGAAATAAGGCCTATGCAAAGGCAGGAGAGGCACAGACGTCTTCGCAAGAATATGGGACTATCCAAAGGCAGCCAACAGAAGGGTAAAGAAAAAAAACCCGAATCTTTCTGTTGGCAATGGAAGACAACCAGAAAATTGTCTCAATCCAGACTATGAGTAAAAAGCCAGTCTTCCCTGATTATTTGTGACTCCAGGCTTACTTTGATGAGGGTTTGGGGGTTGACTTTACTCCACCAGCACAGATAAAAATATGTAGCCCTAGAAGTCAACCTAAAAATTAATCAAGTTGTTCTGGGATGCTGGGAAGAAATTAGTCTTTTAGTAATCATATATGTCATAATAGTATTAATACCACTATTCTGAGACTGTGGTGTGTGTATGTGTGTTGTGAGATAAAGAAAATGAGTAATTGTGGAAATTTTAAATTCTATCATTTTTGCCTTTGAGAATAAGGTTTCTCAGTGTGGAGAAGGGGAGATATAGATGTTAAGTGAAAACTTTGTAGTCCTGAATTTGAGTTATCAGTATGCAAACTTCCACTTATATATTTCCTTGTAGTCCTGAATTTTAAGCAACTCTGTCCACTCAAAGGCTTAGAAACAATGACAATGAGCACTCTAGATTGTGGTCTTGGAGACCGTTTCCCACAAAGAAACAAACAGTTTTTAGAGAAATGGCTGATTACAGACCTAGGGCAGGAAAGGTACAACCTAAACTTGGAACATTGTGGCATTTCAGAGAATAAGAAAGTTGTCAAACGGAAAGACCTTATGTATTTGAATCCTGATTTGAAAACAAACAAACAAAAAGCTTCAACAGTGAAACACAGAATTAATAAATAAACATTTTTCTTTTAAATTAAAGGCTCAGACCAATTTGAAAATAGACTCGGTATTTGATGAATTTAAAGAACTCACATTAAATTTTTTGGTGTGCTAATGGAATTGTGGTTATGTTTAAAAAGAGATATGCTCTAAAATATTTATGAATCAAATGATGTGATGTCTGTGGTTTGCTCCATAAAAAAATCTGGTGGCAGAGTTGAGTAAGGGCATATATGGCTTAGAACAAGCACATTCCTAAGTCAATAAATGTTGTTCTGGGTGATGGATATTTTAGGTTAATTCTAGTACACTCTTGTGCATGTTTGAGATTTTCTGTAATAAAAAGTAAAACAAGACAAAACAAAAGGATATAGTAGATTGATCAAAACAATGATTTCTAATGTAAGCTTAAATCTAAAATCACAAAGGCTGACATCCAAATTGCAGGTAGTGATAGAAATCAAGATGCATATTACAGAGAGGATGCTACATCACACACTCCTGAGTAGCAGAAGCAATACAGTTTGTGTAACAACAGGGAATGACTTCCCCAGCAGATGCTAAGAAGGCCAATTGGTATCAAGGTACATTTTGGATGAATTATGAGAGTCCAGAGGAAAAATCAAAGAAAGCCATAAAACAATTAGGAAAACCAAAGGAGAATACTTAGTTACTTGATTTGGGGATTGAGAAATGCCTTTAGTTCATAAGTACAATTAAAAAAAAATCCAAAAACAACAAGATTGGGAGTTTGACTCTGAAAAATACTAATGTCTATAAGTTAAATATGTTATTACAAAAATATAAGATGCATGTCACAAATTGGACTAATTATATAAAAATGCATACAAAAAAGATGGCAATCTCAGACTTAAAAATAGACAAATGATATAAATAAAAACTCTCAAAGGAGAAATACTTGTGGCCATCAATCTGTGAAAAAGTGTGTAACCTCACTAATGATCAAATAAATAAATATAAAACAATGAGATAACACTTTTCCCCATCAGTCTAAAAAAGATAATAAAAGTATAACAATTAGAATGATGAGATCTCAGTAACCACGCATTTTCATATTCTGCAGAATAAGGGTACCTAGCACAGCATTTCTGGAAGGTATTTTGACAATATGTCTTCAATGCTTTTAATATTCTAATTCTAGGAATTTATGCTGAAGAAATAATCAGAGATACACAGAATTTAAAAAATGGTCATAATTGTTTTAGAAGAGCAAGAAATTTAAAAACAACCTATAAATGTCCAAAGAGGGGAATGATCAGGATAAATTATGGTCTATCCATAATATGCAATGTAATTCAGCCCTGAGAATTCTTTTTTTTCTTTTTTTTTCTTTTTTGAGATGGAGTCTCGCTCTGTTGCCCAGGCTGGAATGCAGTGGAGTGATCTCAGCTTACTGCAACCTCCGCCTCCCGAGTTCAAGCAATTCTCCTGCCTCAGCCTCCCAAGTAGCTGGGATTATAGGCATGTACCACCACAGCTGGTTAATTTTTTTGTACTTTTTGTAGAGACTGGGTTCCACCATATTGGCCAGGCTGGTATCGAACTCCTGACCTCAACTGATCTCCCCGCCTCAGCCTCCCAAAGTGCTGGGATTACAGGTGTGAGCCACCATGCCCTGCCAGGGGCTCTGAGAATTCTTATAGCAAAGATAATTTTATGACATAAGCTTATAACTAATGAGGTCAAAACTATAAAATTAAAAATATACGGTAATCCTAACTGTGTAAAAGTAATACAAAGTGACTGGAATGGATTATACCAAAATCATAAGAGGCATTGTCTAAAGTGGTTATCATTTGGTGGCCACCTTTGGGTGATTTAAATTTTCTTTTTATCTTCCTTAATTTTCCACATTCACTACAAAGCTCCTGTGGATTTTAGAATTAGCAAAATAAACATGTGTTTATTATAGTGCATGGGGAAGAAAACCTCCCTAGCCCTGCCTCTTCCCCAGTCATCTTCTTTCCAAGTAGGGTGGATAGATCTGCTGAGGCTTGGGTGCTGGGGGCCAGGACACACTGGCTGAAAAAGGAGAGTATATTATTTTTACAGTGGATAATAAAGTGCATTTGAAATGTTATTAAAATATGACCCTAGTGTCATATTTAATAAATACTAATCCTGGTGGTTGTTGTTCTGTTAGGGTTCAGTTATTAATGGGTTTCATCTCAATAGTAGCAATGTCCATTGATTAAGAAGGTAAAAGAAAATAAAAGTAATGACTTAATTAAACCCAGATGTTTTCAGTCTTCTTTCAGCCTCATCTTTGAGGATCATCTGCAGGTAGACATGGGAGCTCCCTCCTTGTTATTGTGCAGATCATAAAGGCTAGTTTGTATAATATTCTAGGCCAGAATTATGTTTTATTAATGCATTGGGAGGACAGAGATAAAATTACCAAATCAAGACAATCCAGATACTTATCTTTTTCTGCTGTTGGTTGAAGTTGTCAATAATAACACCAATGAAGAGATTCAGAGTGAAGAATGAGCCGAAGATGATAAAGACTACGAAGTAAATGTAACCGAATGAATTGCTCTCAAACTCTGGCTGTTGTTCTTTCTGTTAGAAATTTTTTTAATAAGAGAAAAAAACAATTACTGTAGAAAAACATAAGCATTCTAACTACCTTATCTAGAAGACCAAGGTGTTTCTTAGCAGCAACATTGATTACATAGCCTCTTCCTAACAGCCATGGCCCCTGTTGGGAGCCTGTCTTTCAGTTTTCCCAGCTCAGCTTGAGTGATGGCGTGTGGTGGGGACCTGGGGTGATGGAAAATCGGGCTTTTTACTCTAAGCAAAGGAGAATCATTGAGGGATTGTAAGGGAGAAGAGTGGTATGATCACATTTGTCTTTTTAAAAAGTCATCCATAGGGAATGTCCATATGGGTATGTAATTGGAGGGAAACTGACTGGAGGTGAGGCCACCACAGGAGGGGCACGTTCACCTTGGGCAGAGGTGACTAAACCACTAAGTGTTGTTGAACTACTATGAC
This sequence comes from Nomascus leucogenys, assembly GCF_006542625.1. Taxonomy (NCBI): domain Eukaryota; kingdom Metazoa; phylum Chordata; class Mammalia; order Primates; family Hylobatidae; genus Nomascus; species Nomascus leucogenys. The sequence continues at coordinate 112,635,814 of NC_044384.1, read as the reverse complement.
CCCCATATAGAGCCCACTGCTTTACTTAATATGTGGTTATGTCCTTTCACTCTTAACTTCCTAGTGCCTAGCATGCCTTCTGATATGTAGATTTTTGATACACATGGAATGAATATCTAAATGAATGAATGAATGATCGAGCTCTAAAATGGACACAAATTGACTCCAACCAAGCTCTCCCAGTCCAAGGTACAACCCAAATCATCTGAGAGCCCTTTCATCCAAGTCCTTTGCATTGTTATTTGCTTCAAGCACTTTTAGGCAGGTGGCAAAAAGATTTCACTTTTTTTCCCTCTATCACATCAAAGATATAAGTGCTGATAGCTCTGACTAATGTTGAATGCACTTATGGTATTTGTTATTCAACACTCACAATGTAGACTAGTGTAATGAAGGTAATTATTTGAAAATATTATTTCTCTCTTTTGCTATGAAGACTACCTGACCTTAGTCCAGGTTTGCTTGAGGCATCCATTTATTTGAACAAAAGGTAGACATTAGTACAAAAACAATGTAATGGGAAGAATATTCAGCATTGGACATTTAAAATAAAATTGCCAATTGGGCTAATAGTCTTGCATGGTAGGTTACTGCTTTGAGATATAGGAATGTCTGTACTCCTTCATGTCCCTCTTTGTTAGATCAAAGGTGTGAAGGTGGAGAGTTTTATTGGAGGGAGATTTAGACAAAAAGATGAAATTATCAAAGCTCACCCAATTTGTCCATAGGAAATGTAGGAAAAATAAACAGAGACAGAAAATCAGAGCTACAAGATGTGTGTCCTGATTATCCCTCTTTGGGTCTGGAAAGGGGGGTTGGAATGCAGTAAATTGAGGGAAACATGGAAGGCAAAGAGGGTATTCTTGCTTTACTTCTGCATTTTCTGGAAGGAATTACTACTGGGAAGGCCTGAGATATATTAGGCAGGCAGGCTGACTTAAGAGATTTGAGTAACATAATTGAACAGAGAGAAGCCTCTTGAACCTCTCAGTTCTCATGTGGCTTGGACACGGAGTTGATAGCCATGGGCCTGTCATGTTGGGCCCTGTAGCACGGGATGGGAGTAGACTGCCAGGGACCATGTGGAGGATATGGCAGAGAACCAGTATTTAAGGCCAGGAGGAGATGATGGGGAGAATGCCCACATCATCAACAACCACAACTTCAATATTTGAGGCCAGCAGGGTGCTGGGTGACTACATAGACAACAGCCATCAAGCTAGAAGCCAGCATACAACAACCAGTACATATCAGGACCAGCATCAAAACAGGCACCCCTCCACACACTTCCACCCACCTGTCACTCACTCTGGGAGCATCTGCAAGCCACACACCTTGTCTACTACACATCTGCAAAACCTTTCCTCCCCACTCCCCATCTCCACCTCCGGGCAGATGGATGTCAAAGCCAAACTAGAGTGAAGGTCACGTACTCAAAAAGACAAAAGAAATGAGTACATTAGTATTTTTAAAATATTTCCTTTGCTATAAATTGTAATTATAAAATTATGTTGTATATATAATTATAAAATTACATTGTATATATAAATATCACAATGTAAACTATAATTGTTATAAACAGTTAAGTATCTACTGTTAGCTTTGCCTCTCCAGAAAGTTGATTTTATTAACACACCCAGAAGTGAGCAAACTCAGATTTGTTGCTATGCATCATCTGTATATTAACTTATAATGACAATCTGTGAATTTATAATGACAACTGGAATGGCCATAAAGATTAATTCTCATCCCTCGATGCTGCTATAACACTACTCAAACCACCTCTACTGCTACTACAGGTTGAGCATCCCTAATCTGAAAATCCAAAGTCTCAAGTGCTCCAAAATCTGAAACTTTTTGAGTGCTGACATAATATGCAAAGGTCATGCTTAAAGGAAATGTTCTCTGTGGCGTTTTGTATTTTCAGATTAGGGATGCTCAACTATATTATGCAAATATTCCCAAGTCTTACAAACTCCAAAATCTGAAACACTTCTGGTCCCAAGCGTTTCAGATAAGGGATACTCAGTCTGTACCAGCTCACAGGTACTGAATACTTTTTAGGTGTTAGGCATCAACTCTGCAGACTCCCAAATAGGTCGAAATACACACATGTGCGATAATAGAAAACAATAATTTCTGCCATTGACTTCATTATTGAGCCAACCATCTGCTCACTCTATGACTTTGGGAAACTCTTTCTTTTTATCCCTCAACTTTCCAAGCTGGAAAATAGAAACTAGGCTATATTACTGAGTACAATTCCAACTTTGGGAATCCGTGATTATCTTTTCTTTAACTAAAATTCAACAGCTGGCCACCACTAGAAACTCTAAAATTCAACAGTTGGCCATCACTAGGGAGTCTGGAGCCTCGCATGGAAATTTAGTGCAGTCTTAAGGTTTCCCACAATCTAAAACAGATACTCTTTGAAATTTGGTTTCTGCCTATCCAACCATTTGGAGAAGAGGTAAGAAGAAAATCAAGGTATCCTGTGATTCTGCCACTTCTGGCTCCATCTCCTGTATGAGTGGTTTTTCCTTGGCCACCATGGAGAAAGAAGACTGGACTTTAGAGAATATTGGGGTATCAAATACTCACTAGAGGATGCATAAGAATCCTTTATATTAGTCAGTGGTATCTCACAGCGTTTTGTTCCAAAGAAAACAAGGCAGAGAACCCCGGCTGCTGGAACTATGATGCCAGTTCTGGACTGTCCATGTAGTCATGATATCTCTGACTTGACCCTAACACTCCAGAACATGGTAGAACACTGACTCACCTCTCTGGAATCAACAGCTGCGTATATAATATCCATCCAGCCCTTAAATGTTGCCTGCAACAAAAGCAGAAAAACATGAATAATACAAATGTAGACTTGCCATCAACAGATACATGGCATGGAAAAGCAGGTGAGGCCCAGTGGGCTGACTATATAAGATGATACCCCAACCTTCTAGGACAAGATGCTCAAATGAAAGAACGATAGAAGGGAACACAAGGATGCGTGTCTTGGATTTTTTTCTTCTTCTTCATTTGTATAAGATACAAAGTTTAAAAACAAGAAATTTCCACCTTAAAAGTTACCAGAGAAGCTGAAGCTGTGGCCCAACAGCTGAAAAGAGACTGGCTAAGGGTTCTTTTCTGATGCCATATTTATTTGCACTGCCTGTTCAAGACCTGGCAACTGTGCTTTAAACAGGGAACTGTTCAAAGTGTCATGACCTACACCTGAGGCTCCACTCCTCTTTGCCTGGAGTTGTGGAGAGCCAGCAAGGTGCCATACAGGACAGTGTGAGATGTACAGATCCTCAAAGGGGCATCACTAGGAAGCTGAGGCTCAGCAGTCAATGAAGTTGGAGATGCTCAGTAGAGGACAATTCCAGAAGGCATTGGCTTTCATATAAGGAATTAGGATTTGCTTCTATTATCACAATGGAGTCACCGCATTTTTATTAGCTGAGAAAGAATTCATGATTCTCTGAAGTTTTTTCTCCTCAGAGTGAAAAACATACTGACTGTACTTACCACTTGCAGCAGAGCGAGGTAAGCATTTCCCACATTGTCAAAGTTGACTTTCTGGTTGATCCAAGAGAAATTGCCACTTTCACATTGACTTTTATTTGTAATGATGGTATAATTTATAACTGAGTCTGTTCCATTAATGCATTTCCCAAATTTTCCAGAAAAGAAGTGTACTCCCAGAATACAAAATATGAGCCAGAAAATGAGGCAGACAAGCAAAACATTCAGAATGGCAGGTATGGCACCTATGAGAGCATTGACCACCACCTTATGGAAACAAAAGCAAAGAAAACCATAACAGATGGGTAGGATGCACCAGGCTCTTCGACTTCTCAGCATGGGCCTGATGTGCAGGTCTTGATCTCTTGGAGCTATGTCCTTAATCTCCACATACATGTGCCCCATCCCCATGACAAGCCCTGCTCTCGGCTCCTATATAATAGGTCCTCTCTGTTGCCACTGAGGATACCTTGAGAAGTGCCCTGGTGACGACAGTGTTAGAGACTTACAGACACCTACCCCAGGATTCTGAGGGGAAGCTAGAGCTCATCTTGGCTGTCACAGAAGCTTTTAGGGTAGAAACCATACATTAGGCTTTTCTCTACCTCTCAAATTCTAAGCACTGGGCAGGCTGGGAAGTAACCCAGGAAAAGCTTGGCAATTTAAGGAAATCTCAGCCCGAAAAGAACTGTTGGTCTTTCCACCTTTCCCTGTTAACTGAACTTCTACCCATTCTTCTGCAGAATGTACCTTCATTCCTTCGAACTGGGACAGCGCGCGAAGAGGCCTCAGTGCTCGTAGAGTCCGGAAGGACTTCAATTCCTTTAAGTTAATGAGGGTGGTCACTGAGATCTGATGGGAAGAGAGGCCACAGATAATGCACCTGACTTGGTGTCCAGCTGGAAAGTCCATTTTTCTCCTTATCTACCAAAGCTACAGTCCATAAACGTGGGAACAATGCACTCACATTATTTGTTTAGTGAAAGACAAGGAAAATCTGAGAAATTGTTGTGAATTAAAGGAAACCAAAGAGATATAACAATCATGTAATATGGGGTGCTGAATTGGATCCTGGATTGGAGTGGGGGCAGGAGGTGGATGCATAAAGGGAGTTAACCATAAAGAATCTTGTTATGGCAGTCAATTGAAATTTATTATGACAGTCAATTGCCGTAACAAAGCTCTTTATGGTGAATTTGAAAAATTTGACAATGGATGTGGATTTTAATTGAATCAATGTTAAATTTCCTAACTTTGATCACTGTATTGTAATCATGTGAGACATTGTCCTTGATAGGAAATATACATTGGCATGTTTAGGGGTAATAGGTTTGATGCTTGCAACTTAATCTCAAGCAGTTTAAGGGGAAAAAAAGAGAGAAAAAATGACAAAGCAGATGGGTGACAATAATTGGCGAACCTGCAGAAAGAATATGTGGATTTCATTATACTATTTCCTGCAACATTTTTCTTAGTTTGAAATGATATCAAAATAAAAAGTTACAAGGAAAAAATAAATTATTTGCTAATATTTCCCCTAATCCAAATAGCTCCTTATTGGGGAATTAAATGCTATTTTCTCTCCCAATATACTTCTCCTCAATAGGACAGAACTGAGTATTAGAAAGCTCTGTTAAGTATACCAAATTAAATCTTAACAATATTTACAGATGCTCAGTAGAGGACAATTCTAGAAGATATTGGCTTTCATATGAGGAATTAGGATTTGCTTCTATTATCACAATGGAATCAATGCTGAGCTTGAGTTGAATCTGCTTGCTGCAGATCTTCAGCCATTCTTATTATGGAGAGTTTTCAGAGGCTCAACTTGGAAGAAGAGTTGCTCAGCTGGATAGGAAGTGAATCAGGATAGTCCTGACTAAGCTGGTGTCAGAGTTCACTATTACCTAAAAACATTCCTCACAAATCTTGCCAACCTCATTGTAGTAGTGAAGAGAAATTGAGTTAATATGACAGAATATTAAGATTTTGAAATTTATAATCAATTTACAGTGTATTTATAATGTTTTTAATGGGCTTTTTGTTTACAATGGCACCACTTTTGGAGAGTTATTTAAGTTATTAAGTTATTAAGTAGCTTTCTCGCAAATACTCCACTTATTCCTAGCCAGATGAAAACAGATGGCAAAGTTTAGCAATTCTTCGTTTTACCAAATCATTGTCATGGTTGGTGAGAAGAGATGTTCCTACAGAGACCTTATACAACTCTTTACCTTAAACCTTACCCCAGTTTCTGTTCCATCAGACTTGCAGGTATCAGTGAGACACACAGAAGCACCCACATTCTTTCCCACCATACTGTACTCTTCAAGTGAGAAGTCTTCTACTAGTTTTATCTTATTTTTTAAATCTAACATGCATTTATCACTCTGCACTGTTTTTGAAATTATCATGTTGATTATATTCTTATGGTTTGCTCCTTGTAACTGTTGAGGAATAGTACAGCATATAAATCTTCATGTTTTACGGATCCACTCCTCCTTGGTGAATACCTAGGTTATTTCCATTTCTTTGCTATTATGCAAAACAGTACACTGGACAGTATTACGCACAACAGTACACTGGGCAGATGTGTGCATTTTTCTTGGGTACATATGCAAGAGTTCTCCTTGGATCTATAACAAGTGATATTTGTGGATTGTGAGTTGGGTCATTTGTGATTTTTACTTAATAGTGCGAAATGTTCCCTACAGTGGCTGTATCAATTAAATTATTAGCAGTGGTTTGAGATCGCATTTTCCTATATCCTTCTAAATGTCAATGTTATCCATCTTTAAAATTTTGCCATGGCTGGGCACAGTCGCTCAAGCCTGTAATCCCAACACTTTGGGAGGCTGAGACAGGAGGATAGCTTGAGCTCAGGAGTCCGAGACAAGCCTGGGCAACACGGTAAAACCCTGTCTCCACAAAAAATACAAAAATTAGCTGGGCGTGGTGGTAGGTGCCTGTAGTCCCAGCTACTTAGGAGTCTAAGGCAAAAGGATCAACTGAGCCTGGGAGGCAGAGGTTGCCACTGCACTCCAGCCTGGGTGACAGAGTGAGACCATGTTTCAAAACAATATATTTTGTTTTCCAATCTAATGAGTAAAAAGAGGCTTCTCATTTTAATACGCACTTCTGTGCTAACTGGTGATAGAACTAGTGTATATTTCATCATACATTTATTCCTTTTGTGAATTGGCTGTTTGCATACTTCTCCCATTCGTACTCTGGGTTGTTTTTTTCCTGTGAATCTGTAGGAAATTTTTATATGTTGTGAATAATAATGATCTATTGTGGCAAATACTGTCTCCCAGGTTCTAGTTGGTTTGTAACTGTAATTAGAGCATTGTTGAATAGAAAAATAAAAGTTTTACTACATTTTGATGTAGTTGAATTGTGTATCTTTTTGTGGTTTATGCTTTTCTAATAAAAATTATGATGGTAATTTTATATAATCTTGATTGACAATAAACATTATAGAATCGTTCACGTACATTCTCTCATTTAATCAATGAGAGATACAACAATATCCCAAGGGATACAACAATATCCCAAGCTAAGCAGCACTTTGCAACATCTACCATATTATAGATGAGGAAACCTGAAGCTCAAAGGATCAGCAACTTGTTTCAGGTCATACAGCTGATAAGTGGTGAATTTCAGATTCCCACCACAGTCTGCATGATGTCAAGGCTAATAATAGTAATAGTAAACCACATTTGTTGAGTGCTTTATCTGTGATTTGTAAAGATATATAATTGTAAGATTATTTTCTTTTCTTATTTGATTCATTTCTGTTCTATTCATTTTATTATCAATATTATGTTTATCTCATTAAATAAATTTGCAAGCTTTCCCTTTTTTTGTCTATTCTTTGTAACAACTTGAATAAGATGAGATTAATTCTTCCTTGGAAGTTTGGTAAAAGTTACCTGCAAAACCATCTGGGCCTCTTGATGATATGATTGTATACATAGAAAATCCTAAAGAGTCATCCAAAAAACTCCTAGAACCAGCAAATGAATTCAGCAAAGTTTCAGGATACAAAATCAATGTACACAAATCAGTGTACTGTTGGTACACCAACAGTGACCAAGCTGAGAAACAAGTCAAGAACTCAACCCCTTTTACACTAGCTAAAAATAAAATAAAATAAAATACTTAGGAATATAACTAACCAAGGAAGTGAAAGACCTCTACAAAGAAAACTACAAAACACTGCTGAAAGAAATCATCAATGACACAAACAAATGAAAACATATCTCATGTTCATGGATGGGTAGAATCAACATTGTGAAAATGACCCTACTACCAAAAGCAATCTACAAATTCAATGCAATTCCCATCAAAATACCACTATCATTCTTCACAGAACTAGAAAAAAAAATCTTAAAATTTACATGGAACCAAAAAAGAGCCTGCATACCCAAAGCAAGACTAACCAAAAAGAACAAATCTGGAGACATCACATTTTCAGACTTCAAACCATACTATAAGGCCATAGGCACCAAAACAGCATGGTACTGGTATAAAAATAGGCACACAGACCGATTGAACAGAATAAAGAACCCAGAAATAAAGCCAAATACCTACAGCCAACTGATCATCGACAAAGCAAACAACAAATTGGGAAAAGAGCACCTTATAAATTGGGAAAAGAGCACTTTATTCAACAAACGGTGCTAGGATAACTGGCTAGCTACAGGTAAGAGAATGAAACTGGATCCTCATCGCTCATCTTATACAAAAATCAACTCAAGATGGATCAGAGATTTAAGTCTAAGACCTGAAACCATACAAATTCTAGAAGATAACATGGGAAAAACTCTTCTAGACATTGGCTTAAGCAAAGCCTTCATGACCAAGAAGCCAAAAGCAAATGCAACAAAAACAAAGATGAATAGATGGAACTTAGTTAAACTAAAAAGCTTCTGCACGGCAAAAGAAACAATCAGCACAGTAAACAGACATCCACAGAGTGGCTGAAAATCTTTGCAATCTATACATCTGACAAAGGACTAATATCAAGAATCTACAAAGAACTCAATCAAATCAGCAAGTAAAAAAACAAATAATCCTATCCAAAAGTGGGCAAAGGACATGAATGGACAATTCTCAAAAGAAGATTTACAAATGGCCAACAAACATAGGAAAAAATGTTCAACATCACTAATTATCAGGGAAATACAAATCATAACCACAAAGCAATACTACCTTACTCCTGCAAGAATGGCCCTAATCAAAAAATGATAGATGTTGGCATGGATGTGGTGAAAACAGAACACTTCTACACTGCTGGTGGGAATGTAAACTAGTACAACCACTGTGGAAAACAATGTGGAGATTCCTTAAAGAACTAAAAGTAAATCTGTCATTTGATCCAGCAATCCCACTAATGTGTATCTACTCAGAAGAAAGGAAATCATTATATGAAAAAGACACTTGCACACACGTTTATAGCAGCACAATTCACAATTGCAAAAATATGGATTCAGCCCAAATGCCCATCAATCAACTAGTGGATAAAGAAAATGTGATACATATATAAATATATAGAGAGACAGATGGTATATATATATATATGGTATATATATGGCGTATATATATGGTATATACAGTATATACCATATATAGTATATGTATATGGTATATACTATATACGTACACCATGGAATACTACTCAGCCATAAAAAGGACCAAAATAATGGCATTCACAGCAACCTGGATGGAATCGGAGACTATTATTCTAAGTGAAGTAACTCAGGAATGGAAAACCAAACATTGTATGTTCTCACTCTTAAGAGGGACCTAAGCTAAGAGGACACAAAGGCATAAGAATAATACAGTGGACTCTGGGGACTCGGGAAACGAGGGTGTGAGGGATAAAAGACTACATTAGGTACGGTGTGCACTGATCAGGCGATGGGGCACCAAAATCTCAGAAACCACCACTAAATAACTTATTCAGGTAAACAAACATCACCTGTTCCCTGAAAGCCTATTGAAATATAATAAATAAATAAATAAATAAACAAATAAAGCCACCCATCTGGGCCTGGTACCCTTTTTTGACAGTGTGGCTTTGGACTACTGTTTTGATATTTTTAATGGTGATCACTAGATTTCTAGTGAAACTATCACTTGTTTTCTATTATGTGTTCAGTGAATTTGGGCAATTTATAGTCCACATCCTCATTTTTACCTGTGAGAAAATTATTGTCAAAAGAGGGGAAATGTTTTGCTTAAGGTTACACAAAAAGAGGGTAGACCAATTAGTTTTAGGACCCAGGCTCCTAAGTGTAGGGCTTGTATCCGGTAAAACAGAGGTCCCTATAATGGAGATAACAATCATCTGTTCACACAGTTTACAGGGTTTTCTTTTTACTATAATCTATTAAGATAATAGGTACAAGTTATTTGCTCTCTAGAAATTAATAGGACTGACAAACGTGGATGTTTTTATTCCCATCTTTGAATCCTGCTGTAGTTTCTATGGCATTTATGCCTTTCTAAAATGCCTGAACCAAAATGAGCTTCTGTTTCCTTGCCTCTGAGCTTCTGGTTTTCTTGTTAGCAATGTGGTAGATGTCATGTAATACTGATTAACTCAGAATATTGATGTCCATATTAAATGAACACATGGTCTATTTGTGCTAACCAACAACATTATGGTTCTCCAGTGGGGTTTGCTGACCACATGGTTTATGCTCAGGTATTTGTCTTATCTACTTCCTTGCACAGCAGGGACAAAGTTTAACTAATTATATCATGATGGAAAGAAGGTAATGTTAAAATCAAGGGCCCTGGAGTGAGACTTACTAGGTTCCACCAGTTTTAATTATATAAAGGTATTACATAATCACATGTATCCTGAAAATAGGTCTATCTACTATGTATCAGTAAACATAAAATTAATCTTAAAAAAAGGATGTAATGTTAAATCAAGAGCTTTGGAGTGAGGCTTACTAGGTTTGTATCTCACCTCCACCACTTCTAGCTGGGCAATCTTGAACATGTTTCTTAGCCTCTCTATGACTTACTTTCTTTCTCTGAATATACAAAAACAGTAGCACCTGCCACAGAGTGGCTATCATAACTAAAAGAAAGAAGGCATTTGGAGCATATGGAAGAGTACTTGATACAGGGAAAGCACTCAATAAATGTGATCCACTAATACTATTATTAGCTTTTGTGTCATACAGCTAGACATGTGAATCCCAATTTCACCACTTATCAGCTCTGTGACCTGAAACAAATTGCTAATCCTCTGAGTTACAGATTTCCTTGTATACAGTGTGGGAGGTGTCATACAATGCTGCTTAATTCAGAACATTGTCATGCATATTAAATGAGAGATGGTATGTGAACAATCCTCTTATGTTGCTTGACAATTAAGATGGATATTAGCTTAGTCTATTGGCTGCTGACCAGCTTTGAGAAGTCTTGAAAAGAAATAGAAAGTTGGAAGAAGAAAAAATCAAGGATACTGAAAGTTATTCTAGGTACATATTATACATAAACAGTGCTTATGGAGAGAAGTGAATGAATCCCATCATGGGAAAGGTTGTAGTGGTGAGCATATAAAGTGTAGTGTATGAGGAGTGGGAAAGGCTAAACTGCTGATAGACAAATGACAACTACTTACAAGTACTGTGAAGAGGCAATGATAACAAGAAAAACTATTTTAGACAGACATCCATATGAGGCACACAGGAAAAGCAGCCCCCACATGATCCCTGCCTTAACCACTACCCCAGCCTGTGTGGGACACAGAGATGGTAAACTTACAATCACAATGATGAAATCAAGGCAGCACCAGGCACTGGTGAAATACTTTCCAAATCCGAAGGCTACCCATTTTAGTACCATCTCCCCGATAAAGATATATGTAAAAATAATGTCAGTACAATTTATTAATTCTTGGATTTTGGGTTGTTTCTCGAGGTGAACATCTTCAAATATCTGAAATGAAAAAGCATAGCCATAGGCCAGGTTGAATATTTGCAAAGAACTCCTTGGTAACTTTACTTTTTGTTTTTCTTCCTTATGTGAATAAAAACTGGTATCTCTCTTGGTAAGGAGGTTTTGCTCAAAAGATATTAAGGCTAAACTTTTCCAATGGAATCCATTCCTTGAGTAAGTAAAAGTGGAAGAAGGAAAATCCTCTTTCTTCTGTTGTCACAATATTTCCTCAACTTCTTATCACTGGTCCCCTGAATATTAAAACATCTTCCTAATGGATCACCACATTATTTCCTGGGCTTCCTCATCCTTTCAACTCCTGCCAAATATGTCTTGTCAACATTCCCAGGACCACCCAGTTACATAGACCATCTCTCATCCTCCCAATTGCCTTGGTGGATTAATTCAGCGTCTCTTTATTGCTTATAACATTGAGTCCAAGTGCCTTAGCCCATCCTCTAAATCCTGCCAACCCCGATTCCCCTCATCTCCCCGTACAAACAGCCTTATCCATTTACCTTACCATTCCCTACAAATAGTGTCATTTCGTATGTGTGCCATGACATTAACAAAATTTGGAACACTCTAGGCTAAAGCTCCCAGTGTAAATTGCTTTGACTATTAAACATTGTTATCTGTAATTATGAAAAAGAGATCCTGGCTTTCAGAGAGACCCTTTTTAATGCTACATCCAAACATTTCCCTCACCCGAACTGTATGTGATTCTACAGGGTCTATATAACTAGCATATAAGCTGTCCTTTTGGCCTTTACAGAGTTACTGAGAATGAAAGAAAGGAAGAGGGCCTGTTACTAAAGCTGCCCATGAAATTTACGCCAACATTGAAGGCAGGAAGAGAATCATCCTTGCTGTTGGGGACTAGGGTAAGCCCATAGCTCCAAAGTCCTGGGGTGAAAAAAAGAATGCAAACGAGTAAAACAGTCTCACTTCCAATTGCCAAGTTGGTTTTTGGTTGAAGAAGGCCCTCTATCTCATCCTCTGCTCTTTCAGCTCTTCTTCAGCTTTAAGATTTCAGCTTAGCTGATATTTTCTATAGGAAACTGTCCTGTTCCAGCAGGATTGGGTTAGGTTCCCATCCTACATGCTCCCATGTCACCCACTGCTTCCCTGAGTAGGCCACTTAATTGCTCTATCTATCTTGAGCTATACTTTCTGGTCTATAATCACTCCCGCTTATCTTTTCTACTAGACTTCAGGCTCCTGGAGGTCAGGGACTTCGTTTGTTTGCCTATTGAGGATAACCAAATCTGAATGGTATTGGGTGCTCATTTCCTCCCTTATTTGGGAAGCTTCCCAGTAAGCTGGTTCAGCAGATCTGAGTTAGCTCAATGGATGAGCAGGCTTATACCTGCAATTGAGCTTCAGAGGCTTCCACATTATATCTAGACCATTTTCTGACACAGGAAGCTCTTATTATTACATAGTTGCCTAGACCAGAGTTTCTCAAACTCTAATGAACCCCAAATCACCTAGGGAACTTGTTACAATGGACTGCTTGTTACAATGTAATACTCTGCGTTTCTAACAAGCTTCCAGGTGATGCTGCTGCTGCTGATAGACACATATAGTGGCAAACGATTTGATGTCTATTGTTCTCATTCTCTACAAATATGTATAGAGAAGTATGGGCTGGGTCCTTCTCCTGGCACGCTCTGCATTGTGTGTTCAGCTTTGCTCTGCCCAGCCTACACCTGCCTTTCTGAAGGCAAGTAAGAATTGGGGTTGTGTGCCCTCTGCTACATTTCTGATCATAAATTTTCTTTTTATGGCACCATGGGGCATTTTTGCTGTGGCCTTTTGGCACTGTCACTGCTTTCCCACTGCCTATCATAAGTATCATTTGTGGAATAAATACAAGAAACCCTACCACTTGAATAAGAGTAGACAGCCAGTGAAAATGTAGTCACCAGAAAGTCTACAGGTAACCCTAGACCCAAGATTAACAATAAAAATTGATAAAGGGAATTCTCTGGGATGGTTTTATAGAAATCTGCTTTTCTATTTGAAGAATAATTTACACTGTAGTAAGCAGACAAATGGAGATGTATGTTGATCACAGTCCCCGGTGGGCTCTGGTATGTATTCATCTCTTTTCACCTAGAGATCACACATGTATAAAACACTAACCAGTAGCTATGGGGTGTAGGAGCAAGACATTTCCTGGTTTTTTTCCACTTGCTAGTGATTCGCTGTGAAATGTTCTCTCACTCTTAGCAGGGGAGAACCCAAGACTCCTGGGTTTAGTAATATGGAACCAAACTCTCATAACAAACTCATAACTGTTTGTTATGTCAAACAGTAAGAGAGTTTGGTTCCATATTATTTAGCCACACATTACTGTATGATCATTTTAAGGGAAGATGCATGATAGAAAAAAGCAGAAAATAGAAAAGGAGAGGGAGAAATATGCAGGTGATAAGATAAAAGATACTATCCCCCCTAGCAGGGAGGGGAAAGGGAGACGAGAAGGGCCAGAAGGTGTGGAGAAAGAGCATAAAGGAGTGGATAGCTCTATGGCTATGGAAGCTGATGGGTTCAGAGTTATTTCTAAACCTCATTGGGACTCATACCACACTTTGACCATGCATATAAAGCAACATCTCCTTGTCCTTTCTTTCAAGGGATCATGAATTATAGAAAATACCAAGGCAACTTATTATATCCTAATCTGGTCCCTGTAACTCCCTCCCATAATATTTTACCTTTCAGAAAACAGCACTATGGCTTATGGTAACAGGGAGAGTCGAAGCATTGCTGTCTAGAGGAAGAACTATGTAGGATACAGTGAAAATGTCTAGAAATCCCCCCAAAATGAGAGGTAGATGATCAAGGACCAGACTCTAGTGGCCACTTTAAAGTGCTGGTTTTCGTTACTCTTCCACACAGATAAAGCATCTTTGCTTGGGGATATCCCAGTTGAGCACGACTTCAGAAGTTGTGCAAAACCCTGCCCACTGCGGGAAGCAGCAGCACCAGAGACCACTTCTGTCTGGTCTCCCATATTCACAGTCCTACGAGAAGCCAAGTCAGAGTGCAGCTTCCCCAGCTGCCCTGATGCCCAACGTCTCCACAACACCATGATGATTTACCAGTGCCCCACTGCTCAGCAGAATCACAAAGATAATAAAGCTCTCAAACCAGCTGTGTTTCACTATTTGGTAGCAGGTTTTCCGCAGGTTCCACCAAATGACCCAGGGAGGCTTTCTCTTGTCCAAGCTACAGCATGGAAAGCAGCAACCAAAGCCTGAAAGGAATTAACGGTAGCACTATCGTTAGTGTCTGTAATAAACTGCAACTCTTCACCCCTTTCTGTGTTCATGCCCCTTGCTATGTGACCTGCAGTTGCTCCCATTAAAGAAGTAGAGCATCTTTTTCTAACCTCTTAAATCTGGTCCCGGCCATGTGACTTGCTTTGGCCAATAGAGTGGAATGGAAGTCACACTGTGCCAGTTCTGAGCCCAGGTCTTGAAAAGCCTTGCATGCTTCCACTTGCTGTCTTGTGCCATCTCCACAAAAAAAGGCATATTCAGGCTACCCTATTGAGTCTGGAAGGAGGATGATAGACATGTGGAGCAGAGCCATGTTGCCCTGTTGAGCCCAGGCTAGATAACACTTGCATGAATGAAGCCAACTAAGATCAGCTGAATCCTGCAGGCACATGTTTATTATTTTATGCCACTGAGGTTTTGTAGTTGTTTGTTATGCAGCAATTTTTTTGGTAATCATAAAGAGATCATGTCTGGAGGACTCCAGGGAATGAGGTAGGATGGCCACAGGCTTTGTGAACCTCTCAGGTCATACACAAAAGAATTTGATCAAATGTTGAGATGTTTACAAAGAGCTGAGCATTTGTTCTGAACACACACAGGCCTTCAGTATAGACCACATTGCTCTTTCCACCTTTTCTCCTCCTCCCCTTGTACAAATTCTGCTGATCCTTACTTCATGATGATTATAACATTCTGCTCTTTTCCTCATCTTCTTAAACCACTATGGGCTCTCTTCACTCTGCCTCTTTTCTTCTTCCAAGAACATCAGTAGTTTCATCTTCCTAAAAGACTACACTTTTTTCCTGGCTTTTATCCCACTCCTCCCTTCTTTGATAAAACCACCTTTCTTTCTCATCTCCACTGTTGACATCATATGCACACCTCAAGGGCCAGTGCAAACGTAAATCAGGAGAACTGCAATCTACGGGAAATCCTTAATCCAACTCCTGTCCAGCTTTGGAGCTGTTAAGCGACCTGGAATGTGAGTTTGAAACCTGTTGTTTGTGGTCTTTCTGGACCCAATTTAGTCTTAAACTTATAGATAATTTTTTTAGATTCATTCATTAATTTGTTGTCACTTACTTATTTATCAACATTTGTTGAACCCATTTCTGGGCCGGCTTCTATTCTTACACTAGAGATACAATGCTGATGAAGTCACTGCCTTTGTTTTTAAGGACCTCATGGGGGAAACCAGTGCAAATAAGTTCACTACAATGAATATAAGAAATAGTAAAGGCCTATAGGAAAAAGCCACTACGTTCACTCAAGAAATTAGGAAAGCTTGCATTTATTGATTGCTTATTTTTGTTCCAGATGCTCTTCTAAGTGATTTATATTCACTCATTTAATACTCACAACAACTATTTGCTTTGTATACTATTATTACCCTCATTTTAGAGATAAAGCACAGAGAGGTTAACTAAATTGAACAAGTCACACAGCTTATAAGTGGCAAGGCCAGAATTTGAGCTCAGGCAGTTTCGCTCCTAAGCTAAACATCCTGACTACAATGTCTAAACTCTTTTCTTGGTCTTTCACCTCAAATATACCCTGACATTGAATGCCCTGGGAAGCACAGAAAGTGGCAGACATATTGGCCCAGTGGGCTTTCTAAGAGAGTTTTCTAGAGTGTTTACCTGGCATGTTGGGCCGTGTGAGAGGAGCCCAATTAAAGCAAGAATTTCCTTAAATCCCCTCTGCCTAGACCCGACAATCGCCCCAAGAATCTATGGGTGCCCACTCATTGCTTTTGTCCCCAATAGAAGTAGAAAGATGATATCTACTAAAACCACAGAGCTTCAAAGAAGAACAGAAACCCCATCCAAAGATTCTGTGAACTGGATGCAGAAATACTGCCACTTACCTTTGGGCAAACATCTCTCTGGTTCCTTTTTGGGAACCATCTCAGGTAACCATCCAAAGCCATCCTGAAGATCAATGGTGCTACATTCTGATAGTATACTGGTAACATCAGACTTCTGCACATCAGAACAAAAGGAAGGGGGTGCCTTTTACTAACACCTTCTTTCACCATGGTAGTATGGAGTTTCTCATTGTCTGATTTTTTAAGGATGAAATGAACTAGGCAAAGGTTTCTAGGATGAGAGGTGTCAAGAAACACCTCTCCTGCTGGGTCCTTTTCTAAGTGCTATGACCAGCCTGACTTCAGAAGAGAACTCTCTAGCTCATCTCTATAGCTGAGGAATAGCAATGCATATGAAGATACAGTACCTCCACGTTTTCTCCCTACAGATCATAACCCTGATAGGCTGCCTAACTCCAATTATGTGATGAGAAGAAGGCTACTTTACTGAGGCTATAATTTTCCACTGTCTCACCTCCTGGAATAATAGGCCGAGACCAGTGGTTCTTATTTCTTTGGCTCTCCAGGAGACATTTTGGCAATGTCTAGAGACATTTTTCATTATCTTAACTGGTGGATGCTACTGGCATCGAATGCATAGAGACCAAGGATGTGGATAAACATCTTATAATTCACAGAAAAGCTCACCACAACAAATAATTGTCCTGCTTCAAATGTCATACTAGCAAAGTTGAGAAACCTGGCCTAGACTTTTGCTCAAAACTCGATTCTTGCACTTTTCTCTGCATTAATTGTGCCATTTTTCCATAATAACTATCCTGGAGAAGGTGTGTGGATGAGCCACAAGTTCCTCTGACAATATCCTAGGAAAATTACCTTTCGGGGATCCTGTATGGTCAGATGAGGCTCATCTTCAGAGAACATGTCAATTTCCACACTTTGAACTCTCTGGCTGGTGGGCTTCTTGTTCTCCTGATGGAGCTCATAGGCCTAACACAGAGAGCCCAGAATAGAAATAATATTCCTCCTGGACATGTCACTTAAAATGAAAGAAGTTTGAATGCTATTTGGTTTTCTCTTTGTCATGAGAATAAGCCTTTGACATTATTACTCTTTTTGCTCTTTAGAAACTGCTCCTGGAAAAACTTAACATAATATAACTCTGGGAAAACTACTAGAGGAAACAGATACTGAACTTGTTGCAAAGATATGTAATAAAAACAGTATGGTTCTGGTACAAAACTCCACAAGTAATTCAGAAATAAAACTTATATTGGGATTTAATATAATTTATATGGGGATTTAATATATTTTAAATGCGCTCTTTCAATTCAATGGCTAAATAATGAATTATTTAATAAATGGTACACAATGCCATAATACAGTAAAAATAAAATATATAATCTTATGATATTCTGATGTAAAAATAAATGGGTAAACATTTTAAAAGAAAAATTTGAAAAATAACTTGCTATCATGCGGGGTACAGAGAGTTTCCTTAGCAAAACAGGAAACTAAAAGACATAAAGAAAAATAAGAAAATATATCATTACATAAAACTGAAAAATACATTTGTTCTGATGAACTACAGGAATATCTAATAAGGATGTGTACAGTCATGTAACCAAGCAGCTTGGCAGCTGAGCCTCAAACTGTGTTTTAAACATTTTTTTCTTCTTTTCCTCTTCCTCTTTCCCCTCCAAGTCTCAAGATACAACTTTGAGACAAACTGCATATGTGTTACCTCTTACCATGAAATACAGCCTTGGAATGTGCTGTGAGCCTCCACTGCCTTTCCTTTCCCATACTATATTCCCATACCTTATGCACATTTATTTACCTAAATGCTTTTTAAGGACACACCATGTTCTTTTATGTGGTCATATGTTTTCTTAGAAGCTTCAAGAGTCAGATCCTGACAGGGACCAGGTACCTCTAGAATTCTCTCCCCAACAAGATTACTTCAAGAACGGAACATACTTCAGGCTGTAGAGTGACTACAAGATTGACTGCAACTAATTTATAACCTGGCAGGATCCATGATGGCACCAGCCCCTTCACCACATGGGACAATAATTCAAGAGGGGCCACTGGAGCAAGTCACACCACCTGGCACCTCCTAGCCCCTCTTGCCTGTTCTGCATCTCAAACCCTTTCTTTAAAAACCCCCACATTCCTTCCACAAATTGAAGAGTAGAATGGGTCTCTGCTCTTCCCCTTGCTGGCACAGATAATAAGGGAATATTGCTCTTTCTTATCATAATTTATTATTATTTTGAATTCTTTTCATAAGCAACTAGCAGCCGGACGGACCCTTTTGCCGGTTACAGTCACATCTTGGGTAAATGTTTTATCCTAACATCTATGTGAAGACTCTTGCAACTCTGACATTATAAGGTCATGATTCAGGAACGTTTCTCCACACATGTAAAAATACATACACATACAAATATAGCCACAAATATACCTCACAAACATACACATACAAAAAGGGGTAACCTGTCTGTGGACTAGACACAGAAAAGAAATATAAAGTAGTAAGAATTTAAATAAGATAGCAGGTAATGGTGTCTAAAAGTACCCTAGATGAGGAAGGGAACCAGAACTATATTTAAGGCTTGAAACTGTGGGCTGAGGTAAAGTTTTTGCACTTAAGAGAGAAAGCAAAAAAAAAAAAAATGCTGTAGCAAATGCTTATAATTACAATTGTACAAAGCTGCATATGTAGGGAGACAGGAAGAAGTACAGCCTCAGAAATAGGACCTGGCAAAGGTACCCACTGGTTCAGTGACTGGATCTGCAATATGACTTGTATCATTATTAGACAACAACCCAAAGTTGGCAATATAAGACATGGATCTGAAATGGATGCCACAGAAGGATTTATTGCAGACAATCATAGAATTTAGATCGCAAAGAGAATGACAGATCCTCCCACTAAAGATGAGCTTTTAAGCTAACATTCCAAAATATATGAGGAAACAAACATAAAATCAGTAGACTTCCTAAAATTAACAACTAGGAGGTGAATTCACTTGAGAAAAAGATGAAAGTAACATAATAATCTGAAAATGTCTTTAAATTAATACATTGAGAACTTGATAAAGAAGTCATATAGAGTTTCACATCCTGGATGATAGCATGATAATCTCTGTGGATGTTCTCCCTAGGGAAATAAGCATAAGTGGTGAAAACTGTTTTAAAAATAATTTAAAGTCTCTGGAAATTATTCTGAGTGTGCACAGCAAACGAAGAAACATTTGTTCAAGAAAATCTACTGAAATTCAGTAAGAACGGTAGAAATTGATGACACTTAAGCCATGATCTGACCTCTCCCCCCGGCCCTTCCAGCCAAGTTTTATGGAGGCTCCACTCTAGACTGAGGTGGCCAAGAATTTAGGGCTCCTCTACCCTAGCTCTTAATCAAGGGATGTGGTGATGGGTGCACCAAAATCTCACAAATCACGGCTAAAGAACTTATCCATGTAACCAAAAACCACTTATTCCCCCAAAACTACTGAAATTAAATTTTTTTAATGAAATTGAAAAAAAAGATATTGAGCCTTTTGAATGGAAAGGCACATCAATGATATCTGCATAAAGGGAAAATCTTTTTAAATGCTTACATTTAAAAAAATACAGCCTACATGTTAAATTACCTATTGCAGGCCAGGCACAGTGGCTTATGCCTATAATTCCTGCACTTTGGGAGGCCGAGGTGGGCAGATCACCTGAGGTCCAGAGTTCAAGACCAGGCTGGCCAATATGGTGAAACCCCATCTCTACTAAAAATACAAAATTAGCCAGGCGTCGTGGTGCACGCCTGTAATCCCAGCTACTTGGGAGGCTGAGGCAGGAGAATCGCTTGAACTTGGCAAGCAGAGGTTGCAGCGAGATGAGATTGTGCCATTGCACTCCAGCCTGGGTGGCAAGAGCAAAACTCTGCCTCAAAAAAAAATTACTTATTGCATACTTATTTTATTTTAGTGCAAGACCTGTCACATGGTGGTCATTCAATGCATTTGAAATAAAGAAATGCTGGCCCGGCATGGTGGCTCACACCTGTAATCCCAGCACTTTGGGAGGCCAAGGTGAGCGGATCATGAGGTCAGGAGATCAAGACCATCCTGGCTAACATGGTGAAACCCCATCTCTACTAAAAATACAAAAAAATTAGCCGGGTGTGGTGGCAGGCGCCTGTAGTCCCAGCTACTCGGGAGGTTGAGGCAGGAGAATGGTGGGAACCCAGGAGGCAGAGCTTGCAGTCAGCCGAGATCGCGCCACTGCACTCCAGCCTGGGCGATAGAGCGAGACTCCATCTCAAAAAAATAAAACAAAATAAAATAAAATAAAATAAAGAAATAAAGAAACGCTGTTTAGTATCATCAAAAATAATCCCATTTTCCAATACATAAATGATTACACCACCATGAAATGCCTACCAATAAAAATGCATGAGTTATGGAAAAAAAAAAAAAGCAGCAGCAGCTGCAGGCCACCAGCATTTTTTATCTCTTCCAACTCTGAGTTAAGGCCTCTAAATTTCTAGTGAGTGTGGCCAAAAAGTTGGCTCCCTTTTTCCATCTAGCCCTCCACTCATAGGGCAGAGACTTTATCCCAGAAGCGGCAGCCCAAGAATACTAGAATCACCCTCATTCCAGCTTACTTGTAGGGCAAAAGCTCTGGGGGTGGGGAGGATTAAGGAAGAAGGAAACTGAGAAGTTGAGAGGCTACTGCCCCTGCCCAAGTGCCTGGAATTGTGCTTAAGAGAGTTTGCCCAGAGTGGGAGGTAATTCATAAGAAAAAAGAGCTCTGAAGCTCTCCATAGAACTGACTTTATTTGAAACAAAGTGGTGTGGGGAAGTAAAAGTCTAAAAGTGCTCTTGAAAACAAAGGATATTGGATATTTTGATCATAAGCAAATAAGAAGAAACTGGTAGATCTCCTTCATTAAAGGCAACAAACTAAAACATAGGTCAGCAAATTCACCACAAAGAACTACGGAAAGTGATGGCTAAGGAGAGTCCCCCTGGGGTCAAAACAAATCTCAAAGACTGCGCTTAAAAGCTATCATTTCCTGAATTTAATTGAATCAGACAGTTGAGCAATTTATGCCCCATGGCATTGTCAAGGAAAATAGAGCAATTATCTAGCAATTAGTTGAGCCTAAAATCGAAGTGTAATACCAAAAGAGGCAGACAACTTAACAGAGAGATCACAGAAGGAGACAAAGATAGCCTTGCTGAAACAACAGTCATCCTAGACTGACCGTGTGCACATCCAAGGATGTACTCTCCTAGGAGTGACACCAAAGCTTTCACATTGTGTGTGAATGGAGGGGGATGGGTTGGAAAGGGAGTGGATTCCACTAAAATAGTCTAGCCAGACTACCATTTAAAAAAGAAGCTTCAGAGAGGAGAAAAGTGAATCAGTTATAGAGTTTCCACAATATGTTACTGAAAATGTCCAATTCAAAACAAAACAAAAAAAAATTATGAAATGTGCAAAAAACAAGAAAGCAGGACCCATACAGGGGAAAACAGTCAGTAACAGAAACTGCACATGAAAGGGTCAAGATGTAGAGCTAATAGAAAAAGAATGCAAAGAAGCCATTATAAATATATTTAAAGAATTAAAAGGTACAATGCTTAAGGAAATAAAAGATACTATGACAATGTACAATCAAATACAAAATATCAATAGAAATTATATTTTAAAAAGAACCAAATAGAAACTTTGGAGTTGAAAATTATCATAACTGAAATGAAAAAGTCACTAGAGAGACCAACAGTACATTTGAAGCAAGAACCAGTGAATTTAAAGATGAATCAACGGAGACTGTGCAATCTAAAGAGCACAGAGAAAACAAAAGAAAGAAAAATAAAAAGAGCCTCAGAGAAATGTGGTGCACCATTAAGCACACTGACCAGAAAGGAAAGAGAAAGGAACAGAAAAAATACTTAAACAAGTAATGGCTGAAGACTCCTCAAAATTGATTGAAAACGTTAATCTACACGTCTTAGTCCAATTTATGCTGCTATAATAGAATTCCTGAAATTAGTAATTTATAAAGAACAGATATGTATTTCCTACAGTTCTGGAGGCTGGGAAGACCAAGGTCAACAGGCCAATATCTTGTGAAGGACTTCTTGTTGCATCATAACATGGCAGAAGGCATCACATGGCAAGAAAGAGAAAGGAGGGAAGGGGGCCAAACTCATTCTTTTATTAGGAACCCACTTCCACAGTAACTAAACTACTCCCACAATAACAGCATTAATCCATTCATAAGACCAGAGCCCTCATAATCTAATCACCTATTAAAGGGCTTACCTCTCAACATTGTTACTTTGGGAATTAATTCTCCAACATATAAACTTTAGAGGACACATTCAAATCCTAGCACTCCACATCTAAGAAGCTCAATGAAACCCCACGTAGAAAAAACACAAAGAGATATACACCTAGACACATCATAGTAAACGGGCTGAAAGACAAAGAAAAGAGAAAATCTTGAAAGTAGCAAGAGAAAAGTGGTTCATCATGTACAAGGTGACATTGATAAAATTAACACTGACTTTGCATTAGAAATAATGGAGGCCAAAAGGCAGTGATATGATATATTCAAAGTGCTGAAAGAAAAAACAACAGTGAACCAAGATTTTGATATCTAGTGAGGTTATCTTTCAAAAATGAAGATGAAATAATCACATTTCCAGACAAACACAGAGAATTCTTTGGTAGTTGGCCTACCTTATAAAGAAGACTAAAGGACATCCTCCAGGCTAAAAACAAGTGGCCCTAAATGGTAATACAACACCCCCCAACACACACACACAAGTATGGTAAAAAATATATATTTCTTTTCCTTTCTTCTTTTAGCTGATTTCAAAAGCAATTGTGTAAAACAATATGTTTAAAATTGTATTGCTGGGTATGTAACATATAGAAATAAAATATATTTGCTAATAAGAGCACAAAGGATATGGGTGGGAGCAAAATTGCATTGGAGTAAGAAAATCACACCTGCAGGTAACTCACATTCACAGGAACAAATGAAGACAGCCAAGAGTAACTAAGAAGATTATTAAAATAAATCTTATAAATATACACTTATTTTCTTTTATTTTCTCAGCTCCTTTAGTAGACATCTAGTTACATTAAGCAATAATAAAAAAAGTTGTTTGGGTTTTAACATATATGAATATAATATATAGAATTAAAAACAATACAAAAAGAGGAGAGAGGAAATAGAGCTATATATGAGTAATATTTCTATAGCTCACTGGAATTAATATAAATCTGAGATAGATTCTGATGAGTTAGATGTATATGTCAAATTTTAGAGTACCCAAATAAGGAAATAATTTCAAAAAGATTTTGAAAAAACTAAAGTTATTAAAATGTTATACTAGAAAATATTTTCTTAATGCAAATGAAGCAGTAGAGAAATAATAAAGGAAAAAACATGGAAGACATATAGAAGACAAAGAGGAAAATATGAGAAGTAAATAAACTGAATTAACAATAGCATTAAATATGAATGGGTTAACCAATCCAATCAGAAGGCAGAGATCACCAGAATAGATAAGAAAACAAGATCCAATTATACACTGTCTGCAGAGGACACATTTTAGGTTCAAAGATATAAATAGATTGAAAATAAAAGGATGGAAAAAGACATGTTATGCAAACAGCAACCATAAAAGAAGCTGGGATGACTCTATTAACATCAGACAAAATAGATTTAAAAACAAAAAACTTACTAGAGATAAAGAGGGACATTTTGTAATGATAAAAGAGCCAAAATATTGGGAAGATATAGCATTTATAAACATATATACACCCAATGGAAGAGCCCTAAAATACATGAAATGAAAATTGACATAACTGTTGGAAGAAATAGACAATTCAACAATAAACATTGGAGATCTCAATACCTCATTTTCAGAAATGAATGAATAACAACTAGATAGAAGATCAACAGGGAAATGGAATATTTGAACAAAACTATAAGCCAGTTAAACCTAGCAGACATCTATAAGACACTTAATTCCAAATGGCAGAATACACATTCTTCTCAGGTACACATGGAACATTTCCAGGATAGACAATACACTATGCCACAAAACAAGACTCAAAAATTTAAAAGGGCTGAAATTGTACAAAGTATGTTCTCTGATCACAATGGAGTGAAATTAGAAATTAATAACAAATAGAAATTTGAGATATTTATAAATATTAAACAACACATTTATAAATAAGCAGTGGTTCAAAGAAGAAATCATAAGAAGAATTAGAAAATAAGATAAAATATAATTAAATATATAGAAAATAAAAATGAAAATAAAATGTATTGGATACAGCTAAACACTGGTTAGAGAGAAATTTATAGCTATCAAATATGAGTCAGTAAACAGGCCCTCCTCAGACATCAAATCTGTCACTGCCTTGATCTGAAACTTCCCAGCCTTCAGAGCTGCGAGAAATAAATTTCTCTTGTTTAGAAGTTACCCAGTCTATGATATTTTGTTACAGCAGCCTGAACAGACTAATACAGTATCCATTACCCTCACACTCCCTGACAGCCCTCATCTCCCACCACTCCTCACCCACAAGATTGGTCTCTGCAGAAACTGAGTTTGTTCCCAGCACTGCCTTTTTTTCCTAAAACAAACAAACCAACAAACAAACAAAACATGCTGTTCAGTTTACTTCCCAATCCCCTTTTCCTCACTTTTCAGCCAGTCCAAATTCTACATTTCTTGTAGAGTTCAACCAAAGGAATTCCCCCTGTCACCCCAGCCCATTCTGATTTTGCTCCCCTCTGAACTCTTCTGACACCTATCTGTGCCACACCTGCAGGACCACAATAAAGAACCTGTCCTGAGATGTGTACATGGGTATCAAAGGGCAGCCACATTTTATACCCTTACTTTCCTTGCATAGTGCCTAGAAAAGGGCAGGCTACCAGTGCCCCTGTGGCAGCTCCAGCTTTGTATGACCTTTAAGTCTATGTGTGAACCTTCATACCTGTTGTTCAGCCTCAGGTTGTGTGATGCGCTGTGCATTATCTTCACCAGAAAATTCAACATCATCTTCCTCCTCCGCAAGTGGTGCCAACCAAGTCCAATCATGCCTGACGCCCAGGGTCTTTGGTACTGAGGTTAGTATACCAAGCTCCTCCTGGGTCTCTGAGCTCCTTTTCATCTCCATGACCAGGTGAATGATGTCTTTGCTTTGTGCAGCACAGCCTCCTGTCACCTCTTTTTGCTGTGGTAAGTTTTGCTTCCTGCACCACTTGTGACAGAAATGCTCAAGAATGTGTCTCACAAAACAAAAACCCCGGCGGAATCGATCCAGTGCTAACTGGACTTTAGTTTTCCTGGCCTCTCCTTCTAAGTTTCCATTTCTTTCCTCATTGCTAAAGGAATTGAGCAGTAAGGCAATGAAGAGGTTGAGCACCTGGGAATGGGGTCGGTAGCAAGAAGAAAGGAAAGTTTAGCAAAGGAAAAGATATAGTGGGTTTCCAGGACAACTTTTCCCCAAGACTAAAAACAGAATCAAATGAGAGTTCTATGTCCCACTGTCTCCTAAGAAAGTTCATCTATCCAATAAATAAAAGATTGAGAAAGAAATAGAAACAGTACGATGAATAAAAATTGAAATTAAAGGGTGCAAATAGCCAAGTCCACTTTCCCTACATATAAAGAACATGGATGAGTAGACCCTCACCAGGGTAAAGCAGAATGGGATAACCATATGGCAAAATTAAGAGTACATTTCTTGAGGAACAGCTGGATAGTGAGCTTTGATTTTTGCTGGAATTTCCCACAAGGATATGAATCTGATATTCAAGCCCAATGTAGAGTCCTTTCTTATTTGCATATTTGTGAGATGATGTACTTTACAGTTTCTTTAGGTCCTGTTGCCATAACCTTAGTAACGTATTGGGGCCAAGCCAAGGGAGTTGGACCAAATATGCAACTCTTCCTCTGAACCACATATCACTTCAAATTCACAGAATCCCAATAGCTTCCTACCTGGGTTCTTTGCTCATAATTACACACTCTCTAATTCATTGTCTTTACCTCCTCAAATTCCTTTGTTTGTGGCTCTCTTCAGCTTGACAATAGACAGCCTTTGGAGAGAAGTGCCTGGTGGGTGTGAATGGGTCTAGTCACAGTTCCTCAGCTGCACTGTGAGAATTCCCACCTCTGGATCTTTGCTTAAGCTCTCGTCTATCTGTCTAAGTCCTCCTTACTGTATAAGTGGTCTTCTCAAGCTCTGTAATCTTCCACGAATCCTTTCTCAGTGCTCTCCTCCCACTCCCACTGGTGATGCCCTGTTCTTCTGAGCTTTTGTATGTGTCATTACTGTCTAGGTACACCATTTATTAGGTACTTAGGATAAAGCTATCATGTGTAGAGAGTTAATTATATTGCACTATAGCCCCAACTTGATCCTGAAGATCTTGTGCAGTAAGGCAATGAAGTGCCCTTAACTAGCCTCCTCATAAATATCTATGCTTCCAGCTGCAAGTAACAGACTCAAGCCAGCTTATACAACAAAAAACTGTAGCATAACAAGAAGTTCAAAAATAGAACAGCAGGCCAATTATGACACGAATACAGGTTCGTTCTCTCTTTTCACTCTACCTGCCTCAGTGTTGGCTTTGTTTTAGGCTGGCTCTTCTCACGGTTGCATAATGTTTGCAGGTTTGGTCCAAACCCCTCTGGCTAGGCACCAATACCTCATTGAAGTTAGGGGAACAGGGACCTAAAGAAACTGCACAAAGTACACCATCTCTCAATTTGTGCAAACAGGAGAGGATTGCACAGCAGTCCTGGATATCAGATCCATATCCCTGTGGGCAATTCCACCACAGCTCCAAGCTCATGATCTGGCTTTTCCAGGGGTCACAGTCATAAAAAAGCCCAGAGGAAGTAAAGGGATCATTTTTTAAAAACACATATTTCTTAAGAACAAAAGATAGTTCCCAAATTTCTCCAGTGGACATCTCTTTACATCCTATTCATCAAATTAACTCACAAACTCCTATTTCAGCCAATCACTGGGGAAGAGAATACTATTGTCTTAGAATAATCATCTGGAATAAAATAAATCTGGGGGCATCAGTCAAATGAGTAATATGTGTCAAAGAGGTTTTTTTCATGCTTATCATACTTTTCTCAAACAAAATTTGAATGAATATTTCAAATATGTATTTGGCATTATATTTAGAATAATAATTTTTACTAGTAAAGTTTTGCAAATGAAATAATGCATTTGAGAGGCATGTAGGATCTTTTTCTTTTTTTGAAAAAAATCTAAGACACATACCACAAGTTTTCCTATCACCGTGATCAATATGAAGACAATAACACACAATGATGATGATGATCCATTCGCTTCTTGCATACATTCCCACATATTTTCGATCCATTCCCCGCAGAGGATGCGGAATACCACTAGGAAGGAGTGCCAGAAATCCCCCATGTGCCAGTGCCGTAAACATGAGACTGTCGGGCCTGTCAGGCCACAGAGTTTTTTACTCTTTCGGGAATTGAAGCTGTGACCAAAAAGCTGCATGCCAACTACTGAGAAAATAAAGATCACAATGACCAGGACCACAGTCAGGCTTCCAAGGGCTCCGACAGAGTTGCCGATTATCTTAATTAGTGTGTTCAAAGTTGGCCAGGATTTGGCTAACTTGAAGACCCTGAGCTGTAGAAAAAGACAATAAACAAAAATGGAAGAAAAGCCAGTTAAGGACAAACTCCATCTGCTCATCTATAAAGCAAATGACATATACCCAAACTTATGACATCCAAAACTCTCTTCAAAGTTAAATCCATCCTGAACATAGCCATCAAATCTCTGTCATAATCTAATGCTCACCTGTATCTACTTTCTTATTTGAAAATGGAAATATTGGCCGGGCTCAGTGGCTCACGCCTGTAATCCCAGCACTTTGGGAGGCCAAGGCGGGTGGATCACAAGGTCAGGAGATTGAGACCATCCTGGCCAACGTGGTGAAACGCCGTCTCTACTAAAATACAAAAAAATTAGCTGGGCATGGTGGCGCATGCCTGTAGTCCCAGCTACTCGGGAGGCCGAGGCAGGGGAATCGCTTGAACCCAGGAGTCGGAGGTTGCAGTGAGCTGAGATTGTGCCATTGCACTCCAGCCTAGAGACACAGCAAGACTCCATCTCACAAAAAAAAAAAAAAGGAAATATTTTGTTTTAGTTTTTTAATCATAAGAACTTTGGGATCAGCATGGTGACTGAGCTACATAATTATTATATAAAATGAATATTTTAGAATTCTATGTAATATACCAAGTGTCAGCAAACTCTGGCCTGAGAGCCAAACCCAGTCCATTGCCTATTTTTCTATGACCTCAGAGACAAGAATACCTTTCCACATTTAAATGATTGAAAAATAATCAGGCCAGGCACAGTGGCTCACATCTGTAATCCCAGCACTTTGGGAGACTGAGGTGGGTGATCGCTTGAGCATAGGAGAGTTCAAGACCAGCCTGGGCAACATGGTGAAACCCCATCTCTACAAAAAATACAAAAATTAGCCAGGCGTGGTGGCGTGCGTCTGTAGTCCCAGCTGCTTGGGAGGCTGAGGAGGGAGGCTGGCTTGAGCCTGGGAGGCAGAGGTTGCAGTGAGCTGAGATCACGCCACTGTACTCCAGCCTGGGAGACAGAGCCAAACTCTGTCTCAAAAAAGAAAATAACAATGATCAAAAGGATATTTCATGATGCATTAAAATCATATGAAGTTCAAGTTTCAGCATCCATAAATAAAGTTTATTGGAACATAGCCATGCTCATTGGTTTTTGAAAGTCTATGGCTTCTTTTGTGCTACAATGGCAAAGTTTAATGGTTGCCACACAGACCTCATAGCCTGTAAGGCTGAAAACATTTACCATGTAGCCCTTTACAGAAAAAGTTTGCTAACTTTTGCATTATGTAATTCAGGCCACGAGTTTGAATCTAAGCCTCATGAGAATGATTAGAGTAATATGGCACTTGTAGTCAGGAGAGAAAAGGCAACCAGCTATTCAAGACTTGTATACTTTTTCCAAAGAGAAATTTTATCCTAGATCTTCACAGACTTTATAGGAAACAACCTTAGAGAAAACATAGCAACTTGTTTTATAGGTTGTTTCTTATATTAACTTTTGGTATAAACTGACGGTTTTACTCCAAAGTACAGTTTGGTTAAGCACATCCCCTATTTGGGGATGGAAACATTGCAGGTCAGTAAGGCTTCTGCTTGAAGAGGACGGTCATTGTCTACTCAGAGGGGAGCTAGGAGCATCCCAGGAAAAAACTGTGGTTCCATTCTCATACAGAGACAATGCCACAGATTTCCGTGCATTAGAGCCTGGCTGCAATAAGCCTAAACAATGATAAAGCAAATGCAATTTTGCTTACCTGAGTGCTAATAAAACATTAGTAGAAGAGCTTAATAACACCTGACTTTGAGCAGTGTAACCTCTTACTATATCCCAAGTATAAAAAATATAAAATGTACATTTAGGTAACTGAATGAAGTGTCTTACTCTATAGGCTTAAAAATCCTATCTGAAAAAAAAAAAAAAGGTAAATATCTTTGAAAGGGGACAAAATCCCACCTTGGAGGTTTTCTAGTTCCCCTTCTCAGATTGGATTTCTCTGTAGTCCTCTGTCTATACCTTTCCTGGGCTCTGTCGCACTGTACTGTGCATGCAGCCCAGTCTTGTATCACTCCTGTGCTGCAGACTTCTCAAAGACAGTGATGTCTTCATCTTTGTGCCTTCCCTCATGTCAGTTTATATTAGGTACTCTGTAAAGGTTTCCAGAATGCTTCCAAACTGGATAGTGGGCAAAGACTGCAGAACAGGAATGTAGCACTGGCAGCAGTGAGAAGGAAACTTGTGAGATAGCACCTGCCGTCAGCTCCCCTGCATTACTTCCCTGCGTTCTATAGTCTTCACCCCCCTTGGCAAGCCCAATATGACCTGAGAGACAGGAATATTTTCCCTTATATATTTATTGCCTCAGAGCTCCATGGGAAAAAAGAGTGTTGGAAGGGTTGTGCACAGAGCAAGGAGCAGAGTCCTCACACTGGGAGACACAATTTTGTACCCAATTGCCTAAAGGCTCATCTCTGGCAGGAAGGGGCTGAGGGTATAGGGGTTCAGTTAAGCGAAGACCCCCAGGGACTTGCAAGGCTATTAAAGACCTGTGCAGGAAGAGGAGTGCAGTTTTGGTTCTGGGGTTAAGGTAAGATAAATTAAAGTTTAGTCCAAGATAACCATTGAACTCGCTCAAAACATTTTTTCCACTCAGGCAGCTATGTTTATGCAGTAAAATAAGAAAGTGCCTTACCACTCTGAAGGAACGCAAGAATGGCCAGCTTCCCTTTTCAAATTTACTGCTTATTACATCTGCAAAACTCAGAAGAGCAACAATGCTGTCAAAAATGTTCCAGCCTCGGCGAAAGTAGTGGTAGGGATCGAGCGCAATGATTTTTAGGCACATTTCTGCCATAAAAATGCCAGTGAAAACCTAGAGCGGGACAAAGAAGAATGAGAGAAGGAGGCTGCAGAGACACACTTTTAAGAATGGCCCAAGAGAAGTACAGAAGTTACAAAGAAATGAAAAGTATTCTCATGATTGATACACTATGCCCTAAAGTCCACGCAATAGAAACATTTATTATTGTAGCATGAACCTCACTATGACTTTGTTCCTCTCTCCATCCCTCTCCATGGTGCCCAGAGCAATGTAACCAAGCTCACAGACACCAGAATGGAAAATGAATATTATTTCTCATTCTGTTGAAGATAAAGCAAAATGATATTACTGGTAAATGGCAGGGTGACAGAAAGTGTCAGGCAATTTCTCCTCTGAATTCTCTCTAGAATACCAATTAAAACAATTAAAATAGCGAGAGAAGGAATGTAAACAATAGCCCTGAAAGCTAAGGATAAATACCCCCCATAAACTAGAATCCAGGAGGAGTTCACCTGACCACCTAATTTCAACACTTGATCAGAAAAATTAAAAATAAAAACAAAAAAGGGGCACAGATCATAGAATTAGAAAACACTTCCAGAGACAAAAAAAAAAAAAATGTCTTTGAGCAACTCAATATATGGGATAAGCCTTAAATTGGTTATGGTTGAAAGGAGAATTAGTGAATCAGAATATAATCCTAAAAACTCATTCAGAATGCAGGGCTCACACTTCCAGAACAAAATATCAAAGAATAAAAAGAAGAGGCAGTAATTACAAAAAGTACTGAATTTTGTATTTTCCATGGGCAAAATAGTTTTGTCTTTGTCTTCAATAATCAGATAAATACGGACTTAAGAAATATGTAAAAATGTTGAATGTAGTAGCCAATTAAAAACTAAATCTGTCTTCCATATCTTTGCAAAAAATAAAGCAAATCATTTCTTCACAGCAAATAGCACAGTCTTATCACATACAAACACAAATAAATAGAAATGAAAAAAGCAAGAATATAAAAATAATAAGGTAACATTAAAAGGATTAAAGTCTTTACAAAGATTGTTATAAAACTGTACTACAATTCTGGGGGGAACCTACAAATGACTAAATTTGATTATTAAAAATAATGGATTATCTGTTTTTTATAAATGATTCAATGATTTACTATTAATTTTTTAAAATGCCTGAAATAAAATGGCACAAGTTAAAGACAAAAGGATAGCAAAGATAAATCCAGGGTAGAAAAATAAAAATAAACCAAGAGTTACAAAGAAAATTCAAGTTTATTTTCATATTCCTCCTTTAAATACTGCTATCCACTTCTGCTCAATGTCACCACCAGTATCTAAAAGCATACAGTGATGCCTGTCCTAGATAATTGTGTAGTCATCCCCACCTCTTTTGACTCACTCCTCCTTCTTGTATCTCCTTTAGGCTTTAGGCATCAAGCTCTACAGCATCCCCAGATACCTTGGGACCATTAGTTTTGTCAATTCAATCCAACTTTTCTTTATGGCTTCTTGGCATTCAGTGTATCCCTCTGATTACAGCAATCTCTATCCTAGAGAGTTAATTTTCTAGTCCAGTCCTGCAGAACTCCACAGAGTGGCTTAATCCTGTCCCACACATCAGAGGAAGGAAGTTTTGATGTGTTCTTTGGAACTCGACTCCAAGGCTTCTCACCACCACTACTACCATGGGAGCAGTAAATAGTGTGGCTGCCATTTTGGTATTGTATGTCCAGGGAGTAGGCACATGGAATGGAAACACAAGCTATGTGTATGGTTCTACATATTTCCTGCCAATTTTTAGGAGCTAGGGTGCAGCTGCTGCCTGTGTACTTGGAAAACAACAATGTCCCTGTGGCTCCTCCTGCTCTGGAGGAAGTGAAGAAGAATGTCCATCACTCAGTTTCCAACTGCAAAATATAGCTTCACCTCCACACTCAGGATGTCTAATCAGTGGGAAATCTGAGATGGGGAGGTTTTCTCATTTTCTAAATTTGGACCAGCAGATCAAAACAGATCACCTTTGCAATTGGGAAGCCGTGTCCACGGAGATGACTCTGGGTTTTTGAGTGTTCTCTAGAACGTATTCAGTAACTCCATTCCACCAGGAGGTGCTAAAAGGTGGAGTCTGCTGACCATGCCCCTGTAGACACAGCTTTCTGCCTTCAACTGAAACAATTTCAGCTCATTTCTGGGATGCCTCAGCAGAGGATAGCTGAATACATGGCCAGGAGACCCTGATCTGTTACAAGGAACTATGTGTTAGGTTTGTCAAGCAGCGTGGAATCTAGTCTAACCCATTTACACCCACAAGGCATTTATTCCCAAAGGCAGCATGGAGAAACGAATTTATGTGCTATGTGCAGACTGCCTGTGAGGAGAACCACCCAGGTTTTATACTACAGTTCCACTGTATCACTGCTCCTTGTGGAGGCTGTGGAACTGAGGATGACAGGTACCTGTCTCTAGTGCAGTGGGTTCTTTTTTTTGTTTGTTTGTTTGTTTTTTGAGATGGAGTCTAGCTCTGTCACCCAGGCTGGAGTGCAGTGGCACAATCTCGGCTCACTGCAAGATCCGCCTCCCGGGTTCACGCCATTCTCCAGCCTCAGCCTCCCGAGTAGTTGGGACTACAGGCGCCCGCCACCATGCCCAGCTAATTTTTTGTATTTTTAGTAGAGACAGGATTTCACCGTGTTAGCCAGAATGGTCTCGATCTCCTGACCTCGTGATCTGCCTGCCTCGGCCTCCCAAAGTGTTGGGATTATAGGCGTGAGCCACTGTGCCCAGCTGCAGTGGGTTTTTAACAATGTAAAACAAATTTTTAAAGACATGTAAAAAGACATCACAAACAAAAAATATGCCAAAAAAGGAGAAAAAAAATAAATAAAAATACATACATACATACATGCTTACATATTGCTTGGAAATGTTCTGCTATGCTAAAAATGATCATCTTTGTCAGTAGGTACATGGGACATGAATTTCTTCTATTTCCCTTATTTATATTTTTCCTTATTTAAAAAAAAATAAAACAGCATTTACTATTTTTTAAATTAGAAAAATAAAACAAAAGTTTAAGAAGAAAAGGCTAGACAGTCTGGTAAGGTTTTTAGCTCACTAACCCATCAGCTAATTAGGGTAGATCATCCCGTGGGCAATTATTTGTTGTTTCTGATATTCGAGGGACTAATTTTTCCTTGAGAAAAATGCCTTCCACAAGAACCATAAACTGAAGTGAACAGTCCTTGAAAAGTCGGCTCCCCTTAGTTTTCCCAATTTAACTGAGACTAGATCTATCCAATGAGAAACATAGTGAAGCAGGCTCAAGTCTGGAAATTCACCCCACCCCACCCTGACCACCCCCGAAACAACTCCTCCCAAAAAAGTGAAACTTCCACAGCTGCCAGGCCCTGATTCATCTTTCCAGGGAGAATAACACCTAGTAATAGTAGTCACATCATTTTGTGACAAATTATGTCATGAATATCACTGGGACCACAGCAGTCATTACCATGGTTCTCCGGATATGGTTAACATTTTCTTGATTATCTCAGAGAGCTGACCTTTTAGGATGTCTGCTTGTATCTGGCTTACCACTGAATGACTAAAGAGATACCTGAACATACCAGAGGGCCAACTCAGGACACATGGACAATTTCTGAAATGAACCGGGTAACAGAAAAACCATAACATTCATATTTTCCCTCACTCCACTGAAGAGGACCAAAAACCTAGGTTAGGTTAGGTCATTCACAAAATGTTTAGACTTTGAAAGAGTTATACTTTAAAGTTTGAAATATGTTTTTTATTTTTAAAAGAGTAATGTTACCGAATTCCCTATATTCAACATCTTCTCAAAACTTTCCTCCATCTTGTGATGCTCCATGGCCAAGAAGACAGTGTTGATGATGATGCAGATGGTGATGGCCAGCTCAGTAAACGGGTCAGTCATCACCGTTCTCAGGACCTTCTTAATGCACAGCCACTGGGGGCAGCAGTTCCACACGAGGTACTTGGATGCCAGGTTTTCTCCACAAGGGAGACAAGGCTCTTGTGATTTTTCTTGTTCTGTAGGAGAATGAGTGAGAGGTTGAGGAGTTAGCTCTGAAGCAATCCAGATGCCCTTTGCCTGAGTGCATTCCTTCCTCCCTCTTCCCCAGGGCCTCCTGATACATGATCAGTTGTGAAAGGTTTTGATTTGTGTAGCCAGAAAGGTTTTTCCACCCATCATAGTGCAGAAGAGACAACGTTCCACATACAACTAGCATGCGGCACAGTCAAGTCCATTAAATATTTACACTCTTACTGAGCATCCAGGAGCTGGCCTTTGCTGTTATATATATAGATGTGGAAGTCAACATTGGCTGGCTGTGAATCCAAGACAGAGATAGATACAGGCCCAAGTTATGTCCACTCAAGACAGACCATAAGGTCAGCCGTAACAGAGGCAAAAGGGGCAACCGGGGCTCAAGGGAAGGGGCATCTATAAGCACTTAAACAGTAAAAGGGACTCTATCCATTAGTTGAGTTCAGACCACCCCTGATTTCCCTGGCACCACTGCAAGGACACATGCAGGGCAAACGAGATGATGCACTAGGCTTAAAAGTGCTAGAGGACCTATTTGACCCCCGCTTGCAGGGAGTAAATCCTGCTCCTGAACACCAACCCCTGGGGTGGGGTCCTGTTACCTGCTGTTAATTTGGTCTATCAGATGGTTCCAGCCTGTCTACGCAGGTCTTCTATTGCCCATGTGGGGTTTCTGACTGTAACTTCAACAACAACTGCCACCTCCTGGAGACTTCAAAGTCTTCTGTTCTTTGACTGACTATTGTTGTCACTTGGATCTCTTGTGACTCCCCGGCCTGGTTGTGAGGCCCTGTTTATGCATTTGGTCAGAAGTCCCATCCCAAGTCTAGGCAGCTTCCACCTCTACCCAAGTGCCAGTTTAGAGTGGGCCCACAGGGGAGGTCTGCTTCCTGTAAGCCACTTTGTTTACATGCTCCAAAGAGGCAAAGGAAGTCACTCTTTGCAGGATGGTACAGTGGGTTGGTTCCAAAACAGCCTCCTTTGCAGAGGGCTTCTAGGGGATTGGGAAGAAGAATGGAAGGACATCATTGAAGTAGGCTTTCCCTTGGATTTGGAGGTGGAACTTACCCTTCATGGTGATGGTGAGGATGCTGACAGCACTCAGTGCTCTCTGCCTTTGGAGAGGATCTCCATGCTCATCAAAGTGGTCCAGTGATAGATTCTGGGACAGTCGTTTGGTTTGTTCTAGGAGCTGTGGCTGTAAGAGAAGGCATGGTGCACCTTCTAAAGACAGGGGCTGCCACTCCTCAAAACTTAACGAACTACTTTGTTCCAATGCTACATGTAACAAAAGTGCTCAACATTTTCTATAGGTCTACTCACCTCATCTTTACAGCATGCCAAATATTCAGTTTTCTTATTTCATATTTAACAAATAAGAGAAATCTGGTTTGATCATTCATACTTCCTATGCATGCACATTTCTAGAGTCCTACCTACAGAGATTTTACTTTCTCTGTGTGTTATTCACTGCCAACAAAGAGCAAACAAAATTTTACAAAAATTAGTAAGCAATGGTTCCGGGTATGAAAGCAATATAAAATCTAATTTGAAAACAATGTTTAAAGGGAAGCAGTGGAGTATAAATTTAGGAAGGTGGACTGGAGCCAGACTGTGAAGTGCTGGCTCCAGTTGTGAAGTGAACAACTGCCTATACTGTTTTTAAAACGATCAGTAACTAAAAAGAACAGTCCCACTAAATATCACAAAATCTAGATCCTAAACCTCAAGCACACTCTCAAGCTGTGCCCAAGGGCTAGCTCACTCTCTCACATCTACCTACAATTCTAAAGTTACTGGAATTAAAGAGTGCAAACCTCCAGCTATCCAGAAAATTTGGGTTTTCCTAGTGGCTTATTTTCCAAGGGTTCCGACTGACCAGGGCCCCAGAGGGAACTATCCTTTTGTGATAAGCCAATCTAGATAGTCTTTCTATGAGATCTCTCCCTATTACTACAGCAGAGAACTGATCATATCAGTGGATGGGATCCTTCTACCTACTTCTGCAAAGGCCCCTCAATTCCCTTTCCCCACCGCATTATCAGACATACATATCCACCTTCTACCTACTACATCTCCCTCTATCTCAGGAAAGTGGCTCTTGCCATCTTTACCTGTATCTTTAGCATCTTCCTCTCTTCTGACTTTTCTCTGGACAATTAAAATATGTCTGAACATCCCCCACCTTAATGATAAGAATAACTTTTTCTGCTGCCCATCCCTCCCCCCCACCCCCCAACCAGCTTCATTTCTGCACATCACGCTGCCTAATCAACATCCCTGCTTGGAGGTCCCATAAGCAACTGGAAATTGGCACATTCAAAACTGAATGAGCCATCTTTCCACTCCCAAAATGTGTACCTTTCCTGTCTCCATAAATTACCCTATATCAAGTTAGCTAATCATGTCGGAAACCAGGCCTTATCCCCACACTGTCCATCAACTCAACTGCTAAATTTTATCTTCTGCAGATCACGGTCGTCTGTTAATTGCTCTTCATCCTCACTTCCCTAACCCTGGTTTAAGCCACAGACACCTCTTACTTGGTTACTGCAACAACCTCTTAACTGGTTGCCTCCAGTCTTGCCCTCCTCCAATCCTCTGTCTTCAATGCATCCAGGATTTCATAAATCCAGTCATCTCCCTCTCTTACATAAAACTTTCAATGCTCTTTACCTCTAGCCCTCATTGAAAAGGGTAAACTCTCTAGCTTTGTTTTTGAGGTCTTTTGTGATCCCCCAACTGATCACTATAGCCTTGTGCCACCCACCCCCCCAAGCCTCATCACACATGAGCACGCATGAGCGCACACGCATGCGCATACACACACACACACACACACACTGGCAAGTTTTCTAATGGGTCACGTTCTCCTGCTTGCCTTCGCTTCTAGGCTTTTGCACATTCTGTTCTCTCTGCAGATAATGCTCTCTTTTTCCTTTTACTGGTGAATTCGTCCTTTCAGCTGACACACTGCATCTTCTGGGGACCCTTTTCTTATCCACTGCTTTTCCCCCAGGCCCCATGAATTCTGGATGCTGTTGGTTTTCCCACCCATATGTCCTTACTTGAGGACTTTCTCTGATGACTCAAATCCCGTCTTCCTTAGTGCACAGCAAGTAGCAAATTAGAGAGAAATTATTGTCTTCTGTCTTCAGCAATCTTTAATCTATGATGGACCAAAGTTGGTATATATACCAACATATATATGTGTGTGTGTGTGTGTGTGTGTGTGTGTGTGTGTGTGTGTGTGTGTTGATGCCTTTACTTCAGAAGGATTAAACTCCAACTACCTGGCTTCAGTGGTAACTGGCTTGATAATGCATCTTCACTGGTTACCTTTCATTCCATATAGCACTTCTTCCCTCCTTTCCCAGTGCTTCCTGGGATCACTTCCCAAATAATCTACTTGCGTTGTAATGTCTTTGGGTTTGCTTCAGAGGGAGCCCACACTGACACATATTTCCTCCTCTGTTCTCCCACAGCAATCAGCACATCAGTCATCACATTGACTCGTAACTGCCTTCTTATCAGTATATCTTCATCATTAGCCATACACTCTGTGGAGTATAAATCACGTATCCCTAGTACCTATCCCAGTGCCAAGAAGATAGTAAACACTGTAAACACTCTAAATTGATGTTTACAAATAAATGGATAATTGAAAAGACACATGGATGCATGAAAGTATGTGCAAATGGATGAATGAATAAATGAGTAACTGAATAAATGAATTCTTTCACTTTGATTGGCAATTGGACCTGTCCCTCTGGACAGCACTATGGTATCATTAATTCCCTGGAAAAGACTTACCTTTTTTTGGGAATCTTCATCAGAATCTGACCCTGGAGGCTGGTCTTTCCCAGACTCTCTCAAAAAGAAGGACTTCCTTTTCTTATTACCAAAGAGCTTTCTCTTTTTTGGGGTAAAATATGATGTTTCAAGGGAAGTAAGTGAACTTCTGTCAATTCCCATGGCAACCAGAGCCTTCAAATTGAACAAAAGCAATTAAAGAACAGATTACACCTCCTCATGAAACACTGCAAATGACCCCGACCTGAGAGTGGTGAAAATCTCTCTTCTGGTAGCTCTGTATCATTTAAATTGCTCATCATCTACCTGGACTATGCCAGCTCTGTTATTATTTATCTGGGGAAACATGTCCTGTTTTTGCACAGAAATTGCAGCCACCAAAAGCAGCACTGACTCTTTCATATCTCTGTGTCACTGCCCCTTAGCACAGTGTCCAGTATGCGCTAGGCACTCAATAAATACTTATGCCTGATAGTGCAGATGTTAAGCACTTACGATGGGCATCCTTCTGACAAATCTTATAGAGGATCGGTGCGAGTATAAAACATCGTTCCTGTCCTGAAAATCTGAGACTTGAGCTGGAAGAATGTGAAGATTCCAAGGAAACTGTTAGAATGGCCTATAAATAAGACAAGGATTGCAGACAGGGAGAGGTGAACATTGTTCTAGAGTCCACCTCAAGCAAAGGCCCCGAACACAAACATCTCCAGATTTCCACAAGAAAGCCTGGAGCACAGCCTAGATTTACATATACTTATGTTGTATTGTCTAGTCAGTAATTTGGGGCATGTCTTAGAAGGCTTAGACTTCAGAAGGTCAAAAAGCATCAAGACCAAGCATTCCCCGTTTTGAAGGGCCTGGTGCCTGGACAATTTTGTGAAAGATAGCAGCACAGCCATTCTTCAAGTGACTTATATTCTCAGAAAAGCACCAGTAGAGAAAGTACTGAGACCAGGCCAAGGATGGCAGCCTTGAGTCTCAGGTCACATTGCCTCTGGGGACCCCTTCCCCGCCCCAAACCAGATCCCACTGTCTGACCCCATGTCCCTACCTCCTTTTCCTCCTTTAACAGCTGCTGGGCTTCCTGAAACATCTTTTCCTTGGCCTCTATCTCTGCAGCTACATTCTTGTTCTGCTCCTCATACGCCATGGTAACAACAGCCAGAGTTAAGTTAATCAGGTAGAAGGAGCCCAGGAAAATGACCACAATGAAGAAGAAGACTGAGTAGAGCCCAG
Source organism: Nomascus leucogenys (assembly GCF_006542625.1). Classification (NCBI taxonomy): domain Eukaryota; kingdom Metazoa; phylum Chordata; class Mammalia; order Primates; family Hylobatidae; genus Nomascus; species Nomascus leucogenys. Next base: position 112,595,544 of record NC_044384.1, on the reverse strand, counting down.
TAGTACGCAGGGTCTGCGAAGGACAGAGCATGTTCTTGAATCTCAAATCTTCTTCCACAGGACAGCGACCATCACCTCAAGCAAAGACCGCACAGTAGCAGACAATTGCACTGGTGGGCTCAGTTGACCACAGAATCATCTATAGTTTCCCTAATACTCCAGGGATTCCTGATGCCCTGCCTCTCAGGGCACCTTCACGTGGAAGTTTCAGTGACTTTACTATCTATAACTCTCTCAAGAGTATCTGCATTTTTAAAATAAAAGTGGCGAGAGAGGGCAGTAGGGAATCTGCAGGGGGCTAATATTTCTAGGAAGAGGAGGGGTTCTTTGGAGTCTTCTTCCAAATATTGCATTTAAAATTTTCTTGAAGTTTCTTTTTTTTTTTTTTTTGAGATGGAGTTTCATTCTATCACCCAGGCTGGAGTGCAGTGGTGTGATCTCAGCTCACTGCAACCTCCACCTCCTAGGTTTAAGTGATTCTCCTGCCTCATCTTTCCAAGTAGTGGGGATTACAGGCACCTGTCACCATGCCCCGCTAATTTTTGTATTTTTGTATTTTTAGTAGAGTTGGGGTTTCACCATGTTGGCCAGGCTGGTCTTAAACTCCTGACCTCAAGCCTCAGCCTCCCAAAGTGCTAGGATTACAGGCATGAGTCAGCATGCCCGGCCAATTTTCTTGAAGTTTCTAACAGAATTATTAAGGCAGAATTTAACAGTACAACTGTTAAAGATGAGACAGATGATAAAAGTGGGGGATGAATGGTAGTTATAAATAAATGGTAAATGAATAGGTAAGTGATAGAGGGGGAAGGAAAAGGATGGAGGGAGGGAGAGAGGAAAAAGAGAGACTATAAATAGACAACCTGTTGATAAAGCTTCTCCCAGGAATCTTGGGTCATCAGCCGGAACATGGCAAGAAAAGACCAGCCAAAGTTGTCAAAATTCGTATAATTATAGTCAGGATTCATTTTGGTATGCCTACATTCATATTGTATGGAACAGGCGCTAGATATTGGAAACAAACAGAGAAATAATTATATATGCCACAACCAAGCTTCTCTTTCCTTCCAATGACACTGGTTTTTCCGAGGGCCATGGGCTCACACCAGGAGCCCTAGAGGAAGGGAGTATTTATTTGTAAAGTGGCCACTGCCCTGTCTGACAAGACTCTTTTGCTAATGAACTGATTAATAAATTCATATAAGATAGTTTTTCATTGAAAAATTGAGTACAGTGACACATGAACAATGAATAGTAAAAAAGCACATACAATGAATATTAAGTCTTCCTCTCTTCCCAGTCTCCTGATCCCACTTCCTAGAGGCAATAGTTAACAGTTACTTTTGTAAATTTCCAGAAGTTTGCTATGACTATACAGCACATCTATATCTATACACAACTTTTATAACACACAAAACTGGGAACATGCCTTGCACACTCTCCTGCACCTTGCTTTTTTTAATGGAACAATATAGTTTAGAGCTCTTTTCATATCACCATACAGGGAGATACCTTCTTTCTTTTCAAGTCTATAGTTCTATGATTTATTTAACTGCTCTGCTAATGATGAATATTTAGGTTTCAGTAATTGACAGTCCTTCACTCTTACAAACATTTGAGCAATGAATATCTTTGAACGTAGGTCTTTTCACATATTACCAAAACACAAATTATTGAGTGTATCTATAAGATGTACTAAGGGTATGTATTTCTTAGTTTTTTAATAAATAGTATTTTAATCAAAGTAATACATGCACATGGCTTAAAAATCACATGCACCAAAAAGCTTATAATGAAATCAATTGTATAATTCTTTAACTGTCATTTATAAAGCCCAAATTCAACAACTGTTAACTCTTCTACCTCCGTATGTCTAAATAGTGCTTACACTGATATTTGATTTATCAATTGTAGCTCGTGTTGATTAACTTCTTGCTATGGCAGACATTTTTTCTTGGCTTTTTCATGTTTTACTCCATCATTCTTCTGGAGCACCTCTCAATTAGCTTCTTAAGAAGATTGTGTAATCTTCACATATATGAATATATATTTATTCCATTTTCACAATCAATTGGTAGTTTGGCCAGAAACAGAATTCTGAGGTGAAAGTTTTTCCTTAGCAATATGAAAGCACTGCTCAGTTACTATCCTGTGTTGCTATTAAGAATTCTTATGCCAGTTTGATTTTTGTTCCTTTGTGGGTGACCTTCTTTTGCCCATTAGTTTTAAAATCTTTTCCCAAAAAGTTCTGAAATGCCATGATAATGTCCTTGGCATGGTCCTTTCTCATTCACTGTGTTGGGTACTTTCTGGAGCACTGAGGGACTTCCATCTTTAGTCCCAGGTAAATTCTCTGCATCATTTCTTCACTAATTTCCTCCCTTTTGTTTAATCTGTGCTCCAGTTGTAGAATTCCTACTTAGTCAAAAGTTGGGACTTTTGAATTGACATTTACTCTTAGATTTTCTGTTCTCTTTTTCCTACTTTTGGGGCTATTTTGTCAACTTTATCTTTTAGTTCTAATATTGATTTTTGCGTAATAATGTTTAATTTCTAGTAAGTTTTTTTTTTTGCTGTTCTTTTTTCACAACAAGCTGCTTTTTGTTTTATGTATATAATATCTCTCTTAATTTCACCAAGAACACTATTCAAAGTTTTCAGAGCCCTTTCTGGTTCTCTTGTTTTGTTCATGGCCACATTTTCTGTGGCTTTATCTTGGCCTCCTTTTTACCAAAGATTTTCTTCAGATGCCTGGTGAGCCTGAGCTGTTCATGTGTTTTAATCAGAGGACCTGACAAGCTGATTGGGATTTGCCTGGTGGGCAGAGTGGGAATTTGTGAGTGGTAGGTTTTGCTTTAGGGTGACTGAGGAGGAGGGCATCCATTGCGCCCTCTTTCTCACCAGACCTGGAGGAAATTCTGTGAAGTCCCGGTGCCCTCTAACTTCCAGGAGTCTGCTGAGGATGGACCTACCATATTTAATCTCCCTCATTTCTTGGTCACCATTCAAAATATCAGCCTGTTTTGTTCAATCTCCTACTCTCTGGGTGCACCCTCTCATCAACTTATACAGGTGATTAAGCCTCTCTGCCAGCATCCCCATCTCAGCTAATGACATTATCACTCACTCACACTGACATGAGAAACATCTGTAACAGTTTTCTCTCCTTTGCGCTTCCTGCCACTCTCTTACACATGGCTTTGTACACACAAATACACACCAACATCCCCTCTTCAATCTCCATTTTTTTTTCTTTCTATTTATTTATTTTTACCTATTATTTTAGGTTCTGGGGTACATGTGCAGGTTTGTTATATAGGTAAACTCATGTCACAGGGGTTTGTTGTACAGATTATTTCATCACCTAGGTACTAAGCCTAGTACCCAACAGTTATTTTTTCTGCTCCTCTTGCTGCTCCTACACTTCATCCTCAAATAGGCCCCAGTAGATGTTCTTTTCTATGTCTGTGAGTTCTCATCATTTAACGCCCACTTACAAGTGAGAACATGCAGTATTTGGTTTTCTGTTTCCTGCTTTAGTTTGCTAAGGCTAATGGCCTCTAACTCCATCCATGTCCCCGCAAAAGACATAATCTTGCGCTTCTTTATGGCTGCATAGTATTCCATCATGTATGTGTACCACATTTTCTTTATCCAGTTTGTCACTGATGGGCATTCAGGTTGCTTCCATGTCTTTGCTATAGTGAACAGTGCTGCAATGAACATGCATGTGTGTGTATCTTTACAGTAGAATGATTTATATTCCTCTGGGTACCTACCCAGCAATGCGATTGCTGGGATGAATCCAGCAACAGTAGTTCTGTTTAAGGTCTTTGAGGAATTGCCACACTGCTTTCCACAATGGTTGAACTAATTTACACTTCTACTAACAGTGTATGTGTTCCCTTTTCTCCACAACATTGCCAGTGTCTGTTATTTTTTGACTCTCTAATGCTAGCCATTCTGACTGGTGTGAAATAGTATCTTATTGTGGTTTTGATTTGCATTTCTCTAATGGTCAGCGATGCTGAGCTTTTTTTCATATGCTCATTGGCTGCATCTAAGTCTTCTTTAAAAAAAAAAAAAGTCTATTCATGTCCTTTGCCCACTTTTCAGTGGAGTTGTTTTCTTATTGTAAATTTAATTTCCTTACAGATGCTGAATATTAGACCTTTAACAGATGCACAGTTTGCAAATATTTTCTCCCATTCTGTAGGTTGTCTGTTTACTCTATTAATAGTTTTTTGTTTTTTGTTTTTGTTTTTGTTTTCTGTGCAGAAGCTCTTGTTTAGTTAGATCCCATTTGTCAAATTTTGGTTTCATTCTGATTGCTTTTGGCATCTTCATCATGAAATATTTGCCCATTTCTATGTCCAGAATGGAACTGCATAGGTTATCTTCCAGAGTTTTTATAGTTTGGGGATTTACATTTAAGTCTTTAATCCATCTCGAGTTGATTTTTGTATATGGTGTAAGAAAGGAGTTCAGTTTCAATCTTCTGCATATAGCTAGCCAGTTATTCCAGCACCATTTATTGAATAGCGTGTTTTCCCCATTGCTTGTTTTGTCAGCTTTGTTCAAGATCAGATGGTTGTAGGTGTGCAGACTTATTTCTGGGCTCTCTATTCTGTACATTGATCTATATGACTGTTTTTGTATCAGTACCATGCTGTTTTGGTTATTGTAGCCCTGTTGTATATTTTGAAGTTGGGAAACGTGATGCCTCCAGCTTTATACTTTTTACTTAGGATTGCCTTGGGTATTTGGGCTTTTTCTTGATTCCATATAAATTTTAAAATGGAATTTTTTAAATTCTGTCAAGAATGTCGTTGGTAATTTAATAGGAATTGCACTGCATCTGTAAATTGCTTTAGGCAGTATTTCCATTTTAATGATATTGATTCTTCCTATCCATGAGCATGAGATGTTTTTCCAATTCTTTGCATCATTTTTAATTTCTTTGAGCTGCGTTTTGCAATTCTCATCGTAGAGATCTTTCATCTCCCTGTTGGCTGTATTCCTATGTATTTTATTCTTTTGTCACAATCGTGAATAGGATTGCATTCCTGATCTGGCTCTCGGCTTGGCTGTTGGTATATAGGAATGCTAGTGGTTTTTGTACATTGACTTTGTATCTTGAAACTTTGCTGAAGTTGTTTATCAGCTGAAGGACCTTTTGAGCTGAGACTATGGGGTTTTCTAGATACAGAGTCATGTTATCTGCAAACAGGAATAGCTTGACTTCTTCTCTTCCTATTTGGATGCCCTTTATTTCTTTTTCTTCCTGATTGCTCTGTCCAGGACTCCCAATACTATGTTGAATAGGAGTGGTGAGAGAGGGTATCCTGTCTTGTGCTACTTTTCAAGGAGAATGCTTCCAGCTTTTCCCCATTCAGTATGATGTTGGCTGTGGGTCTGTCATAGATGGCTTTTATTATTTTGGGGTATGTTCCTTCAATATCTAGTGTATTGAGAGTTTTGAACATGAATGGATGTTGAATTTATCAAAAGGCTTTTCTGCAACTATTGAAATATTCATGCATTTTTTGACTGTAGTCCTGATGAATCACATTTATTGATTTGCATATGTTGAACCAACCATGCATCCCAAGGATGAAGCCTACTTGATTGTGGTAGATTAGCTTTTTAATGTGCTACTGGATTCGGTTTGCAAGTATTTTGTTGAGGATTTTTGCATCAATGTTCATCAAGGATATTGACCTAAAGTTTTCCTTTTTTGTTGTGCCTCTGCCAGGTTTTGGTATCAGGACGATGCTGGTCTCATTGAATGATTTGGGGAGGGGTCCCTGCTCCTCAATTTTTTGGAATAGTTTCTGTAGGAATGGTACCAGCTCTTCTGTGTACATCTAGTAGAATTCAGCTATGGATCCATCTGGTCTCGGGATTTTTTTTGGTTGGTAGGCTATTTATTATAGATTCAATTTTGGAGCTTGTTATTGGTCTATTCAGGGAATCAGTTTCTTTCTGGTTCAGTCTTGGCAGGGTGTTTGTGTCCAGGTGTTTTTAGTTTGTGTGCTTAGAGGTGTTTTTAGTAGTTTTTGATGGTTATTTTTATTTCTGTGGGGTCAGTGGTAACATCCCCTTTGTCATTTCTAAATGTGTTTATTTGGATTTCCTTATTTTTTGTCTTCTGCTAGCTTTGCTCTTGCTTCTCTAACTCTTTCCATTGTGATGTGACGTTGTTAAGTTATTTCTAAGTTTTTTGATGTGGGCATTTAGTGCTATGAATTTTCTCTTAACACTGGCTTAGCTGTGTCCCAGAGATTCTGGTAAGTTGTATCTTTGTTCTCATTAGTTCCAAAAAACTTCTTGATGTCTGCTTTAATTTCATTATTTACCCAAAAGTCATTCAGAGGCATGTTGTTTAATTTCCATGTAATTGCATGGTTTTGAATGATTTTTTTAGTCTTTTCTTCTATTTTTATTGTGCTGTGGTCTGAGAGTGTGTTTAGTATAATTTTGGTTATTTTGCATTTGCTGAGGCTTGTTTTATATTCCATTATGTGGTCAGTTTTAGAGTACGTGCCATGTGGTGATGAGAAGAATGTATATTCTGTTGTTTTGGGGTGGAGAGTTCTGTAGAGGTCTAACAGGTCCATTTGGTCCAATGTTGACTTCAGGTCCTGAATATCTTCGTTAATTTTCTGCCCTAATGATCTGTCTAATACTGTCAGTGCTGTGTTGAAGTCTCCCACTGTTATTGTGTGGGAGTCTAAGTCTCTTTGTAGGTCTCTAAGAACTTGCCTTATGAATCTGGGTGCTCCTATCTTTGGTGCATATACCTTTAGATTAGTTAGGTCTTCTTGTTGAATTGAACCTTTTACCATTATGTAATGCCCTTTTTTATCTATTTTTTATCTTTGTTGGTTTAAAGTCTGTTTTGTCCGAATTAAGATTGCAACTCCTGCTTTTTTTCTGATTTTCATTTGCTTGGTATATTTTCCTCCATTCCTTTTATTTTGAGCCCATGGGTATCATTATATGTAAGATGAGTCTTTCAAAGACAGCATACCATTGGATCTTGCTTTTTTATCCAGCTTGCCACTGTGTGCCTTTTAAGTGGGGGCATTTAGCCCATTTACATTCAAGGCTAATATTGATATGTCCTGTTCTTTCTATCTCCTAAATGTCTCTGGAATGCATCCATCCATCTTTCTTCATCACCACTATACATCTTCATGATCCTTATTCTTTCTACCACAGTCTTGTAATTGGCTTCCTCATCTATTCTATATATCCATTCTCTACACAGAAGCCATAGTGGCTTTTAAAATATGTCTAATCTGCCCAGTCATCCGCCTGCCCTAAAACCTTTCCATGTCTCCTGCTTCCTTTGTGATCAAGACCAAAATCGTTGGCACTGATGAGCTATCAGGTCCTTCATGGTTGGCTCTTGTCTCTGTTCCTGCCTGCTGTCTTGCCTGTCTGCCCAAAAAGTTGCTGGGCTTCTTATCATTCCCTACATGCTCTTGTGCTCCAAAGACTTATGCTCACCCTTGCTGTGCCTACTGTCTGGAATTGTTCACTCTTTCTCTTTATCTACTGGAACCTCCTACTTAGACTTCAGATCTGAGTTGTAGTCACTGTGAATTAGTCAGCAGGGGAGGAAGCAGTGACTGGAGGGTGAAGACTAGCCTGGGCCCTGAACAGACCAAAGCCTGCCTGGGAAGATGATCACAGACCTGCCTTCTCAGAGTGCCATCTCCTCAGAAGCAAACATGTTGTGATCAGTGTGGAATGCTGTGTACTAGGAGTTGGTTTACCATAAAACTCTGGAGCATTTATATTGTACCTAGACTGAGAGAGATGTGCTGGCACATAAACTTAGAGACAAGAGCCCTATAAATAGCAGTTGTACATCATTGATCATTAGAGAAATACAAATCAAAACCACAATGAGATACCATCTCACACCAGTTGGAATGGCTATTATTAAAAAGTCAGAAAATAATAGATGCTGGCACAGATACGGAGAAAAAGGAACATTTATCCACTGTTGGTGGGAGTGTAAATTAGTTCAACCATTGTGGAAAACTGTGGCAATTCCTCAAAGACCTAAAAACAGAACGACCATTTGACCCGGCAAGCCCGTTACTGGGTATATACCCAAAGGAATATAAATCACTGTATCATAAAGACACATGTGAGTGAATGTTCATTGCCACACTATTCACAATAGCAAAGACATGGAGGCAACCTGAATGCCCATCAATGACAGACTGGATAAAGATAATGTGGTGCATATATGCCCTGGAATACTATGCAGCCATAAAAAGAATGAGTTCTATTACTTTGCGAGAACATGGATGGAGCTGGAGGCCATTAACCTTAACAAACTAATGCAGGAACAGAAAAACCAAATACTACATGTTCTTAGTTGTAAATGGGAGATAAATGATGAGAACACATGGACACACAGTGGGGAACAATAGATTCTGGGACCTATTGGATGGTGGAGGTTGAGAGAAGGAAGAGAATCAGAAAAATAACTAATGGGTACTAGATTTAATACCTGGGTGATGAAATAATCTGTACACAAATTTACCTACATAACAAACCTGCACATGTACCCCTGAACTTAAAATGAAAGCTAAAAAGAAGACCAGTTCATGCACCAAAATCTCAGAAATCACCACTAAAGAACTTATTCATGTAACCAAGTACCACCTGTTCCCCCAAAACCTATTGAAATAAAAAAAACACCCAAGTTTGACTGCTGTTAAGCATGGCATGTGTCCTCTGCCTCTCTACTTTCCCCACCACTCTCTATTGTCATATACGCTTCACACTTGATTCATTTTGTGCCTGATGTTATTTGAGTTTTCAACAGCTAAAATAGTTTTTTGGACTTTTTATAGCAGTATAGTATTGTAATAAGAGACTTTGGAGGCAAAAGACTTGGGAAAAAAAAAAAAAAGGACTAGTTGGAAACAAGCCTGCTCCTTCTGCATGTCTAGGTTATACACCCCACATTGGATTTTGCCTATGGTAACCACACATGTCTGCCTGTGTGAGGGGTAAAAAAAAGTGCTATATGCAGCAGCTGTCGGGCTCCCTTTAAGACAGGGGTCCCCAAACCCAGGCCCCAGACCAGTACTGGTTCATGGCCTGTTAGGAACTGGGCTGTACAGCAAGTGAGCAGTGGGCAAGTGAGAATTACCACCTGAGCTCCAGTGGTGAGCATTAGATTCTCATAAGAGTGTGAACCCTATTGTGAACTGCGCATGCAAGGGACCTAGGTTGCACGCTCCTTATGAGCAACTAATGCCTGATGATCTGAGGTAGAACAGTTTCATCCCAAAACCACCCCCACTTCCTGCCCATGAAAAAATTATCTTCCATGAAATCGGTCCCTGGTGCCAAAATGTTGGGGACCTTTCTGGCAACAGGGACCGGTTTCATGGAAGACAGTTTTTCTTTCTAGAATGATCCTCAACAAGATCAGTGCAGTGTGTTCTGTTGAGAATCATTCTAGAAAGCTCAGTAAGCCTCATATTACAACCTATTGTGTCTTACAAATGGAATGAGAGAAGCCTTCCCTAATTCTCCAGACAAGGTCACACCCCCATCATACCTCTCAGCACCTGCACATCACCCTTATAACACTCATCACACTTTCTAGTAGTCATGCATTGCTTAACAGCAGGAAAACATTCTGAGAAATGTGTAGTTAGGCAATTTTGTTGTGTAAACATCATAGAGTGTACACACAAGCCTAGACGGTATAGCCTCTACACACCTAGACTATGTGGCATAGCATATTGTTCCTAGGCTACAAACCTGTACAGTGTGTCACTGTACTGAATACTGTAGGCAACTGTAACACAATGGTAAGAATTTGTGTATCTAAACACAGAAAAGGCACCGTAAAAATACAGTATTATAATTTTATGGGGCCAGTATCATATATGGCATCCATTATCAACCTAAATATCATTATGCAACACATAACTGCATTTTCTGTGCATCTGTCTTCCCTATAAGACATTATCAAATCCAAAAGCGTGGCGCTGCCTTGTTCATAATTGCATTCCTTGAGGCTAACTCAGGGCTTGGCACTCTGTAGATTCTTGTTATCTATTTGTAATTTAGGAATGAATGTCATGTATTTCATCAGAGTACCTTGCATATTATCTTAATTTGAAATACACTCAATAAATCTTCACCGAATTGAATCTTTCACAACAGAAAGCACTGCTATCCTGAAAGAAAAAAGAGTTTCCCCATAGGAGCAGAGGGCCAGCAGCTGTTGGGACAAGCATAAGTGGATGTATGTCCAACTGTGTTTGTAATTAGAGGCAATAGTTGTCAACAGGTCACCAAAGAGAAGAAGCATGCTCAGATACTCTTGCAGCAGGGCAATGCCACTGAGCAGGAAACAAGGGCCTCACAGGGCTCTCAGTCATAACATCCCTTCTCAGCTTTGAAAGTCTTGAATAGCTACTCCATAAAGTTAAAATATCACTGTTTCAGTAGGTTTCTTATAAGCTTCCAATTTAACATAACTAGGGAGGAAAGCTGCCTTAAACACCAGGAAATGATTTTTTAATTTAATAACACAAGTCTCAACCTGTTTAGACACATGAAATAATTATGTGAGAACTATCATCACTGTGTCCACCAGTCATTAAAGACTATTTGCCACACCATTCTAAAAGGTCTAGAGGTACTCTTCCTGGGAGAAAAATGAAAATTATAAACCTCTTACCTGTTACCCATCCAGGTGCCACACATTTTGAATTCAGTCGAATTTTCTTTCTTTTCAAGGCAATGGTCTGAGAGAGGAAAAAGTCATAAATTCAGATTTAAAAAAAAAAAAAAACATCGAAAGGAAAGAGAATAGTAAGTATGCAGATTATGCTTGAAAATGGATGTTTCTACATCTTCTAAAATGATTAAAGGAGGTGTGTCCAGAGAGAAACTGGGGCCCAAGACCTCTGGAAAGAGCAAGAAAAAAGGAGGGAAAAGAAGAAAGAAGGAGAAGTTGGAGGAGGAAGCAGTGACATCACCACCACCACTTTGCCTCTCTTAAATAATACTGAACCGAAGATCCTCCCTGGGGAAGCTGAACACAGACCCATCCCATGAGAGACATCAAGAGAGTGTAGTTTGGGAGGCCGAGGCGGGCGGATCACGAGGTCAGGAGATCGAGACCACGGTGAAACCCTGTCTCTACTAAAAAATACAAAAAATTAGCCGGGCGTGGTGGCGGGTGCCTGTAGTCCCAGCTACTCGGAGAGGCTGAGGCAGGAGAATGGCGTGAACCCGGGAGGCGGAGCTTGCAGTGAGCCGAGATTGCGCCACTGCACTCCAGCCTGGGTGACAGAGTGAGACTCCGTCTCAAAAAAAAAAAAAAAAAAAGAGTGTAGTCACATGAGATTCATGACACATGGAGTAGGTGTAGGGTCAACCTCAGCATGGAGAGGGTGGGCACTGAAAGAAGTATTGTTGGCCGGGCATGGTGGCTCATGCCTGTAATCCCAGCACTTTGGGAGGCTGAGGTGGGCAGATCACGAGGTCAGGAGATGGAGATCATCCTGGCCAACATGGTGAAACCTCATCTCTACTAAAAATACAAAAATTAGCCGGGTGTGGCGGCACATGCCTGTAATCCCAGCTACTCAAGAGGCTGAGGCAGAAGAATCACTTGAGCCTGGGAGGCAGAGGTTGCAGTGAGGCAATGTCGTGCCACTGCACTCCGGCCTGGTGACAGAGCTAGACTGCATCTCAAAAAAAAAAAAAAAAAAGGACATGTCATTGGAGAAATACTTGAGGAGTGGTGCTGGGAAGCTGCTGATTATCATTAGCCAAATCCAAGCATTCTGAAAACTTCTGCGAATCATTACAAAGAAGTGGGCAGAGATCTAAATGGCAAAGGGATGGGACAGCATAGAATTGCTCTTGTGTATGTAGTTTCAAGACTTTCCTTCTCCGTAGCAACCCAAAGAATGAGGCAATTCTCTAGGAAATGTGTCTGCCCACAGGAGCACCCTGGATGAATGAAGTCCTCCCTTGCTGCTAAGAGACTCTGTAAGGGAAGTGTGAAGGCAGGACAAGTGAGGATAAGGAAAAGTTAAGCATGCAAAAACCAAGGAGTGAAAGAAAGGTTGGGTATTTACCATAAGCTTCCAGGTTACTGATAATTTTACAGTCCCTCGAGATGCATTTCAGGTCCAGACTTCCCATGAAGAGCTGCTGACCTACCAGGGCAAAGATGCTGAGGCAAAAGAAGGTGAGGATAATCACGTTGACCAGCTTCTTCACAGAGCGCAGCAAGGCCCCCACGATGACCTTCAGACCTGAGAAAGAGGACAGGCTTGGGGAGAAGCCCATCCCCCTCAGCCAGATGCTCACAAAGGCCAAGTATGGAGCAACTGAAGTTTCAGAAACTGTCAAATTGCAGGCTGGAACTGGACTCCAGCCTAGCCTATGATTCTGATGCCTTGAGTTTGTGCTCCAACTCTGTGCCTTGGAAGCTGAGTGTCATCAAAGCAGTCAACAAGCTTGAGACTCAATCTCTCTATTCCTGCCCTATGCCTGCCTCAGTACTGCTATGAGGAGCAAGCAAGGAGGCTTTGAATAGAAACATGCCACATGGACTCAAGGCATAGGTTGAGGACAGTTGCAAAGGCACCACCTAAGCTGGGGCCACACTAGAGAATGAGATAGACCTGTATTTAACAGTTAGTAGATACTGTCTACTGTCAAAGTACATGAGTACCATGAGACACAGCTAAATTGTGGGGTATAGGGGATGAAGATTTGTCTAGACCCAAATTATGAGGATATCCTGGGAGGGAAAACTCAGATTACCAGTTAGAATAGGGTGTTTTATTTTCATTCATTCATTCATTCAAGAAGTATTTATTAAGCACCTACTATGTCCATGGCACACTGTTAAGCTGCCAAAGTTACAAAATAAATAATCTTGTGGCATGCTAGTAAATGTTTAAAACTGGCTCTTCAAGCAGGAGGCAGGAGAGCCCTGATCTATAGCATTTACAGGTTTCCTTGTTTTCTGAATTCTGTGGTATAGATCCTGATCCCCACTCACCACCATAGTAGATTTCAAGCTACCAATATGATGTCACTGGACAGAGCTGGAAAAAGAACAAGTCAACTTCAGCAATCGACTGAGTCTCAAGATAGCTGGAGAGATAAACTCCCAGATGTGATTGAAATGCATGGAATGACACTAAGTGACAAAATTTCAATTGATCAGTGTAGAGGTGAGAGCACATGGCAGCGTACAGTGGGAGGCCAAGCCCTCAGTGGATGGGCTTCCCACAAAGAATGACACCAGATAGCAGGAACCTGGAGGCCCAGCTGGGACACTTACTATATCACCAATTGAAGGCAAACCAGAGGTTACTACAGCGTCACCCAAGGCAGATTTTAATTTATAACAAGAGGCTTCTCCAAAGCAAGAAATGTGGATGAGTGATGATTGTGATTCCTGGGTCACTTTTTCATAGTCTCATAAAAGATTGTACCTCGCACTCTTACTTCCAAAAAGCATCCAGGCATCTCAGTGCATTTAATGGGCCAAAATAGAACCATATTCACCTGTGTGGAGATGAAGAAGGGGACATGAAAGCTGCTAAATGACTGCCTGAATGTGTATTTACTTACGCGAAAATAAAAGGCGCTCAGCTCATGCAGAAAGCTCCTAAATCTACCTGGGAAAACAAAGTCCTACTTAAGGAGGAGGAGGAGGAGGAGGAGGAGGAGGAGGAGAGATAAATTATACATAAAGTGTCCTCTAACTACCAGTTTCTTTATCACTATTCAGTTGCTTTTCTGAAGTTTCAAAAAATAACCTACTGCTTCTGTTTGGAAGGACTGGCGTTTAGGTATTGGCGCCATATGGTATAGTTTATGTCTATGTCATCAGCACAACTAAATAGTTCCCATGTCTTTTTATAGTTTGCCAAAGCCACTGATAGAAGAGAAAAGAAGGGAAGTGGAGAAGGTGCGGGGAAAGGAGTCCAGAGAGGGAAGATAATAAACTGTTTGTTTGTTTTAGTAAAGAAAAGAGAGGAAAGGGGAAGGAGAGGAAAAGGGTGTGCTGTAATAACCTTATTTTTAATAAACTGAAATTCATATTCACACCCAACCTTGGCTTCATCCTGATGCAAAGGGCTAACGTGGCTTCCTCACCTGGCTTCCAGGAGACCACCTTTGGTTCCCCTCCTACTTCACAGGTGGCTGCTGCTCATCTGCTTCCCTGGTTTCTCCTCTTCTCCCTTTCATGTTTCAGTGCCTTGGGGCTCAGACCTTGGTCCTCTTCTATTCTCCATCAATGCTCATTCCTTTGGTGATCTCTTCAGATCTCACAGCTTTAAATATCTATAGACTCTTGATTCCTGAAATGGTATCTCTAGCTCTGACTTCTCCCTGGACTCCCAGACTCATATATACCTAATTTCCTACTGAATCCTTTCCCTTGGTGGTCTCACAGCCATCTCAAACACAACATGTTCAAAGCTAGCTTGTAATCTGACCCCAAGGCCTGCTCCTCTCACAGCCTTCTCTGTCTCAATCAGTGACATCACACATAAAAGTCATTTTGGACTCCTCTCTTTTGCTCACACCATGTATACAATTCATCAGTCAGGAAATGCTATTGTTTCTACCTTCAAATTGACACAGAATCAGACCAGTGTCTACCAACGCCATTACCACTACCTGATCAGAGAGCACTGCCATCCCTTGCTTGGATTATGTTCTCTTGTGTCAGTTTGGGTTTTGAGGAGCAGACATTCTGAGATCAGATGTGCAAGAGATTTGTGGTGGTTGGGAGGATGCCTGTGAAAGATGAATGGGGGGAGCAGGAGTGAGCAGGGAGAAACTTCAGACTGCAGCTCAGGTTTGACGTCTGAGAGAGAGACAAGGGAGGAGGATTGGATAGGAAGAACCTCAGACTGCAGTGCAGCTGTCAGAGTCTCAGCCAGGTCGCTGGAGAGTCCCTGAGCCAAAGTTTCCTATTAGAAGAATCCCATATGCTTCAGGAATGGGCCAGCACTAGAACCCACACACACTGTGCAGGGCAGGCACGATCTTGGCATGTGGATGAATGCAGTGGGGAATCCAGAGAGGTGGAAGCCGGGATCTTTAGTCCACTGTGCTCCCTGTAGCAGGAGGTCTTCCTGCTTCTCCCATCTCCCCTACATTCCACTCTCCACACAACAGCTCCCATTTCTTCAGAGTGAAGCCCAGATCCTCCCTGTGCCTACAAGACTCCCCTTCAGTTCTTCTTTTTTTTTTTTAGACCTTAGGCTGGAGTGCAATGGCACAATCTCGGCTCACTGCAGCCTGCAGCCTCTGCCTCCCAGGTTCGAGAAATTCTCCTGCCTCAGCCTCTCGAGTAGCTGGGATTAAAGTTACCCACCACCACACCCGACTAATTTTTTTTTTTTTTCTGAGATGGAGTTTTGCTTTTGTTGCCCAGGCTGGAGTGCAATGGGGCGATCCAGGTTCACCGCAACCTCCCTCTCCCGGGTTCAAGTGATTCTTCCGCCTCAGCCTCCTGAGTAGCTGGGACTACAGGCATACACCACCACACCTGATTACTTTTGTATTTTTAGTAGAGATGGGGTTTCTCCATGTTGATCAGGCTGGTACCAAACTTCTGACCTCAGGTGATCCACCTGCCTCAGCCTTCCAAAATGTTCGGATTACAGGAGTGAGCCACTGCGCCTGGCCTTAACTTTTGTATTTTTGTAGAGATGAGGCTTTACCATTTTGGCCAGGCTGGTCTCAAACTCCTGGCCTCAAGTTACCTCCCCGCCTTGGCCTCCCAAAGTGCTAGAATTACTGGCATGAGCGACTGTACCCGGCCCCCCTTCACTTCTATGATCCCACCTCTACCTGGCCCCTCACCCTCTCCTTTCCAGTCCCATCCTCATCCTTGCTACTCAATCTCTGTGCTGTCTGTTTCCCATGCTCAGAATACCCTTTCCCATATATCTGCTTGTGTCATTCCCTTGCCACCTTCAAATCTCTGCCACCTCTCACCTCAATGACAACTATCCTGATCACTCTGTTTAAAGCTGCAACCTGCTTCCCCTATACCCTGTGACTTCCCATAGCCTCCATGGTGTCTACTTTTTCTTTGTATTTTCCGTGGCACATAGCACTTGCTCACATGCTACATAATGTACTTATTTATTATAGTTGTTGCTTCGTGTCTGTCTCCCCACCCCCTACCCTAGAAGGTAAAACTCCATGAGTCTGTATCTATTTGCTTACTACTAGATCTCAAGCAGTTAGCACAGTGCCTGGACATATTAGGTGCTCAATAATTATCAGTTGGACCATCAGATAAATTTGTAAAGCAGGGTTTGTTTGTTTGTTTTTGGTTTACATGATGACATTTTGAAAAGATTTAGATGTAAATTAACATTCTTTCTAGATAGAAGCCAGCGTGGGAAGTGAGAGTGACTTACGTGAAACTACTGAAATTGCTTTCAAAGCTCTGAACACACGGAAGGTACGCAGGGATGACACTTGGATGGTGATTCCTGGAATATATGACACAATCCTACAAGACAAAGCACAGGGAAGCATGGGCTTGCTCAGTCCTACAGCTGTACTGCACATCTCCACAAAAGCCACAAGTAAGCTCAGCCTGGGGCCTGTGACCTCCAAGGTGAAATCGACAGCCTCACCTTTCCAGCCCCACCTTTATCTTAGGATCTGGCAATACCACTGTTCTTGCTATGAACTGCAGAGGAGGCTGTTCTCAGTTCACCTTCATACATGGACACAGATGAAGACTCTTTGACATAGTTCATGTAGTTGTGGCTACATCCATGAATATTAGAAGTCCTCTCAAATATTTACTGAGTGGCTGACAAGTTCCATGCCCCAAGGCAGTTCACTGAAGTCTCCAGCCACTACATGGTCAAGCCTGAAGGTGTAGCCAGGCAGTGTAGCTTCAGAGCCATACTCTAAACCCCTGTGCTTCACCACCTTTCAATAGCTAAGAGCACATAATCTTTGAACTTCAAATGTAAAACTCTGAAATTACTAGCACCTACCTCCAAGGGCTTTTGTGAATATTAAATAGGAAAAAATATGCAAAGTGCTTAACATAATGCCTGGTACAAATTGAATGATGCTAGGTTTACTATTGTTGTGCTGGCAATGTGTCACTGCATTTCTTATTTTTTCTTTTGCTGACTCCATTTCATCATTCAGATTCCAAATCAGTGTCTTTCCTTCAGAAAGAGCTTCAACCTTCACCTTACACCTTACCCCATACATAATAATTAACTCAAAATGGACCATGGACTGAAACATAAAAGCCAAAACTACAGAACTTCTAGAATTAAACAGGAGTAAAGCCCTTTGTAACCTTGTAGCAGCCAAAGATTTTTTAGACTGCTTTGTTCTTCCTATATTCTCTGACAGCTTAATACATGTATAGCCCCTATCCTGGTACTCATCATACCATATTTTCAGGGTCATTAATTGTCACTCTTCCCCTCTGGACTGTGAGCTTCATAAGATTGAAAACCATGTCTTTCTTTTATTATTATTTCATTGGCACACCCCTGTATCTTGCATAGGGCCTGGCCCATAACAGGCCAGTGTTGGTGAGTAAATGGCTGAAGGAACAACAACTTGAGTGTTGATCTAGAAATGGCTTTGTGTGTGGAGACCTCTGGCCAATTGGCTGCATGTGCTGTTCAGGGCCAACCAACACAGCACTCAGAGCTCTAGGCATTACTAGGCCACCCTCAGCCACTCAAATGGATCCACACAGAGCTCTGATGGAAGCAAAGGGGCTTCTTTCCCACTCCAAGTCTCTTCAAAAACATCTTTAACATTCTTACGCTATTCCAATGACAATGGAGTCCAGCCAGTTCCATGGATCTCGAAGGAAAGAAAACTCATCCAGAATGAAACCTCTTGCCAATATTTTAATCAAAGCTTCAAAAATATAAATCCCAGTGAAGACACACCTAAAAAGCAAATCATTTACAACAGGAAGAAACATGATAAACAGTGTGAAAAGCAAAGAGCCCTTCTATCTTACTGGCCTTGATTTTTTTTTCCATTTCAATGTGACATTTAACATTCTGGTCTTCAGCAAACCAGAGTTCAAAAATGCAAGCTTTTTAAGCAAGTTCTGGTATTTAGAATTTCAGAGAAACAGGCCTAGAGATAAATTGTGAAGCTGCATTTCAAGGCCTAGCTTTATGTCCATATTCTTGAGAATAGTTTCAGGTAACATGAGACCCAAGCACTGGAGGTTGTAGTTTGTCACCACCATTCTAGAGCTGTCACTTTGATGTACAGAAGGAGACAATGGTGACAGAACAATGAAGAGAGTAAATGACACGCAAATAGCTGAATTTTTTCATATCTGTGTTCATGGATTGGAAGGTTTAATATTGTTAAGATGTCATACTACCCAGGGTGATCTACAGATTCAGTGCAATCCTTATAAAACTCCCAATGACATTTTTTACAAAAATATAAAAATCCATTCTAAAATTCATATGGAATTTCAAGTTACCCCAAATAGCCAAAACAATCTTGAAAAAAAAAACAAATTGTGAGGTCTTACACTTCCTGATATCGAAATTTATTAGAAAGCTACAGTAATCAAAATAGGGTAATTTATCATGGAAAGAGATTTAATTGACTCACAGTTCAGTTCAGCATGGCTGGGGAGGCCTCAGAAAAATTACCATTATGGTGGAAGGGGAAGCAAACATGTCCTTCTTCATATGGCAGCAGGAAGGAGAAGAATGAGAGAGAAGCGAAGGGGAAAGCCCCTAATGAAACTATCAGATATCATGAGAACTTACTATTACAAGAATAGCATGGCGGAAACCATCCCCATGACTCAATTATCTCCACCAGGGCCCTCCTACCACACGTTAGGATTATGGGAACTACAATTCAAGATGAGATTTGGGTGGGGACACAGACAAACCATATCAAGGTGGTACTAGCATAAAGACACATATAGACCAATGGAATAGAATAGAGAGCCCAGAAGTAAACTTTTGCATATATGGCCAAATTATTTTCCACAAGAGTGGCAAGACTATGGAATAGTCTTGGCAATGTCCTTGGAAAAAGGACAGTCTTTTCAACAATTGGAAATGGGAAAACTGAATCTCCACTTGCAAAAAATGAAGTTAGAATCTTTACTTACACCATATAAAAAATTAACTCAATATGGATTAAAGTCCTAAATGTAAGACCTGGAAAACACAAAACTCAAAGAAGGAAAATTTGAAAGTCATATACCTAACAAAGGGTTAACATCCAGAATATGTAAATAACTCAGACAACAGAAAACCAAACACTGCATGTTCTCACTCGTAAGTGCGAGTTGAACAATAAGAACACATGGACACAGGGAGGGGAACAACACACACTGGGGCCTGTTGGGGGTGGGAGGCAAGGGAAGGGAGAGGATTAGTACAAATACTTAATGCATGTGGGGCTTGCAACGAGTAGCAGCCCCTGCACTCAGTTAGCACCTCATGCAACAGCCAAATCTCCAAAGGGGAGACCACATTCCCCAGGGACACTGCCGGGATGGCATCTACTCCTGGGGCTACCTGTGCCCTCCTCAAGGCACGGCCCCTCCGCTGGTCAGCCTTAACCAGGTTCCAGGTTCCACCCAGCAACAGAGACAGATGGTCTCTACAAAGACACCACCTAGGAGGGAGAAGAATTCTCCAGAGACAAATAGACCAAATCAGACCTTGTAGTCAAAGAAAGAGCAGTTTTCAAAGTCTGACCTCTAACTGGTGTCCCAGAAACCACTAGAGCCAAGTAAAGGAGAACAGATGTGTATATGATTTAGAGAACACTTCCAGCAAAAAGGTAGGGTGGAAGTGACTGGAGACTGCCTTCCCAAATTCCCATTTAAAATCTATGAAAACATTTGAAAATAAAAACATGTTCTAAAGAAGCATGACGAGAGTGGGCATCGCCCAGATTCCAGGAGGAAAGCCTCCCAGGGTCCTCAGTCCATCTTTCCTTGGAGCATCCAACCTTGTTCACATAGCTCCTTTCCTGATAATGTTGTATTCCCTAATAAGTGTCTGCAAGGTCTGGGAGTCCCCAGTCCTACTCCCCACCAGAGGCACAAACAGCTGCTAGCCAGCTTTCACCATCATACCTCTAGCAGGAGTGATTTTTTGCCTGTGTGCCCAAGTCCCTCAAGCCTTAGAAACAATAAGTCATTGCTCCAGTCATTTTAGAAATATTAGATAAGCCATTCCATTCACAAGAAGCTTCTTATATTTGCCTGAACCTGAGTGGGTCTCTTTGAATTACTAGAGGATCTGAAAGGAAATGTACAGCTACAAGGGTAACTAATGTGGGAAATGTAGCATGATATTTGAAACTTGTCAAGTCAGATACCACAAATGTTACTATAAACATCCTTAAAGAAGAATCTGCAGGAAACTGAACCAAAGAGTAAGGGAAAATAAGAATACAAAAGACATTTAGAAAATATTAAAAATTGAAATGCCACATATTAAAACCTACAAGACAGAGACAAAGCTGTACCCCTAAGCATTGTCCCTATAAATATTTTTATTATTTACAACGAGAAGGAAAATGCATGAACTAAACATTCAAATTCGTATTTTAGAAAACGTTATGTCCTATTGAATGTATAATGAAGAAAATAAAATATTACACATATATATATATATATATATATGTTATATATTTTTTTTTTTTGAGACGGAGTTTCACTCTTGTTGCCCAGGCTGGAGTTCAATGGCATGATCTCGGCTCTCTGCAACCTCTGCCTCCCAGGTTCAAGTGATTCTCCTGCCTCAGCCTCCTGAGTAGCTGGGATTACAAGCATGTGCCACCACACCCAGCTAATTTTGTATTCTTAGTAGAGATGGGGTTTCTCCATGTTGGTCAGGCTGGTCTCGAACTCCTGACCTCAGGTTATCTGCCCTCCTCAGCCTCCCAAAGCTCTGGGATTACAGGCGGTGAGCCATGGTGCCCAGCCAAAAATGTTATATTTTTAAATAGAATTTAAGGCCAGGCACCGTGGCTCACGCCTGTAATGTCAGCACTTTGGGAGGCTGAGGCAGGCGGATCACTTGAGTCCAGGAGTTCAAGACCTGGGGAATATGGCAAAACCCCGTCTCTACTAAAAATACAAAAATTAGCCAGGCGTGGCGGTGCATGTCTGTAATCCCAGTCACTTGGGAGGCTGAGACACAAGAATCGCCTGAATCCAGGAGGCGAAGGTTGCAGTGAGTGGAGATTGCTCCACTGCACTCCAGCCTGGGCAAGAAAGCGAGATTCTGTCTCAAAAAATAATAATAAAATAAAAATAGAATTTAATACATAAATAGAATTTAAGATATAGTTTTAGAAAAACATAGAATTTAAGACAAATAGAATTTAAGACACAGTTTTAGAAAAACTATGGAATAGTTTTTAAAATAGAATTTAAGACATAGTTTAAAAAAAAATAAAAATAGGCAAGCCTCTGGCAAATCTAATCACAGAAAAAAGAAAACATGAACAAAATGATAAATGAGAAGAAGAATATAGCAAAATACTCAGAGAAATTTTAAAACTGAAAAAGATTACCAATGAAAAATGAAAAAGCTATTAATAAATGAATTCCTTCCCATTTCACTAATTCCTTATGTCCCTCTCCAAAAGATTTGCAGATATAAATCACTTTACTGGATAATTCTCTCTTTCTTTCTCTCAGAATACCTCATTTCCATGCTATTAAAAACATTTCAAGGCCAGGCACGGTGGCTCATGCCTGTAATCCCAGCACTTTGGGAGGCCGAGGCAGGTGGATCATCTGACGTCGGGAGTTAGAGACCAGCCTGACCAACATGGAGAAACCCCATCTCTACTAAAAATACAAAATTAGCCAGGTGTGGTGGCGCACGCCTGTAATCCCAGCTACTCTGGAGGCTGAGTCAGGAGAATTGCTTGAACCCGGGAGGAGGAGGTTGTGGTGAGCCGAGATCGCGCCATTGTACTCCAGCCTGAGCGACAAGAGTGAAACTCCGTCTCAAAAAAAAAAAAAAAAAAATTCAATACATGGGAAAGTTGGGGGGGAGCCATACAAGTCATCAGAAGAGTAAACAAATGCTGACAACAAATTTTATCAAAGATAGCACAAAATTTTATATATATAAAATATTGATATGTATAATACTGATGTACATACATACATATATATATAGTTTTATTTAACAAGGCAACTAGTTACAAGGTATAATGAAAGAAAAGACCACATTTATAATGGCAACAAAAAACAGTAAAATTCACAAACAAATTTAACAAGAATTGTGGAAGATCTGTATGAAGAAAACTTTAAAGCAATTAGAGGAACACAAAAGAAGATTTTAACAAATGAAAAATATGTCATGTTCTCAATGAGTTCCAACCTCATAAAGATGTCAGTTTCCTCTAGGTTAATTTATAAATCCTTTCATCATGTCAATAAAACTAACTAAATTGACTATAAAATTTACATGAAAAAATAAACCTACAAGAGCCATAAAAATTCTCAAAAGGAACCTCTAGCACTCCTAGACATTACAACATTAGACAATCTTGATAGTTAAAAAGTGTGGTTCTGGCATATGAAAACGCAGACCAATGGAAGAGAAAAGAAAGTCCAGAAATAGATCTGAATACCTAAGTAACATTTCACATCAGAGGATAAGAGGTGGACTATTTAACAAATGGTGTTGGGACAAATGGATAGACATCTGGGACGGAACTATGAAGTCAGATCTATTTATGACACCCTACCCTTGAATGAATTCCAAATTATTCAAGGATTTAAATTTTTTAAAAAGGAAACTATAAAAGCACTGTAAGAAAATATGAGAGAGTCCTTTTATAACCCAAGGCTAGAGAAAGTGTTTCTAACTATAAATCAAAATCCACGGGCATAGAGGAACGTTTGTTAAATTTAATACAGGAAAAGAAAAAAATAATAAGCAAAATTAAGAGACCATTGATGCCTGCTTCAATTGTGATGAAGACATGAAATAGTTGGGCAAACCCTCCCACAGATAATGAGGATTAAACTGGAAAAAATATGTATAAGGACAATTATTTGAAGGCCCTGGAAGGTGAACAAAAGGAGGCAGAAACTGGGGCAGAGTTTCCTCTTAAAAGAAGGTACCTGCAATGCATAAGAATTATGAAAATGTTTAACTGTTTTGGTCTGAGAGTGTTTTCAACTTCCCCACTCCAACCCCAACACTGGCAAATGGCTGCAGTCCTGAAGATTTAAGGTAGCCGAGGGTGGGGTTCAGAGCTGGCAGAGCAGCTGGAAATTTAGGGAGGAAATCCTAGAAGCATGCAAGAGAGAGCTAAGCAACAGGAGGCATAAAACATGGAAATGACATACTTAAGGTGCTAGAAAAACAAATTGTCAAGCACTGATTCTATATACAATGAAACTGTACTTCAAAAATGAGTATGAAATAAAGACATTTTCAGATCAATATAAACTGAGAATGTGTTGCCAACAGAACTGAACCACAAGATATATTAAAGGAAGTTGTTCAGGCTAAAAAGAAATACTACCAAAAGATAACTTGGATCTACACGAAAAAGATGTCTTTAAAAGGCACGTGCCCATTAAAAGCAAAAATGATAAACTGTATTATTGGGTTTATTGTGCACATTAGCATAACTATATGACAAAAAACAAACAGGGGACTAAACTGTGGCATAGTTCCTTTTCTACTTGAAGGAATTCAACGTTAACTCTATTTTGCCAATTTAACAATGCATTGTTTAATATCTGAAGAAACCACTAAAAAATGCAAATAAGTAAAGATAAAAGGCCAGTAGAGGATTAAAATGAAATACTAAATATACATGATTAACACAAAAGGAAGCAGGAATGGAGAAATAATGGAGTAGCAAAGGAACAACAACAATGACAAAAAAAAACAGATGAGATAAATAGAAAACCAATAGAAAAATAGCAGAGCAAAATCCAATTATATAACTATATTAAATGAACATTAGTCCATCAAAAGTCAGAGACTGGATTGATAGACTGCATAAAAAGCAAAAACCAACTATATGTTGTTTACAAGATATATGCTACAAATACAAAGACACAAAAGGGTTGAGAGTAAAAGAACGGAAAAAGATATACCATGCAAACAAAGAGCGTAAGAAAGCTGGAGTAGCTATATTAATATTAGACAAAACAAATATTTAAATGAGTATTATTAGAGACAAAGAAGACATTCCATAATAATAAAAGAATGAATACATCAGGAGGATAATAATAATCATCATAAATATGTATGTACCTGATAATAGTGCTTCAAAATACACGAAGCCAAATTTGACAAAAAGAGAGAAAGAACAGACAAATCCACAATCATAGATAGAGATTTTAAGCCTCTCTTTCAGTAATTCACAAAAATGCTAGGTAAAAATCAGTAAAGGTACAAAAGATCTAAATGACACTATCAACCACCTTAACTTAACTGACCTTTTAAGGAGTATTTAAGAATGTGGCAGAATCCACATTCTTTCCCAGTGCATGTGAAACATTTCCCAAGACAGACTATAAAAGATGTTTCTCTTTATTTCAAAAGATTGAAATTTTACAGAATATATTCTCTGATCATAACTGAACTGAAATTAGATAATAATCAGACAACCAGAAAACAACTAGAAAAGTATAAAATATTTGGAAATATTAAAAAACACACTTCTAAATGACATATGGGACAAAGAAGAAATCATGAGAAAATGTAGGGAATATTTTGAACCAAAAGGTAATAAAAACACAGTGTATTGACATCTGTGGAATGCAGCTGAAGCAGTTTTTGGACAGAAATGTATAGCTTTATACAATTGTATAAGAAGAAAAATCTAAAACCAACTATTTAAGCTTCCAACTTAAGAAGCTAGAAATAGAAGAGCAAATTAAAATCAAAGCAAATTGAATGAAAAAATTAATAAAGACTTTGAAACTTTCATATATTGCTGATATGAATGTAAAATTATGCTGTCAATTTGAAAAAGGTTTAGCAGTTTATTAGAAAGTTACATATACACTTATTGCAGGGCCCAGCAATTACACACCTAGGTATTTATCCCAGAGAAATGCAAAAATATCCACAAAAGATTTTTATACGGAAATGTTCACAGCAACTTTGTTTATACTAGCCCTAAACTGGAAACAACACAAATGTGCATCAATAGATAAATGGGAAAACAAAATGTGGTATATCCATTCAATGGAATCCAACTTAGCAACAAAAAGAAAAAAAAGTAGAAATATACACAACATGGATGCATCTCAGAGCATTATGCTAAATGAAAGAAACCAGATACAAAAATATAGTATCATACATAGAATATGAAATGTATACGAAATTCTTAAAAAAGGCAAAACAAGTCTAGAATGACAGAAATGAGATCGATGTTTGCCTGGGGTTGGGAATGGGAGTCGGGGATTAACTGCAAAGAGGCATGAGATGTTTTGGGGGGTAATTGAAATGGTCTATATATTGATTGCAGTGGTTTATATTGCATAATTAAATAGGAGTTAGAAAAAATGGTCTCATTTATTCAATTTGCATTCAATATGTTCCTGAAAGATTAAAGCAGTAATTATGTTAAACTAGAAAAACTGGAACTTTTGATAAGAAAATATTTATATAAATATAGAACTTGTAAGTTAAAAGATTAATTCATATGTCTGAAAAGCCAATACAAATGATAAAAAATTAATATTTTAGTTATAGAGAGAACTCAAACTGATTAGAAAAGAAATAAAAATGATACAGAAGCAAAGATGGAAACACACAATTCAGAAATGAAAACATTAAGAGTCTAAATCAAATATTTCATGTTGTCATTCATATATGGGAACTGAAAAAGTGGATTACATGGAGGTAGAGAATGGAATGGTGGTTACCAGAGATGGGGAAAGATTGGGTGACAGGTGAGGAATGGAGAGAAGTTGATTAATGAGTACAAAACACAGATAGAAGGAATAAATTCTAGTGTTCAATAACACAGTAGGGTGACTATTTAGTTAACAATAATTTATTGTATATTTCAAAATAGCTAGAAGAGAAGATTTGAAATGTTTCCAATACAAGGAAATAATAAATGTCCAATTGGGATTGATATCCCAATTACCCTTAAGCGATCATTACACAGTGTATGCATGTATCAAAATATCACATGTACCCTGTAAATGTGTATGATTATTATGTGTCAATTAAAATTGTTTTAAGTCTAACCCATCTGGAAATTAAAGAAATGCAAATATTTTTAACTCCATAAATTAGAGAAGAAAAAATTTAATGCTAGCAAGAATGTGATATAATTGGTTATTAGAATACACTGCTGATGGCAGAGCAAATTGATACAAACTTTTTGGAAAATATTTTGTCTATATATATTATTAAAAGCATTAAAATGTACCTTTTTATCTAGAAAATCCTTTTTTTTTTTTTTTTTTGAGACGGAGTCTCACTCTGTTGCCCAGGCTAGAATGCAGTGGCTCACTGGGCTCCCTGCAAGCTCCGCCTCCCAGGTTCATGCCATTCTCCTGCCTCAGCCTCCCGAGTAGCTGGGACTACAGGCGCCCGCCACCACACCCGGCTAATTTTTTGTATTTTTAGTAGAGATGGGGTTTCACCATGTTAGCCAGAATGGTCTCAATCTCCTGACCTCGTGATCCACCCGCCTCAGCCTCCCAAAGTGCTGGGATTACAGGCATGAGCCACCGCACCCAGCCTAGAAAATCCATTTCTAAGAACGTTATCTCAGGAAAATAATAATTTAACAACAGGGCTGCGTGCAGTGGCTCACGCCTGTAATCCCAACACTTTGGAAGGCCAAGGTGGGCAGATCACCTGAGGTCAAGAGTTCAAGACCAGCCTGGCCAACATGGTGAAATCCCGTCTCTACTAAAAATACAAAAAAATTAGCTGGGCATGGTGGCAGGCACCTGTAATCCCAGCTACTTGAGAGGCTGAGGGAAGGGAATTGCTTGAACCTAGGAGGCAGAGGTTGCAGTGAGCTGAGATAGCACCATTGCACTCCAGCCTGGGCAACAAGAGCAAAACCCTGTCTCAAAAAATAAAAAAAATTAAAAAAAGAATAGCTTTATTTTTGGCATAGTGAACTGGCATAACAATTTTTTACAAACAAAAACAAAGAAAAAGTAAATACATAAATATAGCTTTATGCAAAAAGATTTTTATGACAATGTTATAATCTACTAAAATGCTAGAGTGGTTTAAGTACATTCTGGTTTATTCACCTGATAAAATATTATATAACCATCAAAATGGATACCTATAAAACTTATGTAAACACAAAGAAAACCACTTAAAATGTGAACATAACATATGTGTGCTGTTTATTACAAATTGTAAAAAAAAAAAGGTCAAAAATAAAACTGATTCTGCCAACATATGTTAGAATTATTAGTGACTTTTTCTTTCTCTCCAGTGTAATCATTAACTGCCTTAGGTATATTTGTTTAAAAACTTAGGACAGGTGAGTGAAGGAAAAATACTTACTCTGCAATGTCAGTATTGTTGCTGTTGCTGTTTTTAGCAGGCCCTGTAGCCATGAACACGCAGTTGATGATAACAGTGCCAATAATGAACATGCTGAATAATGTGGCCAGCATCCATTAAGGCAGATACGTTGCAGGATGGCATGCGTCATTAGCTACTGGGTAAGATTGGGAGTGCCCTGGCTGGTCCCCTTTTCTGCAGGTGCATCTGTCTTCTGACTGTGAGTGTTGGCTGAGAACAACTCACAACTGTCCCCTCCTGTGGAGAATTGTCCCCTGCTGAATGGCAGCCTCCTCACTTGGAGAGCTACACACCCCCTTCTACATGTCTGACTGACTTAGGCCCTTGCTTCAAAGTGGGACAATTCTGTGGTGCAATTCATGCTCCAGAGTTCCTCATGGGATCAGGATGAAGCCGACTCAGCTGAGACCATATCCTTGCTTGGCTCTTTGTTTTCCCCCCCTTCTGCTTCCCTTTCTCCTTCTCCAGAAAGCACTCCTCTGTTAAATCACTTAAATAAGAATGCCTATATCAGGCTCTGCTTCTAGGGAACCAAACCCAAATAGTTATTCATTGCCATTCTCCTCAGTATTTTACTAAATCTACCAACCCATATCTTTTTTTCATTTCCCTGTCTAAAACTTCCTAGTGTCTCCCCCAACCCTTGCATACATCAGAAATGCTTAATAATTCCCACCTGCCTTTACGCTTTAAGACTGACATTGCGAACCCTAAGTTTTTAGAGCCTGAAAAGGAATATAAATGGGTAAAATGGGCTGGTGTTCAGCCACAAGAGAAGTGCAGAGGTGGTGAGACAGAGCTTACATGCCCCCTCC
The DNA here is from genome assembly GCF_006542625.1 of Nomascus leucogenys. Taxonomy (NCBI): domain Eukaryota; kingdom Metazoa; phylum Chordata; class Mammalia; order Primates; family Hylobatidae; genus Nomascus; species Nomascus leucogenys. Next base: position 112,567,124 of record NC_044384.1, on the reverse strand, counting down.
AAAGAGGCAGCAATTCCTTACTCTACTGATTTTTGTCAGGTATTAACAGAAATGGGAACCTACCCTTGCCAGTTTCCATCTTTCAAGAAAAGCTGGAAATCTGGAGTATTCACGTTAGAAAGTGTTTTTCAAAGTTTTAAGTACTGTGTAGGTCCAACACAACACATTATCAACTCAACATGGTGCACAGGTTGCCAGTTTACAACTCTTTAGGTGTCAGCTTAGATGCACCTTCCTCTAAGAAGCCATCCTTGATGCTTCTAAAGCAGAGCAGTACCTCTTCCTGCTACCACTTTCACATGACCAATCTCACTAAAGAAATTGCCTGCCTTTTATTCTATGCCCTTCTGAGGCCATAGGACCCCAGAGAAGGAGATGACATCTTGCTCACATCCAGCACAGTCCCTGCCTGCAGCAGTAGGCACTCAGCCAATATTTGTAGAAAGAATTAGCTATTTGCTTCCATTCAATAACATGAACACCGTGGGGCATGTGCGCTTTTCAAATGATCTGGACTTAGTAAAAGGTGCAATGAAAGGATATGAATGGACTGAGACTCTAATGGCTAAACTTCTGATTGAATTGAAAGGCCCAAAAATGAACAAGGCACGCTTGGCACTGAAGCGGTAGATTGTCCTCTTTTTGTTTAACACCATAAATGTCTGCAAAACAAAACAAAACAAGAAAACACACACATACACAACAGGAACTAAATGCAGTGACAAAACAATATTTATCATGAATTTATTTAGAGAAAATTATAACGTAACTGTTGGGCTGTGGAATATTTACCCAATGGGATACTCCAGAGGAATCAGAGATGGAAAACATGGGACCTGCAAATACCAAAATTAGGAGTATAGAGGAATAACTGGGGAAAACAAAACCCTTAATATTGTACTCCATGGTATGTATCAATGGGGAAAGGGTCTAGGAGAGAACTTGAAGAGACAGAAATTGAGCTTGGAAATTTAGATTCAGCAGATTATTTTAAATTATTTTGATTATTAATGAAAACTTTGTAATGAATCTTAGAATGATAAGTGACCTAAAGGGTCCATGTTTGCTATGCCACAGGTCTGAGAAGCACTGTGTGAAATAACTGGTCAATTCTAACCTTGATGATCTTCAAGAAAAAAGTCACCAAGTTTCCTGGATTTGCTCTTTCTTTACCTCTATGGACAGAGGGGCAAATTTCCCCGTGGTTCTTAACCAGCAGGGGAGGTGGGCATTGCCCCTATAGAAGGCATTTGGAAATGTGTGTGGGTATTTTTGGTTGTCTGCTGTAATGACTATGGGCTCTACTGGCCTTTACTGGAAGGGATGCCAAACAGGACAAACTTGCCAATGGTACATTATGACCCCCCAAAGTGCCCAATGGAGTCCCATTACAAAACACTGAACCTCTGCCCATTTTCTCCTAGCATGACTCCCTGGGCACTGGGAATGAAGCAGCCCCTGGACAGCAACCTGTCACTAACATGCTTCTAACATCCACCTCCAGACCTCCCTCTTTCCATGTAACTATAATCTAGCTATCCCCATATCTGTCCCCATGGCTGTCAGTTACAAAAGCCTTCAGAAAGTAAGAGTCATTCCTTTCTCCCCACCTCATGGCTCCTTTCAGATTTGGAAAAAGTACTACTTGGCAATGTAATACAGCATGTTCTCAGGCAGGAGAGACAGACCTCGGCACCCAGGCCCAACGTCAGCACTGTGAGTGCTACCTTGGCTCAGGTGCCAGAACGTCAGCCACTGCCAACCATCAACCTTCCTTTAATGAGTTGCTGGGATTGACTGGTCTGATGGTTATCTGGCTGCAGGGAAAACTGTGCTAGGATATTTTTCTTTGCCCCCATAATAATGAAATGAGCCACGGAGTTTTTAAAAATATGAGCCAGGAGCCCAAGACCTGCTTTGGAAATTCTGTGCCTTTCCTTGAACAGACAGACAATTTTAAGGCAGAAACAAACTTCTCTTTGAGGTGAGTCACTCCACATTAATAAGTGGTACAATATAGCTCTCCTTCTGTGCCCTTTGATTTTGATATTTTATTGATGCCTCTTCTTACTGCTTTAAATATTTTAACTAATGGTGTATTTAACTACGTGCCAGGGTTTTAAGGATTAAAATGATAGGTACTAGCTCCTCCTGCATTCTTGCTGACACTTCTCTGCTTCTTTCCCCTGTTGCTCTTCAAAATGGGGCTTCTAAAGAGAAGTAGCCTGTGACGATAAAAAGCATCCTTGGGTTTGCATCCTATCTCCACCACTCACTGGTTGCTTGACGTGGCTTAAGCCACTTTCCCAGCTAGGCTCTGGTTTCCTCATCTGTAAGGTAGAGTGCTAATCATGATCACACATACCTCACATGGCTGTTGAGGGCACTGGTCATGTGAGATCATGGGTGTGCAGAGCTCTAAACAGATATCATGTCTTCTTATTTAAAGGGAGGACCCAGGCTGAGAAGTGGTGGTCCTAGAATTACCACCCAGGCTGGAATAGTCCTGTTCTCCCAGAGCTGTCAGCTGCACACCAAACTGCTGCCTGACTCATGGGTCTCCTCTCCAGCATTGAGGCAGAAGGAGACCTCTACAGTTAACTCACCTCCAACAACTATACCTCCAAGAAGGCCCTGGAATCCTGGGGCATCAGAAAAAGGAGAAACATTGGAATGTTTTTGCTCCTTCACTTCTTTCCCCCTTGCTTGTCCTTCCTACTTATACTCTACTTTCCTCTGTACATGTGGTCCTCATTTGGCCTGACAACCCTGTTCCAATTGAAGGACATGCAAATCAGGCCATCTTTCTTTGAAAGATCAGTTTCTTACGGATGCCAGCCAAAGATGCTCTCAGCATCCCATATTTTCTAGGGCTTCCCCAAAGCTCCCAGCCTCCTAGGCCTCTAACCTCAGTATGGCAAGGTGGAGTTTCCAACCTCTGCTGAATCACACTGCGAGGTGATGATGGCAAAATCTTCTGAGCCTTTCCTGAAACGGCCAAGTGTGCTCACAGCCTCAGGCTATAGAGCAGTCATGTGGGAGCTCAAAGTTTACATTTCCTCACTCAGGAGCCCCTTCAAGAAACTGTTACTAGAATTTCCCTGCAAGAACTGCATCCAGGCAGATAAAATAGCAAGGCTTTCACATATTTGCGTTGAGTTTACATACAATCTGCATGTGCCCACTTGGTTACCATTTTCTTTGGTTTCATTTGTTGAGCTCCTACTATGCATCAAGTGTTGGTTTGAACCCTATTAGTCTCATTTAATAGCCTAGAAAGCCTATTATCCAGGAGTTTTTAAGGTAAAATCTTGTTGCTATAATGAGCATTTCTGGACCATGATATTAATCCTTTGTATCAGTATAATGCATTACAGTGATAAAGTGCTTTCCCAGCATGTCTATGCTCTAAGGTAGGAACATCAGGCATTATTTCTATTATACAGATTTTAAAAGTGAAGATTAGTAAAGTGACTTGCCCAGGGTCATAAAGCCAATCACTTGAAATGGCCCGTATCTAACTTCTGGGACTACTAGTCCAGTCCTCTTTCCAGACTTCATTTTGTGTTTTCTCTGTTTTCCTTTCATCCTTTTGCAGTCCCTCATCCTCATCTTCTCCTCTAATACATGCATTGCAGAGAAAAAATGAGGCCTAAAAGGGGTTTTCAGGACTATCAAGGCAATGCCAAGGGATGACAGAAAAGAAGAGGCACAGCCTGCCTGCTATAAAGCCCAAGAGTGGTGTTTGGAGAACCTGTAACACCAGTTATAACTGCATGGTTGGAACACCCCCACCTCCTCATGAAGTACCTTATGATTTCGGTAGAATGGGTCCAAGTCTTCCAGAGGCTTTCCTATGAGCTCACGAGGAATGTCGCCATAGAGCTTGGGCAACTTCCTGGAGGCCTTTAGGTCAAGCTGAGGCTGAGGCTGGGGTACTTCTCCTGTCTGGTCTTTAGACTTCTTTTTCTCTTTTTGGATGGCAATCCGCTTCTCAATTGCAGCCAGAGAGTCAGAAGTGAAGGGGCGGAAATTCCGCTCGTCTGGAAAGATTACTGGGTAGCATCTGTCATCCATGTTCACCCTCAGGGCAGAGATAAGCCACAGATCCTCAGAAAGGCCTCAGGAGGCAGGAATAAAACAGCCTGCCCTAGGATTCCAATCTTAAAGGATGGTGTCATAAGGATCTACAAGAGCTGAGCTGAGGTCAGGGGCCTTGGGAGCTGATTGGCTGTGAAGATCAGAAGAGATGACCACCACTGTAGGTATAGCAGGAACTTTTGGCATAGACAAAACCAAAGCAGGGCATCATTCCTGGAGGACCTGGCAAGAGGCAGGAAGTTGAGTTCAGGAACAAGTGAGCAAAAGAAGCCCAGTCTCTAAAACTGAGACCCAGACATTAAGCAAGACAATAAGGCTGAGCCAGCTGAACTGCTGAAGTGGGATCTGCAAGTAGCAGGCAAGTGGCCACCTTGGCCCAAACAAGAGAAAAAGGAATAGGGAATTGACTGGGCCATAGTTATGGGTTGCAAAAGCAAAACTGAAAGTGCATGGGTCTTTTCTCACATCTAGTCAGTAAAATTCTTAAAGTGTGATGAAATGGCAACAAAAGAGCCATAAACATAGGAATGAACTGTGATCCCATGCCAGCTCTCTCACTTCTAGGACTCCGACCCTAAGAAAGCAGAAAGGGTTTGTTAATAGGGTTACTCTACCATAGGATAATAGCTTCTTCAAGGACTTTCTCTACAGCCCCAGGGTTCAAGCTAGACGCTGAAAAGAAGCAGTAGTGTTCAGGTTGAACGCCTATATTCCCCATGCCAGGCATCCTCTTTCTTTCTTATTTACTGGATGCTAATCTAGGGCTGACTCTTACGCCCACTCCAGGAAATTATAGTAGGAAACCCAACATATCACTGGTTTGTTCGTTCAACAATTTTGTGCCCTGTGTCTGTTCTAGGCATGGTGCTAGGCACTAACGGTGAAGAAACACAGTCCCTAGTCCAACAGTTACACTGTCCTAGAGTAGCAGAAAAGACAAAGACAGGAAATTAAAATAGAACAAATGCTACTACAGGGAAAAGTAGTGGGGCTATGTCTATGCATAGGATAGGTGTCTCGTCATAGGATAGGCATCTCATCAGGGAATCAGGGATTGTTGTCCAAAGCTTTAACGTCTAGATTGAGACCTGAAAGAGATGTAAGACTTAGGACAAGAGAAAAAGGGGGACATTAGGATGCTGCAGGGAGAGCAAATAGTGTGTACAGGAACCCTCAGCTGAGAAAGAATATGATGTCCAGCAACTGGTTCTGTTTGCCAGGAATGGGGATTTCATGGAGTGGAATGGCCAATAGGGCTTTACTCAGCAGAGGGAGAGAGTGGGCAGGCCTGTAATCCTTGGTAAAGATCATGGACTTCCCCTGAGGGTAACGGGGAATTACTAAAGGTTTGGGTTTTCATTGCTATTATTGTTATTACAGAGGAGAAACACTATCAAATTTTTTTTTTTTAAATAAAAGCCACTCTAACTATTGGGAATTGGCAGGGATATGGACGGAGCTGGAAGGCCCCTAGCAAACTAACTCAGGAACAGGAAACCAAATACCACATGTTCTCACTTATAAGTGGGAGCTAAATGATAGGAACTCATGGGCACATAGAGGGGGACAACACACACTGAGGCCTATGGGAAGGTGGAGGGTGGAAGGAAGGAAAGGATCAGGAAAAATAAGTAATGGGTGCTAGGCTTAATACCTGGGTGACGAAATAATCTGTACAACAAACCCCCATGACACAAGTTTACCTATGTAACAAACCTACATGTGTACCCCCGAACTTAAAATACAAGTTAAAAAAAGAAAGTCCCTCTAACTGTTGGGGATGGAAAAGGCTTGAGATAGGAGGATAAAGGGGAAGCTAAAATCAGAGAAGTGAGCTTGGAAACTGTTGCAGCAAATCAAACTGCAGGGGATGATCTAATGACATGGATGGATTTCAGAGTTAATAAATAGCCTTGACATGAGATTAATGGGAAGAGAGAGACTTGAGGGATGGTCCTTACCGAGATTCCTGGCTTGGGCAGATGAGAAGAGAGTGTGGCCACTCACTGAGACAGAGAGTGCAAGAAAAGGAGGGCACTGCGAGGGAATAAATTTTGTTTACAACACACGAAGCTGAAGCTGCCTGGGGAACCTGCAAGTGGAGAGAACCAAAAGTCACTCGAATATAGGGAAATCATAGTTCACACATGTCAGGCTCTGAAAACAGCGTGAAAGCAAAGAAATATAGCCAAAATTTCTCTTGAAACTCCCTCAGGAAGGCACCATACTAAAGAGGCATCCCAACTCATTACTTAAACAAGTTCAATACAACCAGCTTTTCTTCCAGGGCCAGAACCAGGCACTCTTTCTTCAGGTTAGCATCAAACAAAGTAGTTGAATTGTATTTCAGGGCCGTGATAAAGGCAATGTATGATCCTTCAAGCATACTATGATTAGGGCAAGCAATGATAATACTGTGAGAGCCATATGTCAGCTGAAACTGAATGTAGGACTGTAGATTCATCACATTCTATCCCACACTCATCCAGAGTCAAGCTCATTACTGGTAGGTCTAGATGATGGAATTGCCCACACTATTTAAATCCCCCCTCCTCATGAACATGTATAATTGAATTTGTATGAATGAAGTGGGCATATAATGAGACTCTGCTGCACTTAACTCTAGAGCTCAAGAAAGAAATTTAATTCAGAGCCTAAGTCTTTTGCAGTGAACACCATATGGATGCTAGTCAATCCTGTGAAACGGATGTGCTGTGAAAGACCCTGGATGGCAAAACCTGGACCCCATGCTCAGTTACAGCAAGGAGTCCAGTGGCGGGTGCTGCCATTCTAATGTGGCGATTAACGAAGCAAATGGACACTTTTGACCCTGGGAGATATTTTGCCTGGGTTCTTAAGAAAGAGAAACTTGCTAAAAATAAATAACACAAAATAAAACTGACAACCCCTGAAACTGTACACAGTAAAATTTGTTATAGATGATTAAAAAAAAAAAAACCACACACACCTAAAGAACCACATCTTAAAAGTAACATTAGCCAGGTGCAGTGGCTTACGTCTGTAATCCTAACACTGTGGGAGGCCAAGGCAGGTGGATTACCTGAGGTCAGGAGTTCGAGACCAGCCTGGCTAACATGGTGAAACCCTGTCTCTACGGAAAATACAAAAATTGGCTGGGAATGGTGGCATGCACCTGTAATCCCAGCCACTTGGGAGGCTAAGCAGGAGGATCAGTTGAATCCAGGAGGCGGAGATTGCAGTGAGCCAAGATTGTGCCACTGCCCTCCAGCGTGGGTAACCCAGCCAGACTCTGTCTCAAAAAAAGAAAAGAAAAGAAAAGAAAAGTAACATTGAGGCCAGGCACAGTGGCTTACACCCACTGGGAGGCCAAGGCAGACAGATTGCTTGAGATCAGGAGTTCGAGACCAGCCTGGCCAACATGGTGAAAACCCGTCTCTACTAAAAATGCAAAAATTAGCTGGGCGTGGTGGCGTGTGCCTGTAATCCCAGCTACTCAGGAGGCTGAGGCACGAGAATCACTTGAACCAGGAGGTAGAGGTTGCAGTGAGCTGAGATTATGCTACTGCACTTGAGCTTGGGCCACAGAATGAGACTCTGTCTCAAAAAAAAGAAAGTAACATTGAAAACTGCGAAAATTGATCCAGGAAAAGGAAAACTGAATAAAAATTATGAACTCAAATAAATCTGACAAAATAAAACCACATGCAGTATGCAGTAAAATTTCCTTATTAACTGAAAAAACAATTAATGGAAGAATCAAGTATTCTTTAATAAGTAAACTCAGGAAAATTCAACTGTGAAAATCAAGGCTGCATCCACAAAGTAGATAAAATTGATAAATTAATAGAAAATCAATATGGCACAAGCTGTAATTGGTAAAATTTGAAATGACTCAAATCCTTATGGTGAAATTTGTACAGGAATACTTAATTCTGAAAATTTTCTGTACAGAAAATAGATTGCATTGCTAGAAAATTGATCAAAGAATTAAATTAGCTAAGTGCAATTATTTTCCAAGTCCTGCTAACAAATTTGAAGATAAAATTTTCAGATTCTGAGTGACTCTTTACAAAAAAAATTACTTGAGTATATGCTCCCAAACAATGAAAAGATAATTCAGAAAAGCAGGATGCATGGAATCCAAGACATTGTGTCCTTAACCCAAGAGTGCAATAAAATATTTCTGGTCAACCACACATCAATAGGCTTAAGAAGCAATTGCTCAACCACCATGGCACATGTATACCTATGTAACAAACCTGCACATTCGGCACAAAAGTCGGGGCATGGTGGCTCACGCAGGTAATCCCAGCACTTTGGGAGGCTGAGGTGGGCAGACCACGAGGTCAGGAGTTTGAGACCAGCCTGGCCAACATGGTGAAACCTCGTCTTTACTAAAAATACAAAAATCAGCCGAGCGTGGTGGTGTGTGCCTGTAATCTCAGCTATCTGGGAGGCTGAGGCAGCAGAATCGCTTGAACCCTGGAGGTGGAGGTTGCCAGGAGCCAAGACTGTGCCATTGCACTCCAGCCTGGGTGACAGAGGGAGACTCTGTCTCAAAAGAAAAAGCAAAAAACAAACAAAAAGAAGCAATTGCTCCAACTGACAGAAAAGTCAGAGAATCCTGGGAAAAATATTTCAACTATAAAGAAAATTTTATGTAACAAAAATTATGTTTAAGAAAATGGTTTTTCCACATGTTAAAAGAAAGGTAATGAGAAATTCCATCAAAATAAGACATACTTCAAAAGTCATGGTTTATAGACAAAGCCAACTAAATGATTTAGCCCTGATACCCTGCCATTTTGACAGGAACCTTGGTAAGGACCATCCTTCAGTATAATAGGAAAAATAAGATAATTCATTTGACCTTGACACTGAATGTGCAGCAGATAGTAACATCACAGTCCATTCCTTTACCTTTATTATGGGTCCAAATATAATACAGTTCTTGGTTCTGGAGAATAGTAGCTACAAAATTATGATATAATTCAGGTTATCTATTAGTTTTTAATTTTCACAATCATCCTAAAGATAAAGCAGAATTAATTATAATTATAGAGTAGAATACAAACGCTATAAATGTTATAAAATTTTACTGCAAGCTGAAATCGGAGAGAAAAAGTGAAGGGAAGATTAAGGATACCAATTTTCTCATCTTAAACATTTAGAGAGTCAAGACACTCTATGAAAGGTTGGTCAAGCCATACAAAAATAAGTTTATACCTTAAAATTACACAGATAAGTACAAAACCAAATTTTAAGTACAGATAACAAAAACTGGAAGAATCATGGGGAGCCCAGAAGGATTACCATCAATAAGCTAAATTCCTCATCTCCCATAGGGACAATTCAAAAACTTCTACTCAAACCTGATAAATCAAGAAATAGCAGTGTAAGCTAATTTAAAGTTAGAGAGACCCCCTACAAATATATACAATGATTATTTTGTCAACTGAAAATAAAATAGTCCCTGGGCATAGTAGTCCAAAGAAAAAAATAAAACTCAAAAAAAATTAAATAAAGAAAGAGAGACAATGACCAGAATTAAAAACTAAAATGGTTAAAAGTTGGACTGAGCATAGGTGAAAGTGGAGACATTTTACTTTTGATGTTATATCCTTCTCAACATTTTCTCCTTCTGAGCTATTTGAATTATGTGCTTGTGTTACTTTTACAGGTTGCAAAAGGGTTGTGAAAATCCTTCAGGGGATCAAAACATCTTCTGATTCAAACTAGAGAGACAAGATATCAAGCACGACGGGCTCCCAATCCCCTTGGGCCATGAAGGAAACAAGCAGAATCTCAACTTGCATGCAGTCTTAAACTGGGAGGCCAGCCACGTGTGGGTTATGACTTGACGTGGGGAATGACAGAGCCTGGGAGAGCAGTGAGGAGGCCCTGCAAGACCTTCATGAGCCAAGGGGCCAGTCTTGCAGGGTGGCCAGGGCTGCCTGTCACAGGGAACTCTGCAACTGCTCTTCTGAGGACTGGCCCACTCCTGCCAAGTAGACAGAAAGTGAACACTCACCTAGGTGAGAGGACTAAGGCCTCACTTTCCAAAGCTGCAAGCTTTATAGAAGCATTTAGGCCTGACCTCCCATGATTCATTCATTCATGTGCTGGGCTCTGGGGATGCAAAGGGATATAAAACACCAGCCTTCCAGGGTCTTCCAATCTGTGGGGACCAGTTGAAGAAATGATGGAGGATGAAACCACGCCATGTGTATATCTGCACGAGGGGCAATCGTCGGGTGCTGTGGGAGCCCTGAGGGGGGCGTGGTGATGAGGAATCAGAAGTCGTTTAGCTGGGAGGAGGAAGGGAGGTGGCCTGGACGATAGGCAACGCAGTGTGAAAGCACTGAGGGTTGCACACAGACTCCTGGTTCTTATTTATGAATTCGCCTGTAGTTATAAAAGTCACATAGCCTCACTGTGCCCTCCAGCTCACTCTCCATCCTTCCCCACTCTGCTCAGTGATGCAAAGCTGACCCACATGTAGCCCCCCATGGGATCTCTCACACTCTGGCTTATGGCTGGGTTTGGTTGGTGAGAGGCATCCAGCAAGTGACCCAGAATATGATGGGAGAGTGAGGGCAGGGATTTCTCCTCCAGCTTTCCCCTGATGGTGGCCGTGGGCCACAGTGCCTGTGAAGTGCCTATCTACAGGGCTCGCACCTCCCTTCCCTTGCCTCTTCTGATGTGGGGTGTAATGGCACCTCACTTTCACCAACCTGAGAAATGCACCATCACCTGCTTCTGTTACGGTACTCTGCCCACACCTTTGTAAAAAGTCCCTTTAATAAAATATCCTCACAATGTCCAATTTGAACTTGCCATCTGTTTCCTGCTGGGGCCCTGGCTGATAGAGTCATTCACTAAATACAATTTAGAAATCAAGAAAAGGAAATTGTTACCCACAAGCCATAGCCATCTAATACATGCAAGTTTTAACGTTTTAATGTATCTCTTTGCAGTAGAGTTTTTGTCCATATATTTCACATGACTGTCCTTGTCCTTTATAACAATTTTAAATGGTGACTTTTTCACTAAACCCTATAATAAGAACATTTTCATAAAGAAAGTTACCATTTCATAGTGTCTATGCTGTTCCAGGTGAAATTTGGAGTGTGTTAACTAACATACATTATCTCATTTAACCCTCAAAACAATTTTATGAGATATATATTATTCTTGGGGATATCTGAAAGCAATGTTCGTCTAGAATTATTTCGTTCGTCTGGATTATTTATGGCCTTCTGTTTAAGGTCAGAGACTTTAACCTTATACCTTCCTTGCCTGGTGTTTCTAGCTTTCTCTTTTGGCAAAGAGCAAACTGATGCCCTGAGTCTCATGCTTTATCCTAACCAGTAAGGGAAATCGCAAGACGTTTGCAACTGCTCACCTGGAACATTTCAGCATAGATCTGGTCCACACAATCTGGAATGCCAGAGGTCCACACTGAGGTTAATAAGAGTTATGAATTGTGGGCTAAACAAAGGGGCAAATGCTTTAAATGGATTATCTTTCAGAATTTCCCCCAGAAATCTACAAGGTGGGCATGATTACATCATCCCCATTTTGCAGAAGACATTAGGTCTTACAGAAACGGAGAAAACTTGCTTATGATCACATAAGTAAGTGCTGGAAAATCTCAAGCCGAAACAATTCCATTCCAGGCCTTGTACTCTTAGCCACCATGCAATTCCACCTACATGCCTAGTTCTTCTTACTTAAAACTAAGATATCCCCAAGGAGATGGGAGAAAGGAGTCAAGAGGAGAAAGCCTCACAAGCTTCCAACTGGGCTGGTATGTGTCTATGGCAGCCTCACTTTGTGTGACGTGGCCTCCCAGGACCTCAACCCACTGCCACCTCCTCATTCACATGTCAGTCCTACAGGCATTCCACTGGCCTCACCATGACACTCTCACCCACTACCCAAGTCAGACAGCTTAATGGTAGACAAGCCCTACAGAAAGCCTCCTCATTCATTTTAGGTGTAACCTGAACAAGTTCTTAACTTTAGTGACACATAATCCATATTTATTAACATAAGTTACAAAAAAAATGATATCTCTTTCCCTCTTCGTAGATCCCATAAGAAAATCAGAAAGCAAACGAACATGATCAGAGTTTAATGAAATTGATCTCAATTCGAAGTCAATCCCAAGATTAGTTTGCTAGCTCTTCAGTAAAGAAATCATGCATGTCAATTTCTGATTAAATAAATTGGCCATGGGGAATTCAGAAAATATTTGGAGGATTTTTACCATCGCCTCAGTTGGAGACAAGATTTGAGATGACCTTTTCTAGCAAGGTCCCATTGCTGACACAAAGTCCAGGGTTGCAAGTGCCTATTAAGCCAGCTGGCCATCTCCTGTCCCTGTGAGCCCATGACCACTCAGTGCATTTGACAGCAGGGAGAACAACCTGATGGACTCCACCAGCTGAGCCATATATCTCGTACCTGCTCTCTGCTTCTAATTTGATCAGGAAATAATCACAAAAGGCCTGTACTCTACCCTGATGAGAAAAACAAACCAAGTTCCGGGTAGCAGGTCCCAGACTTGAAAGAACAGAACAGGCCTACACCCGGCCCAGAGGACTTACCTGACTTCTTGGTAAGGTGGCTCCAGACAGCAATCCCAGCGATACTTCTTGAAGCTCTCCACAGAGGAAGTCTCTCAGCAGAGTTCGAGCTTCTGCTCCTGGCAGCTGCCTGGAGCCCTTCTGGGAGGAGCGGCTTGGAAGCTGGGTGGAGAGTGTGGAGGAAGGCAAATGGGAAGAGAGCCAAAGTGATTTTAAAGAATTGTGTAGGAAACCCTGTAACCGGAGAAGTGACTGAGAGGGTACTTACATTTATACTTTGGAAGCATCTGCCTTTAATCAGTGCTTAATCTAACTCTGCAGAAAGCATCATTAATAAAGAAACAGGTTGTTGTTTTTTTTTCTGTGGCCTGATCCAAGTGGGTGAGGGAATACAGAAAAATCTGTGTGAAAACCCAGGTTGTGCTTCCGCATTCAGCTTAAGCTGCAGGCCTCCTAACCCAGCGTTCTGGGGTCTCACCCCCTACAGGACCCACTGAGGCCCACACAACATGGAATTGCTCACAGCATGTGCATTCGGCATCTCCTCCTTTCTCTTCTCTTGTGCCATCAACCTTGGGGTTCAGACCTAGAAAAATACTGATAACATGCATGCTTATGTGGTGGCCATAGGGATGCCAAGAAGAACTTTAGGTCATCCAGGCAACTCCGCAGCAGACCTGTCACCAACCCAAAACTCCCCCAAGTAAGCTCTTAGTTTTTTATTGTTGTTGTTGTTTGTTTGTTTGTTTTTTATTCCTGGGGAGAATTTAACTCTCCCTGGAAAGTATCACACCATAAGCTATTGTCACCTTCAGGAGACTAGCTGACAGTCAGCTGATATAAAGGGTACAGGGTGAGTGTTTACAAGGAAGTAGGTGCTTACGGAAGAGTGCAGGATGGGAAATAGGAAATTTTGGTCCCGCCACAAGGGACGCTGAATACTAGTTTCAGCTCCACCACTTCTCAGCTGCATGTTATTGGAAAGATCACTTAGTTTCCTGAGCCTTAGTTTTCTCCATGTTAAATATGATAATTCTTTCAAATCTTTTTACTGTTAAGAAGCAAATGTGATAATAGCTCTAAAAACACTCAGCAAACACTAAATGGAAGTATCTGTGGATTTTTAAGAGGAAAAATGCCTGGTTGCTTTTCTCCCCTTACTAAGCCAACACCCAGGTCCTCTGGAGAGGAATTGAAACCACAGACGTGGGATCAGCCCCTGGCCTGGCATGGAGCATATGGCTTGGGTTTTTGAAGCAGGAAGCAAAAATTCTAAGCCCTTGTCTGGTTTCACAGTGACTCTCAGAATAAGAGAAGACCAAAGAATAAGAGAGGTACTTAATAAGCAGTTATTAAGAGGTACTTATTAATTAAGAGGTACTTAATAAGGAGTTAATAGGCAGTTTTTACATAAATGCAACGTGTGTGTTTGAAAAGGTAAGAGGACTCCGAATCCATTGTCTTAAAGAGCACTGGCCTTTTGAAATGTAGACTCTTTAAAAATATTATTTTTCTGATAGGATCGTTTGGGTTTTTTTTGTTACTGATTTGTTTGAGTTCATTGTAGATTCTGGATATTAGTCCTTTGTCAAATGTATAGATGGTGAAGATTTTCTCCCACTCTGTGGGTTGTCTGTTTACTCTGCTGAAAAAGCTCTTTAGTTTAATTAGGTCCCAGCCATTTATCTTTGTTTTTATTGCATTTGCTTTTGGGTTTTTGGTCATGAAATTCTTGCCTAAGCCAATGTCTAGAAGGAATTTTCTAATGTTATCTTCTAGAATTTTTATAGTTTCAGGCCTTAGGTTTAAGTCTTTAATCCATCTTGAGTTGATTTTTGCATAAGGCAAGAGATGAGGATCGAATTTCACTCTTCTACATGTGGCTTGCCAATTATCCCAGCACCATTTGTTGAAAAGGGTGTCCTTTCCCCACTTTATGTTTTTGTTTGCTTTGTTGAAGATCAGTTGGCTGTAAGTATTTGGGTTTATTTCTGGGCTCTCTATTCTGTTCCATAGGTATATGTGCTTATTTTTATAGCAGTACCACACTGTTTTGGTGACTATGGCCCTATAGTATAATTTGAAATCAGGTAGTGTGAGGCCTCCAGATTTGTTCTTTTTTCTTAGTGTTGCTTTGGCTGTGTGGGCTCATTTTTGGTTCCATATGAGTTTTAGAATTGTTTTTTTTAATTCTGTGAAGAATGATGGTGATATTTTGATGGGGATTGTGTTGAATTTGTAGATTGCTTTTGGCAGTATGGTCATTTTCACAATATTGATTCTACCCATCCATGAGCATGGGATGTGTTTCCATTTGTTTGTGTCATCTATGATTTCTTTCAATTCCATCAAAAGGTGGGCTAAGGGCTGGATGTGGTGGCTCACACCTGTAATCCTAGCACTTTGGGAGGCTGAGGCTGATGGATCACCTGAGGTCAGGAGTTTGAGACCTTGGCTAACATGACAAAACCCCGTCTCTACAAAAAACACAAAAATTAGCTGGGCATGTTGGTGGGCGCCTATAATCCCAGCTACTCAGGAGGCTGAGGCAGGAGAATCACTTGAACCCAGTGAGCGGAGGTTGCAGTGAGCAGATATCATGCCACTTCACTCCAGCCTGGGCAAAAGAGTGAAACTCCATCTAAAAATAAAAAATAAAATAATAATAATAATAGTGGGCTAAGGACGTGAATAGACAATTCTCAAAAGATATACAAATGGCCAACAAATATATGAAAAAATGCTCAACATCACTAATGATTAGCAAAATGCAAATCAAAACTACAACGTGATACCACCTTACTCCTGCAAGAATGGCCATAATTAAAAAATCAAAAAACAGTAGATGTTGGTGTGGATGCAGTGAACAGGGAACGCTTCTACACTGCTGGTGGGAATGTAAACTAGTACAGCCACTGTGGAAAACAGTGTGGAAATTCCTTAAAGAACTAAAAGTAGAACTACCATTTGATCTAGCAATTCCACTATTGTGTATCTACCCAGAGGAAAAGAAGTCTTTATTCGAAAAAAGATATCTGCACATCCATGTTTGTAGCAGCACAATTCACAACTGCAAAATCATGGAACCAACCTAAATGCCCATCAATCAATAAGTGGACAAAGAAACTATATATATATGATGGAGATATATATATGATGGAGATGAGATATATATATGGTGGAGATATATATATATACATATTATATGTAATGGAATACTATGCAGACATAAAAAGGAATGAATTAACAGCATTTGCAGTGACCTGGATAAAATTGGAGGCTATTATTCAAGTGAAGTAACTCAGGAATTGAAAACCAAACATCGTATGTTCTCACTGATATGTGGGAGCTAAGCTATGAGGATGCAAAGGCCTCAGAATGATACAATGACTTTGGGGAGTCGGGGGGAAGAGTGGGAGAGAGGCAAGGGATTTAAAAACTACAAATAGGGTACAGTGTAGACTGCTTGGGTGATATGTGTACCAAAATCTCACAAATCACCACTTAAGAAATTACTCATGTAACCAAATACCACCTGTATCCCAATAACTTACAGAAAAATTTTAAAAAATTAAACAATTTTTTCTAAACAATTAAGTCACATTTAAGTCACATTCAGACTTCCTGAAGTTTCAAAGAATCTTTCTAGCTTCATCTTTAAGGTAAATGCAAATGATTCCAAATGTAAAGACTTAAGTGACAAAGAAGAATACACACACAGGTCACTTGAGTGGAGTTTACATTCAGGACTTTTCTATCCTGTGGGAAATTAAAACATGTGTCTGACAAATGGAGCAGAGCACCTGTGCTGGGTCCACATTGTAAGAGGATGTCAACATCAAACACATTCAGGAGGCCCCACACATTTGCATCCTCGGAGCCACACAGCACATTGCCCTCCCTTGGTGATGGCAGGCAGCAAGACCCTGCCAGTCTCAGTTCCGCCGTCTGATGAGGAGTCTGGCTTCAGCATCAGTGGCCAGGTAAGGTGCATCAGCTTTAGCGGCAGCAACACCTCCCATCTGCTCATTTAGCAAAGATGACATTGAGCCCCCTCTACTGCAGAACACCATGCTGTGTCCTGAAAACATTAAAACAAGACCTTAGCTCTTTAGGAGCATGCAGTCTGCTGCATGAGAAAGAACAGATGTGCTGAGAAAGAACCATAAAAAAGCAAGAGAGCATCAAGGAGCTGCAAGTAAGATACAGAGGCTTTCACAGCATGGGACAGGGAGCAACTTGTTCTGGGATGGCTTCCGAGAAGAGGTGAGATTTAAACTGAAGCATAGAGGATGACTAAGAACTCAACAGGTGGAGAAAGTGGGGATGGGCTTTCCATGAAAAGCAGGAGCAAGGGCACGCAGGCTTGGAGGTACGAGCATGTGTAGACAACCTCTAGTGGTTTCATGGAGATGTGGTATTGCCAACGGGAGGGGCATGGAAGAAGAGGAGGCAAAGTTGAAGGGATGCTTTGCATGGCCTTGAATATCTCTTGCATACCACCAAGGAGTTCACACCTAAACTTGTATTGATTCACACAGCAGGCATGACACTGGCACCGTCTCAAGCTCTCGATTACTTTAGGCATAACCACCAGGTCTTCTGTTTCCCTGATGAGGGCCACTGCTGACCTCCATGCAAATAAGCAGATGTCAATGGGCAATGTTCAGTGTAGGATGAGTGCCGCGTAGAAGAGTGAATAGCCAAAGTGAACAGAGCATTGTGTGGGGAAACTGAGAGTAAGCAAACCAAAAGAACTGGCTGTGACTGATTCTGCAGAGACAGCTCTGAGGAAGCATAGAATCCGTGGCTAGGAAGCACTTCCTCCAGGGTTCTAATGGAGACTCCTAGTAGATCCTTACAGAAAGCTCATTGAGAAGAGTTTCATGATCTTGTTCACTGCTGTGCCGTGATTAAAACAGTGCATGTCACTTAATAGGCGCTTAATAATTGTTTGTGAATAAATAACTGCTAACCTCCTCATAGTCCTTTCTGAGACCCAGCCCTGGCTCCTCAATCTTATATGTCTGGTCCTGGAAAGGAGGCCCTGCCAGGCCCCTGTAAGACAACGTTTGTAAGGTCTGGTTTCTTCATTCCCATCTTTTGTTTCCAGCCAGCTTCGCCCAGTGCAAGCCCTTCTCACCTCTCATCTTGACCATCATGAAGGCCTTCACAATCGACAATCTGCTCCAGTTTCCTCCTGGTAAGCTGTCCCTGTCCTGACCACCCCTGTTCCAGCCACATCTTGCTCTTCTCTGTTCCCTGCCCTGACCAGGCCTTGTGGCCACTCTGAGTCTTGCTAAAGTTGCAGTGCTCTCCTCCTGCCTTTCTTCTCACTGCATTTCCCAATCTCTGAATTTCTGCTGCTCCCGTGAAGATTTTCTTTTTCTTTTTCTTTTTTTTTTCCACATGACAAGGTGTTTATTGGAGTCTTAAGAACTGCAATTTGGAAGACACAGATTCGACTAGAAGTCAACTTGTGTTCCAAAGAAAGGGAGGGGAATATGCGTTTTTAAAAGGAAGCCGAGGCCTGGGTATGGTGGTGCACACCTGCAATCCCAGCACTTTGGGAGGCTAAGGCAGGAGACTCATGGGAGCCCTGGAGGTGAAGGCTGCAGTGAGTTAGGATTGTGCCACTTTACACCACCTTAGGTGACAGGACAAGACCCTGTCCCTAAAAAATAATTTTTGAAAAAAAGAAGCTGAGGATGATTATGCAAGTTGTTTTGAAAAAATATATATCATTGGTAGAGGCAGCTGGCTTAGTACCTGAGATCATTGGTTGTTTCTGTTCAGAAGTTGCAGCACTGGTGAAATTCAGCTGCTTTCCAGAATGTTGCCATCAAGGCTGTTTGGCCCAACCCAAAAATTCGAGGCAAGTTTCTGAGGGTTTTTTTTGTTGTTGTTTGCAAGGTTGCAGGTCATCAGTCCTCACTAGAATGGCTTCCTGACTTCACTTTAGAGATCTGAACCAGAGGGACACCATTTTTGGTATCAGTTTCAAAGGAAATGTTAATAACAAAGGAAATTAACATTGTTGATGTCATAGTTCATTATTATCATTATAGATCATTCATTCATTACAAAACAAATAAATTACATAATTTGAGGTAGGAGTATCTTACAAAAGAAAGATGAAGCAAGGTAAGAGGAGAGAGTAGCAAGGATTGTACATTTTTATTGCTATACAATATTTTACCCATTTATGGGGTATATTTGATTTTGTTGCATGCATAGAATATGTAGCAACCAAGTCAGGGTATCTGGGCCGGTGTCCATCACCTTGAATATTTATTATTTGTATGCGTTGGGAACATTTCAAATTCTCTCTTCTAGCTACTTTGAAATATAGAATACATTGTTGTTAACTATAGTCATCCTACTCTGCTATTGAACATTAGAACTTATGCTTTCTTCCTAACTGTATGTTTGTACCCACTGACCAATCTCTCTTCCTACCACTGCCCTCCACAACCTTCCCAGCCTCTGGTATCTATTATTCTCCTTGGCTTCTGTGAAGCCTTTCTTGACCATGTTTGTGCAGTGCTGTGCATACTTTCATGTTTCAAAATTATTTTAGATATTGCCTTTGTGTTTTGGTTTGGGTTGCCCCAGAAGCATTAGACAAGCACTTCAGTGTGGGAGTTTATTTGAAAAGTGATCTCAGGAAACAGGAATGAGGGAGTGAGGAATGGAAAGCTGAGAAGGAGAAGCCAATAAAGGGTGTGCACTTGAGATGATTACTGATATGGCCAACTGTGGCTCAGCCTCTCTAGAGACTGTCTGAGGAACCACGTAGAATGTACTTGAATATTAGGAGGCTGAAACATTTATCCTCTGGCTTACATTCCCTATTGTCAGAGATGTCATGGTAACCAGCCTCCAAGGCAGCCCAGTGATCCATATCTCCTGATATTCACTTTCTTGTGTGGTCCTATCCCAGATTGAACAGGGCTGACATGTGTAAACAATAGAATATTGGAGAAGTGACAATGTGTAATTCCTGAGGCTCAGTCATAAAGGGCATTGCAAGTTTTGTCTTGCTGTCTTGGATTGCTCACTCTGGAGGAAGCTAGTGGCCATGCTGTGAGGACACTCAGTCAGCCCTACGGAGATTCCACATGGGGAGCGTCTGAGACCTCTTGTCAATAGCCAGCACCAGCTTACCAGCCATATGAGTAAGTCATCTTGGAAGCAGACCCTCTATTCTCAGGGGTTCATTTCCCTCCCAACTCCAAATCCCTGGGCTATGCTTGTTTATGGGCCGAGAGAGCTCCCATGGCTTTGGAGAAAGCACTGAGACAGAAAAGCCAAGTGAAGCAAGGCAGACTCTTGAGGTGGGATGCTGTCAGTATGCAAGAGAACTGTCCAACCACAGCTTTAGCTGGAATCAGAGGTGGGCTGCTGGAATGTGGCAGGGAAGCCACGAGCACCTGCTAGACTGAGCAACTTCCTAAAAGATGGTTCCTGCATATTCTTATTTCCCCTCCCCAGGGCTCACCAAAGGGCTATTCATACATGTCAGTATTCAGCAAAGGCATCAATGCCCAACTCATGAGAGCTCCTGCAACACAACAGTGAAAATTGCTCCATCCTCTGACTTCCACTATTCATTCCTTTTACCTATTCTAAGTATTTAGTTCACTCTGCTTCCAGTTCTAATATATAGTATTGAGGATTCTTTTGGAACAGAATGCTAACCCTAGCTAGTATAAGCATAAAAGGAAGCTTACTGGCAGAGAACAGGGCTGTCACACAGAATTCAAGGGGAGAGAAGCTTCTGACCCTCATGGAGTAGAACCGAAGAATGAAGACCTGTAGGAAATACAGGGAGGTCTGTGTCTCCTTGTCTCTTGCAGTTGTTGCTAGTCTACAGCCTCTTTGCTCTCCTTTCTCAGTGTTTACTGGTTTTCTCTGATCCTAGTACACCTGACAGAAAATGGTCACTCTCATCCACCATGTTTACATGCTGCTCTCTGTCATTCCCAGATACAAAATTCCTAGGGAAGAGACTGAGCAGCCCCACCTGGCTCAGGGGCCTGACTCTGAACCTCAACAGAGGCCAGAGAGATGGAGGTCAGGCAGCTGCCCCTGCCAACCTGGTGGACCAGGGAGAAGCAATCCCTAAAGAAACCCCCAATGGGGGTAGCAACATTATAGCAATGTTTTAAAGATTAAATGAGGCAGTATGCCAAAACTTCCGTTCATACATTCTAAAATGTTATACTAAGGTCCAACTCTATTGTTATTTGGGAACCAGTATAGTGTAGAGGGAAAACACACATGCATCCCCCCAACACACACGTGTACACACACATGCACACACACACACGTGCTTACACATGTGCACACACATATATGCAAACACATGCTCACAAGCACACACATACACACACACACACGCACACACATATACACAACAGAATCAAAGACCTGAAGCCTACCTTGTTCTGCCACCTAATAGCTGTATGATCTCTTTTTGAACTTTCTGAGCCTCAGTTTCTTCATCTAGAAAATGGCACTGATAACATCTACTACATAAAGTTTTCATGTGTTTAAATGATCAGGAGTTAACACTTTATAAACTGTAAAGTACATGTGAAAATAAATGCATATGGTTGTGGTAATAGTATTTATATATGTGGTCTCCCACTAGCTACCATGTCCCTACCCCACACACAGATACAAATACATACACACTCCAATTCTTTATGCCCATCACAGCCCCTACCTACCACATTTGAGCCCCAAGTAGTAGCTGCAGTGGCTTGCTGACTTATTTGTTCAGGAGGGTTCAGGGAAGAGGTGGTTGGAGGGAGGAAGGGAAGGAACAAGGCAGGCAGGCAGGCAGGCAGGCAGGCATGCTGCCAGACTGAGGCTAGGATAGGTGGCCAAGTCTACATAGAGGCCCAGCGAAGGGACTGGCTGGAAGTCAAAAAGGATATAATTAACTTAAGAATCACCATAAACTTGTTGCCACTCTTAATAGGCTTCAAATATTTTCTCAATTTACCCTGGCTTCCTTCTTGGTTTACCCTTACTGGGGAGGAAGGAGGAGAAAAATCTTAAAGGGGCAGCACCACCAAGCACATAAGAGGGAGGAACAGGTCTAAGCTTTGAACAAAATCTCAGCAGCCCGCTGTGACATCGGCTGCCTGCACAGCCCCTCCTTAGGGAACACAGGGAGTGAGGGAGTTGCGTTGTAGTGACAGGAAGAAACACACATGCCTGACCTGGCTGTGAAGCTGCCATCCCTGGCCCTGTGGTCTGGGGGCTGCAGTTTAGTGTCCTTTGAAGAGTCAAGGGAGGATTGGCTTGTGATTCTCTCTGTGTTTGGTCATTTCAGCTTGCTTTGTTTTTTCCTGACTAGGCAGAAAGTGCATGTTGGTATTTCTGGAACAAATTTAAAAGCTTCTGGAAACGAATTCACAATGTGCATAAGAAAAGAGACAGTGTCTGATAACCGAAGTTCAAGTTCAGAAGCACCATGATTGGATATCACAGGATCAGCTCCTCACTCCACCTTAAGTTAACTGCTTAATGCCAAAGTCTAGTCTTAAGAAGGCTCAGTTCTCTCTCTAAAATTGAGAACACAACCTCCCCAGTCTACCTCCCACATAAGGTGGCCCAATCAAAGCCTCCAGGCTTGCCTGCCCCTGTGGCCATCTTTTGAATGCTCCCTTTTATCTGCAGCGCAGATGTTAGCTGCCTGTTTCTCTGCTGTCACCTGTATCCACTCCTGCTGCCCCTGGCTTCTGGTCCCCCAACGAGCCTGCTCTCAGGAAAGCATTAGTGAGCATCGTAGATCTCACCGGTGTTTCTGTAGGGAAGAGAGCGGAGGAGGGTTATACTGCACAGCCCATAGCAACAGGGGAGATCTCTCTTGGCCTTCCCTAACCCTACTGGACCCTTGATTGTATCTATTCACCTCAATTTCCTGCCATCTTTCATCTCAGGAATGAAACAGATTTCAATACTGTTTCCAGTCTTAAAGATGCCACCCCCTGTAATTTTTTGCATGCGTGCCCTTGGGGTCTTACTCTCCATCTCAAGCAATTTACCTGAGTATTTCTTTGAAACAAATAATATGCCCTCTCCAAAATAAATTTTAGTAAAGAAATATGTCACCAGCTCATTAGATTGCCATAATTTGGAATTAAAGGTAACTTTCTCTTTTAGATTGCTGTCAATTTTATATTTAATCTTAGAAATTAAAAATAGATACTGGAAATCTTAGTTAATTTTTTGGTTGAGGCCTGGCCTCTCAGACACCATTCAAGAGGCCTTGAGGTGAGTGTGTGTGCCTGCTCATAGATGTCTAGAGAGTCAGACCCTCAGGGTCCCTGCTTAGCTCACTCTCCTGGATCATCTGTGACCCATGCTCTGGGCAGTCCAGATTGTTAGCCTCTAGGCTCCTTGGACACCAGCAAGACCCCTTCCCTATAACACCCAGCATGACGTTGCCTTCTGAGAAGAGGTCAGCACCATGGGCCGTGAGCACACCCTGACCATGAGGGCTTCATTGTGCCCCCAGAGCTTTAGGACTTTGCTCAAAAGGAGGGGCATGTGTGGATGCTCTTTCAGCCCCTCTGAAAGCCCAGACTGCCTGATCTCCCAATCCCTAGACCCATCTTCCTCCATCAGGGAGCTTAACAGGCTTTGAAGTAGAGGCAGAGCTGCTACCAGAGCCCCAGTGGAGGGTCCAGGGTCTCACAGCCTCAGCAACTCAAAGCTATAGATCCTGCTGCCGTGGCTCAAATCCAGAGACGTAAGTGTCTGATGTGTGTCCCTGAGAGCTCAGCTTGCATTCACACTCACCCATACACTTACACACACACATTTTTTCTTTTCTTGTTTTTTTTTGAGAGACAGGGTCTCTCTCTGCCGCCCAGGTTGGAGCTCAGTGGCGTAATCATAGCTCCCCGCAGCCTTGATCTCCTGGGCTCACACACACATACACGGAGCTCAGCAGAAGAGACACGTGAAAGAAACAGACTCTAAAACCTAAAACGTCACTGAGGACACCACCTAATTCCTTCTGGACGGTTGGACTCCCTTTACCCTAGAGGTAAGGAAAGAGAGGCTCACAGGCCAGGTGATCCCAAAGCGGAGACAAAAGAGCAAGCAGGCAGGTAAAGGGCCTTACTAACTGGGCACTGGCCTGGCTAAGGCTCACCTCTCTGTCCTCTTCTCACCTGCCCTCATGCCAGAGGCTTATTCCCACAGCCATATCTGTGCTCCTGCTGGACCCCTGTATGAGCTGCCCTCTTCTTTACTTCCTTTCCAAATCCACACCAACATTCAGAACTGGTTCAAGTCCTCTTCTTCCAGGGAGCTTTTCTCACAGCAAGATCTGACCTCTCTTGGCCACCAGTAGCCCAGCCAATGACACTGACGAATACTATGTGCTCCTTCCTCCCCTCCCTGTTTCTTGGTGAATGAGCCTCATCTCCTGGGTGGGCTGAAAGCTGGTTCAGGGCAAAGACTATCATACTCTCTGTATGTCTCAACACCCAGCCTGGAGTTCATGCTCATAAAGTAATATTCAATTCCTTATTAACTGGGACAAAAGATGTTGGATGGAAGAAGGCTCAGCCGCTTCCAGAAAGACACTTGGGCTTCAAAGCTTAAGGAAGACAGGAGGCAGGAGGAAGGAGGGAGGCAGAGAGGGAGGGAGAGGGAAGAAGCACTCACTAAAAGCTTGTGGAATACACAGAAGAGCTGAGCATCAGAACAAAGACTCATTTAAGAGGGCAAAGGAAACACTAGATGGCTGTTAATGGTGAACTGAATATGATAAATTATTTCTTAAATTACTTGGTTTCACTCCTTGTTGCTATGTACAGTTAATTGGAGGGAACAAAATCCTGCTGCAGAGAAGAGCTCAGAGCTGTGCCTGCCTGGATGGGGGAGTGATGGGGGAGCCTCGGAAGCCCCCTTACAGTCTCAGATTTTTCATTTCTCCAGGACCATGTAGCCACGGTGAAGGGCTGACAAACCACCATTCACTCTCCAGCTTCCTGCGGTGACCCAGGTCCTTTTACCTATGCTCCGGTCCCCTAGCAGGCTTGGGTCATTGGCAGCCCAGGTAGCCCAAGGGAGAGAGAATCAGAGATGAGCTGAGTGGCCAGAAGTCACCCAAAGGATTCCCCAGACTCTGAACACCAACCAGGCCCCAGCTGTCTCTCACCTGAAAGAAAGCTAGATGGCCTCAACAGCAGATTTAATCTCAGTTCAAAGACTTGGATTGTGACTCTTTTTTCCCTTATGTATCATATATATGTACACACACACACATACTTATATATGTACACACACACACACAGAGACACACTGAGGTACACTGAGTTTTTACCAAATTATAAATCACTTAGTGGAGAAAGGGGTCAAAGGAGACATACAGAAATGAGTAAGACAGTTTCTGCCTTCACTTACTTGGGAAGACAGATACAAGTATATTGAATTTATTATGGGCTGCATAGAAAAAAAAAAGTCTTTCTAACACTTAATTTAACACCAAGAATCTGTTAGAGTTTGGAATTTTATTAATAATCCTGTGGCCAAAGGGAGAAGAGGCAGGCAAAGTGAGCCTGATAACATTGTCAGAAAAGAAAAGAAATTTAGGAACACGTAGAGCTGTGTGACGGACCAGGATTTCACACAAAATGTTCACATGAAAATTAATTAATGAGGCTCGGAGAGTTTTAGTTACATTATATAGGAGACAATATTAAAATGTTGAAGTCCACATGTCTACAAGATAGTTTAATAACCACTATCAAAAGGCATTTTTATAATTATGGAAGTAGAAAAAAGAAAAGTTATAAGATGTAGCACAGGTGTAAGTTTGAAGACCATGTCACTTTTTCTAAACAATATTTAAATTTACATTTAATCTTATGTTTAGAAACTATTTTCAACCTTCAGTTTTATCACAAGAAAATGTTTTTAATTGCTATATTTGTTTGAATACACTTTTGAATAAATAAGTGTTATCTCAGGAGAAAAAGCTTTTTCACAAGTCTGTTAATTAGAGGCTCACCGTCTCTTCTTGCAGTCAGAAGTCAACAGTAACACCATATAAATGGTGTTGAGATACACACACACACACACACACACATATATATAATTATATATAGCAAAATCAAAATGCTAACAAAGAAAGGAATATGAGATAATGGTTTTTATATTAAAAAACTGTGGTGCTTAAAGAAGAGCCTAGAATGACAGTTCTATCAGTATGGATAGTTAGATACCTTGAATAATTCTTGCTAGTAAAACAACTAAAATATTGGATAAAATATTAAAAGTTTAAAAATTAGAATATTTAAAAAGCTCTTATGATTTAAGGACTCTAAAATAAATAGAAAACAGAAACCTCTGGATGGAAGAGAGTGTTGGAAGCAGCTTTGACCTGAAGGATCTGTGCCCCACCCTGAAGATCTTAGGCTTCCACTTGGATGACTGCACAGGGTGGAGGCAGGACAGAAAGCCTGGGGACCATCTAAAGTGGAATATTTTAAAGGAGTTCATTGTGTAAAGCTGGAGCATCAAAGGGCTCCACCTACAGTGTAAGGTGAACAAGAAACAAAATCTCTCTTTAGAAGGAGGCTGGCAGATGCCAACATGAATTCTTTCTGAAGGAGTTCTACTGTGTCCCAGACCTCAAGCAATTCCTACAAATAAGATTTTAGTAAAAATATCACCTTACAATCAAAATCACAAAACATACAAGGAAATAAGTCACCATGAGTGAGAGCCAAAATAATAGACAACACAAAGGCTTAGCAACTGGAATTAACAGATAGAAAATGTAAAAACTGATAGAAAAGCTGAAAAACATGAGGGTACAAGAGATCATAAAGAATAATCTTAGAAAATTTCAAAATTAAAGAAACAGAATTTCTAGAAATAAAAATAATTAGCAACTGGGATTTAGAAATGTAATGCGCAAGTTAAACAGATTAGACATATATGAAGAGAAAGTTAGTAAACTAAAAGGTAAATATAACAAAATTAAACCGAAATATGGCACAGGAATAAAAAATGATGCAAAATAAGTAAGAAGGGTTGGGACATGGAGAATGAATTAAGAAGGCCTAATTCAAGGCCGGGCGCAGTGGCTCATGCCAGTAATCCCAGCACTTTGGTAGGCCGAGGTGGGTGTATCACGAGGTCAGGAGATCAAGACCATCCTGGTTAAACACGGTGAAACCCCATCTCTACTAAAAATACAAAAAATTAGCCAGGCGTGGTGGTAGGCACCTGTGGTCCCAGCTACTTGGGAGGCTAAGGCAGGAGAATGGCGTGAACCCGGGAGGCAGAGGTTGCGGTGAGCCAAGATCACGCCACTGCACTCCAGCCTAGGGGACAGAGCAAGACTCCGTCTCAAAAGAAAAGAAGGCCTAATTCAAGTCTAATTGAATTTCTAAAAGAAAATAATAGAAAAAAATAAGAAAAACAGTATTGGAAGTGTATTATAACAATGGAGAAATTTCCAGAATTATTAGGAAATGCCAATCTTCGAATCTAAAAAGCTCAATAAATCCAAAGTGAAATAATTTTTAAATCAATAACTACATGCAAAATAGTGAAATTTTGAAACATCAAAGGCAACTAGATTCTGAAAGCTGCCATAGAGAAAATATAGACTGTGTACTAATGAATGGCAATTTAATTCCTGGCTGACACCTCAATATCAATAAAAGAATACAGAAATCAGTAGAGTAAAATGTTCAATATATTGAGAGAGGGAAAAACCCAAAACTGTCAACTTCAACTTGTATACTGATAAAAACTCTCAAAAAACAACAGTAAAACACAGACAAGTTCAGACAAAAACTAAGAAAAGTTTATCATTAAAAGATCCTCACTGAAGAAAACCCTAAAAAATATACTTCAAGCAGAAGAAAAATTCTTCCAAATGCTAAGTCTGAGACACATGAAGGGATGTGAGTAAAAACGTAGGTGGATATGAATAGGAGGATACAGCTAAGCAAACTCTGACTCTGAAGTTAATAATAACACTAACAATAGTAATAATGTCTAATAGAATAATAGAATAATGTCTAATTCGAGGGGTGAGAAGGTGAGCTGGAAATAAAATATGGGATAACAAAAGCATCTAAGTTGAGAGAGGTTAACAAGAATTAAACATTCTCAGATCCTCGTACCGGTCTAATTCAGCAGGATTAATATTTGGATTGGTTTTGGTTTAGTGCAGGCATGTTAAAACAACTTGCTCAACAAATTGTTCAACTTCTTTAGCAAGTTGAGCAAGTTGTTCAAGTGGACATAGAGTGGATAACTTTTTCCAAACAAGTCAAGAAAGAAATTATAGTAAGAAAAGGAAAAGAAGTCAAGAATGAAGATTGTTAAACATTATGTAAAGTGACATAATACAGTCACAAAAAGATAGATATTATATGATTACACTTATATGAGATACCTACCAATTCATAAAGACAGAAAGTAAAATGGTAGTAGCCAGGGGACGGGAGGAGGGGAGAAAGAGGAGTTGTTTAATGGATATAGAGTTTCAATTTGGGAAGATGAAAAAGCTCTGGAGATTGATCTCACAATCATGTGAATGTACTTAACACTATATTGAATGGTACACTTTAAAATGGTAGGATGGTAAATTTTATGTTAGGTGTATTTACCACAATATTTTAAAAGGAAAAAAGAGTGGAAATTGTTTAGAATTTTTTTAACCATAAAATGCAGTATAAAGAGAAAACACATAATGAGCATACGATAGTATAAATATATTTTAATATATCAGTAATCACTTTAAAGTTCAATATACTTAACTCTCCAGTGTCAAACAGTGTTTTCATATTGGATTTAAAATAACAGTCCAGTTACATGCTTGTTATGAGACACAATTAAAATATAAGAAGACAGAAATATTGAAAGTCAAAGAACAGAAATATACATACTGTCATAAACCAAGTTTCCATACTTAGACTGTTTCTTAGTTTTTACACACTCAAAACATCTACTTACACCTCCTGCAAGACACTTTTAAATGCAGCAGACTTAAGACCTGGGGAGGTGATGGCAAAAATTGCATTACAGAAATACAAACAATTTCAAATCAAATACAATTAGAACATTCATAATCTAAAAAATTGGAAGTCAGAAATGCTCCAAAATCTGAAACATTTTGAGCACTGCTATGACATTCAAAGGAAATGCTCACTGAAACATTTCAGGTTTCATATTTTCAGATTAGGAATGCTCAACTGGTCTGCAAATATTCCAGAATCTTTAAAAATCTGAAATCCAAGGTACTACTTGTCCCAAGTATTTTGGATAAGGGATACTCAACCTGTATTGCACATTTGATCTTAGCAGTTCTTTGGTCACCCCACTCCAAAGCTCCAGGCATCATATAATCTCATTGGCTTCTCCCTTAACCCTTCCCCTCTCCCTCCCACACTTGCACCCAGTATCTCTAATTCTTCTTGCTCATCATGCCCAGCAATTCAGCTTTCTCCAGTCCGCCTATCCAAACCCAGTCAATATTCAAATCCATGTAGATGCTCTGAATATTGACAGACATTTTACTTAATAAGAGCCTTTCTTTTCAGAAGGTAGTGATTTATTATTATATGTAGAATTAGAAGCAATCAGGAGAATATTTTAATATCAAATACTGCACAGAGTGTGGCTCATTCCAGAGCAGTAGTTTCTAACCAGAAGTGAGCATCCAACTTCTCAAAAGCCTTTCTGCAAATCTTCTTAATCAGACCACCTACCATGGATTTGGATCCACAAGCATCTCTGTTAAGCAAAAGAGAAAATAAAAAGAAATCACTGTTGCTGAGTAGGTTGTGATCACTCAGAAAGAAGAAAGAGTGGGTTTCCACTCCACTCTTGACTTCCTAGTCCGGCCCTCCTAATTTGTCTGAAATGTTGCCATGGTTTCTTCTCTAGCCAGTTGGCCTGCTGTTCCTCCTCCCGCTCCACTGGCCCTGTACACACCACATCTGAGACCAGGGCTGCTCAGAAGACTTGGAGGGCTCCCCATTAGCGCTGGATAAGAATTACATCACCTGAACGAGTCACTTTACCCCTCTGTGCCTCAGTTCCTTCATTTGTAAATTGTAGATGGTAATAATTTGTAGGCAGTCATGAGGTTGATATGGGAATGAAGAGTCAATATTTGAAAACCCTTTAGAACATTGCTTGATACATCATAAGTGCTCAACAAATGCGAGCCATTACCACTGTTAGTGTTGTTTGTGTTTTCTCTTGTTTTGATCACACCTCTTTGCTTTGCAAGTAAAGCTGCAGAATATGGCCCTAGCTTCACCTGCCTTTCCAGACTCATTTCCCACTGAGACCCAAATTGGAACATCTCCATCACCCAACAAAATGCCTTGGAGTTTCCCCTTCTGCGCTTAGCTCACTCTGTAACTTCTACTTGGAATACGTGTTTTTTTTCTCTCTACATATTGATTAATCAGCAGATAAGCCATTCTTTCAAAGGCATAACTCAAGTCTACCTCCTCCATGGAGTTTTCTCTTCTTGCCACAATCCCATATTAAATCTGCATCACCTCTCACCAGGAATATTTGAATAGTCAGACCATCTTCAGCCTCTCTCCACCAATATTACTATTCTCAATGCTTTCAGAAAATTGTTTTCCTTTTACAAGAACATACATTCACTGATTGCCTATGATGTGCCAAGCACTGTTGGAACCTTCTGCAATATTTTATTACTCACTGCAACTACCCACATACAACAGGTATTACTATCCCCATTTTACAGACAAGAAAACTGATGCTCAATGCCAAGATCACACAGCTGGTGGTGGAGAGGCCAGGATCCACGACCACATCTGCCTCCTCCAGAACCCACACTCCTTCCACCACAGTCATCTCTGCTCCAGGCTTGCCATTTTTGCCACTTCTACCGACCACCTGTATAACTATTAACTTACTATTTTTATTTATATCAAGTCCATTTTTATTCTTAGATATATTCTTTTTAAAATCTGTATGTCACTCCTGTTCATTAAAAATGAATAACACTTTTCCTCGGCATGGTAGCTCATATCTGTAATCCCAGCACTTTGGGAGGCCCAGGTGGGTGGATCATTTGAGATGAGGAGTTCAAGACCAGCCTGGCCAACATGGTGAAACTCCGTTTCTACTAAAAATACAAAAATTAGCTGGACATGGTGGCATACGCCTGTAATCCCAGCTACTCGGGAGGCTGAGGCAGGAGAATTGCTTGAGCCTGGGAGGCAGAGGTTGTGGTGAACTGAGATCGCGCCACTGCACTCCAGTCAGGATGACAGAGTGAGACCCTGTCTCAAAAAAAAATTAATAACTCTTTTCATAAACAGAAAGTAATATAAAGTGAAATGAAGATAATTTGCTGTTATTAAATTTAAACATGATAAGGAAGGATAAAGAAAAGCTCCCTAATGTGGTTTGTGGACCCAGCGTGCTTTGGCCCTGTCCCCTCCGGCCTCGGCCCCTCCACTCTCCGCCTGGCCCTTCCACAGCAGCCTTCTTTCTGTCCTTAGTGCTTGCCATGTCACTGCCACAGGGTATTTGCACATGCCATTCCTTGACCTAAAACCCTCTTCCCCATCATGTTTACTTACCTCCTTCCAGCCTTTCAAAGGTCAGCCTTGGGGAAACCTTTAAAGACCTTCTAATTGGGCCAAATCCTCTCTACCTCAGGCCTCAGGGAGCCGTGGGTCTCTTCTTCATAGCACTTTTCCCAGGGACAGTTTTGCATTTGTTTGTGAAATTGATTAGCCTCTGTTATGTAAATTCACCAGGGCTATGACTATTCCTGGTTTTGCTCACCATTGAATTTCCAGAATTTAGCATGGTGCCTGATACACTGTAGGCATTTAATAGTATTTGCTGAATGAAGGAAAGAGTGAATGAGTGACTGAATTGTTCCCAGGTTTTTGAAATCTAAGTAGTAAAGTGCAATTCCTTGCGGACGTAACTTTTTTCTTCCCTACTCAACACCTGTGTTTCTGATTTGATTATGTGGTGTGAGATACTGTAAGCTTTCCCCGGTGAGGTCACCACTGCTTCCTTTGACCAAGGAGGCACAGCTGGGTCACAGGTTTTGAGGTTGTGAGAGTGCTCACAGGTTTTGAGAGTCAGTGCTTTCTGAATCTTCTGAGTCCTCCAGATACTGCCATCTCCATTGTCCATCCTTTGCGGATCTGTGTCATCCCATTCACACAAGACTGTGACAGATAGGCAGGGGCTTCCATATGGAAAAATAAAGATATAACTA